>NC_090935.1:481542071-481845101 GCF_040938575.1 Ambystoma mexicanum | reverse complement strand
ATTGATTCTTCTCGCGTAGATTCCTCATCTGATAAATATCCTATCCAGCTTTGCTGTTTCAGCATTATTTTCGTTGGCGGTGACGTGGTAGACCTAGACTTGGCCGTCCATCGGTCTTGATCAGTGCTCGATAGTCTGCTTCCAGCCGCAATGTCATGCATCGTATATAAACTCAGTCCCTACACCCCATACCTCAGTTTCCCACTAGTCCCACCACCCCATGCTGCATAGGAAAACAGATAACTGGCTAATAAGCCCACAAGAAGCTACATTAACAATAAGCTTCCAACAGAAGGAAGAACCTTGTGTAAGATGCTAAGTTTTTTTTTCTTCCAAAAAATAAACATGCAGCATGAAAGACAGAAAACGGTCACCAAGTCACAACCCAAGAGAAGATGCGCACCAACCATAGACTTTTTTAGTGGGATGGACTGGAGGGGAGATGAGTTATCTGTGGGTGAAGAATCTATAGAAGGAGAAATTACTTACCAAAATCTTTCTATGGATTCTTCTCCCGCAGATTCCTCATCTGATAGATATTCCCTCCAGCTCTGCTGCTTCCGAACATTTTTGAAAAGGGTTGTAGTGAACCGCGACTTGACAGTTGATCAGTCTTGCTAGGCATCTGGTAGTCAGCTCCGAATGTGACGTCATGAGTCGTATAAATACCTTGCCACTACACCCCACACCTCAGTTCCCCCTCCCCCCCGAACACACCAGGCTGCATAGGAAAACAGAACAAACAGGCTAACAAGCCCTTAATAAATGAAAAAACTATACACCTCCGAAGGAGGAAGAGTTGCAATAGACACTACAAGTAGTGTCAGAAAACATTGTTTTAAACATGTGGCAGGAAAGATGGAAAACAGCCACAGAGGACCATCATCAAGTCAACATGAAAGAAGATGCGCACCAACTTTCTGAGCGGGAGGGCAAACGAGGAATCTGCGGGAGAAGAATCCATAGAAAGAACATTACGTTAAGTAATTTCTCCTTCAATGGATTGCCTTTCTCCCGCAGATTCCTCATCTGATAGACTGCCAAAGCAGTAGATGAAGGAGGCAGGCAGAAAGTTACACTGAGAAATTTTGCAGCACAGCCCTGCCAAAACGCACATCAGCTGTACAAGAATATAGTGTTTAACTAAGGTATGGCCAATGTCGCAGTGCGACAAGTATCCCGAACAGGTACTCCCCTCTGCAATGCCATTGAAGCTGAAACTCCCCTAGTGGAATGGGCACTTATTCCTGCCAGTAATTTCTTCCCAGTGGACTGCTAGCATTCCGCTATACAGAAAATGACCCAGCAGGATAATGTTTGCTTAGTTATAGGTAAACCCTTACGGCCAAAGCAAAAAGCCACAAAGAGCTGGTCCGCTCTTCTGAATTCAGCCGTTCTCGCGATATAATAACTGGGTCTAGGCTGCAGAGTAGGATAGAAGACCGATGGATTGCAATAGGTGGAACTTTGAGACAACTTTGGGGAGGAAGGACGGTGTGGCTACCAAGCCATGGAATAAGACGTGCTTCCTGAGAAGCTTTTTCAGATCCTGAATCGATCAGAGTAGAAGACAAGCTAAATGAAGCATGTGATCCTTTAAATTGGACATATAGACGTGCGAGGATGTGCTGCACACCAGAGGCGCATGGTGGTTGAACTGTAACCACTGGCCGCACAGAACGAAGCTGCTGCAGTCGCGGCCGATCACGGACAAGAAAAGCAAAATGGTGGATCCCGACAGACAAAGGGATCGGAAGCAGAAGAGCTGTTGCTGTGAATGAATCACTGTTGGGGGTCACGCCGCGAGCGAGCCGGAGATAACAGCATCCTATAATAATAGCAGGCGCAGCAATCCAAAGTTTGCTCAGCTCAAGGTACAGCAGATGCTCGATACGGGGCGAACAATAAGGCAACCTCGAGGAAAAATGGGAAGCGCATACTAGGTGGTGGATTGGTGGCCCTGTGACTGATCGCTGAGCCAGGGATTGAGGGCGTACACACCTGATGCCCTTTTCGGCTGGGGGTGAGGGAGCCGAGTGTGGGTGCCGGCAGAGAGCGCACAGAAAGAAGCAAAGCTTCTGTCTGCCTGTATGCCCAAGACACAAAGTATCGAGGTACGTGCAGGCTAGGAACTAGATTGGACACAGCTACAGGCTGATGGAAGGCTGCACAGGCACCAGGAAACATTGGTAATGTTACACGTGCTGGAACGAATGGCAGCTGAGTCTTGATTGAGGAGGCAACGTTCCAGCCTCCTCAGTCGACTGCGGAGGGCAAAAAGTGACTATTGGAGCAGTTAGTAGCGGAGGTGTGGCCCATGTGTAGCTGCAGCTCTCTGAAAAGGAGCGGTGAGTAGGAACCTCGAATTCTGAAACGGGGACAGTAGATTTTCAGCACGCTCAGGAAGATTCAGCTGCCGGGGACAACATACAACTGAGTGCGGAGGCCACCAAAAGGTAAGAGAACTTACTGGTCAGCTGCAATGTGCCTGGCCCGATGGGGAATTGATCCACGGATACCCATCTGAGGCAAGTCAACCCCCATAGCATGGTGCGCAGGAGAAACGCCAGATAACTAGACCGATTCCGCAACTCCAGCTCCTGTACCGGAGTAGGCTTCACAGGGGAGACAACCCGTGGAAGTAGGATCCTGGGAATATTGACACGTTGCAGGACGGAATGGGCAAACAATGATGTAGGCTCAGCCACTGTGTATAGCCCTGACCCACCTGCCAAGACACGGGGCCCGGAGATCTAAGTGAAGTTCACCTGAATGTGACAGATGTGGCAGAACGGCTATAGCCTGATCTAACACTGCAACTGCAAAGCGCACACCTGGCGGGCAAGTAAGGAAAACACCTGGCACAGAGATCATAGCGCTGCACGGACCCAGATAGGCCAAACACTGTTGGGGAGAGAGTGTTGCGAGCAACACATCAGTTCATGAACCCGAGCTGAGTAAAAGGGCTGAAAACGCAACACACGCAAGACACAGATTGCCAGCGGTCATTGCCAAACAAGGAACTTTCCGGGAACGTGAAGGATATTCACGATATGTGCAGTGATGGCATCTAAGGTCAGCAAAAGGAAAACAAAACAACCCACATTGGACATCTTCACTAAGTCACCGGACGCATCCTCGAACACTGAGGGGATCCTGCACAGAGTAGCCACGCCATTGCGAGGTGACCAACAGATCCCAGAAGCCATAGCGGATCTGAAATCCTCGTGGTCAACGAAGCTCAATGTGGCCATGGCAGAATTGAAGACCTCATTAGAATTCAAAATGGATGCGGTCAGTATAGATGTCAACTTTTTGCGACAGGACGTACGAACGTTGGCAGAGCGCACAACTGGGTTGAAGAGCAAAGTGAAGACCAATTCCGACACCAGCAAGGCCAGCACTACAGAGGCCCATATATTGCGACAACGTGTACGTAACATGGAAAGCCGAGCGGAGGAGGCAGAAGGAAGGGCGCGATGTAACAACATACGGGTAGTGGGACTACCAGAGGGTGAAGAGGGTATGGACCCCACAAAGTATGGAGAATATGCTGATGCAGGAGCACTCACTTAGGGGTTCACGGTAGAAAGAGCGCACAGGGCCCAAGCAAGAAAACCCCAACCGGCGGCCCCTCCCAGAGCGATCATTGGCAAGATCCTGAACTATAAGGATAGGGAAAAGATCCTGGAACGATGACTAGAGCATCGTCCACAGCGTACCCAGACTACACCTTGTGGATACAGAGACAACGACTACAATATGTGGCAATCAAGAGGCGGCTGCGAAAATCCAGCTTTAATTACATGTTGTACCCAGCTAAACTAAAAGTTATTTACAGGAATAAGGTGTTTTTTTTTTTTAGACCCCCGAAGAGACTGCTTGCTGGCTAGACACGCTGGGTTGCCTGGATGATCCGGAAAGTCAACCTCGGCAAGAGCAGGATAAGTTATCCAGTATTGTTCCATATTGTACTATAAACTGACATGCAGGATGCTAGATCCTGAGGAGCTTAATATGATTGCATAGTGCTGCGGACATTGAACTCTGCTCGCACATGCGAAAAGGGTATCAGGACACACATGTACAATAATTTGGAACACAAGAATGGTAGGGCTTCTATGTAATCTTGCTTAATGCAGGAGGCAGTGAGGAAATGCGTTTTACCCCCCCTAGTAGTTGGGGTGCCAATAGTAGGGTATCCCCCCTGCGTGGTCCCGGCACCGAGTGGACTAGATGCACGATAGCCTGAGATCCAGGGATGGAGCAAGAGGCGGGAGTTGTGGGGGAGGGCAGGGATGGGAAGAAAAGGGGGAGGGCGAGCATACACACAAATCACTGCGCATGGAAGTCACCAAGGAATAAGGGAGAGGTGGTTTCTCGTCTTAGTTTTATTTAGTTATGGAAAATCCATGAGGAATTTAGCAGATAAAACAAACAAGGGGGATAACTAAGAAAAATGTAAAGTTTAATTGGAGTGAGTTGGACGAGAAAGAAATTAGATGCGTCAGAGTTTGATAGAAGCAACAGTGCTGATAGGATTTATGCATGAGCTGCTGGTATACTTGTTTACCAATTCGAATGAAAACGGGGTAGGATATGTGTTGATACAACCAGATAAGGGGATGCAGATGGTGGCCTTTGCATCCTTAGAGATGCAGAAAGAAGATATTCAGTTTTTGAAAAAGAATCCTTGGCATGTGTGTGGGGAGTAGAAATATTTCAACATTATGTGAGGATGAGAGCTATCACCACGGTCACTGATAAAACAATATTGATACCAATGGTTGGTGAAGGGAATATGTATGCCTCAAGAAAATCTGGTGAGGGTAAGGTTGGGGAGAAACGAAGAAAAATATGTCAAAACTTTCAAGGGAGATGGTAATGGCAGAGGATCTAGAAAATTTGGTTAAACTAGAAAATGGAGAAGTGTGGGACAAAGAAAGGGTGGCAAATGTACCAAGAGAGGGGTGAAGCATGATCAAAAAAGAGACATAAGAAATCAAATGTTGGTATCTGTAAAGGAAAGGTGGTGTGTTATGAGTGGAGATTGTATATATTTAATTATATATTAAAGAATATTAAAGCTGTGTGTTGTAAATAGTTTACTTACTGTTACAGAATGCCAAAGCTGCATATAAGAACCACAATGGTAAGCGTTACAATGGAAGTCAGAATGTGCTCAGGGAATGTTTGCAGTTGAGGAGCAGGACAACCGAGAAGGAGTTGAGAAGGGGCTGCTGCTGTATTTATTACAACTCAAATGAATGATGTAAAATGGTATACGGCTTCAGTGTACTCAATGCTAACCTTCCCACCAGAGTGTGTACACTGATAAACTGGAGCCTCAGAGATGGTGTAGCCTGGGATGTCTGGAAGTTCAGGGAAAAGCCAAAGTCGTGCTCAAGCTTACAGGTGACTCACCACATGCTCCGGTGAAAGATCCAGAAGGAGTCAGTTGTCCAGGTAGGGAAATATGTGGATCCTGTCCCTCCTGAGATGGGCACCACCTTCAACTTGATAAAGACTTTGGGGACAGAGGTTAGACTGAAAGGAAGCACCTTAAACTGATCAGTGCTGCCTATCGAACCTCAGGAACTTGCAGTACCTTTGGTGGATCACCCCTCAAAGTAAGCAGCCTGGAAATCCAACAGCAACCAGCATGGTGAAACTCCTGAGATCATCCTCCTGCACTCGTCCTTACTCAGGAATTTCAACCTTGCGCCCCACTCACCCACAAGCTCTAAGATGGGATGCAGGCTTCCTCTCTACTTCAGCACCAAGAAGTGGAGTATCAACCAAACCCTTTCTTTGAGATGGAAACTTTTTCCACCCCCTCCCCCTTGGCTAGAAGCAAAGGCATTGAATCCGGATCACAAAAAGGTTCTGAATGAGGAAATAAGTCAAGAGATGAGGAAAGGCACGTCCTGTTTTGATCCAGATCCAAAATTATGCTACTATGAAACTAGATAGATGTAACCGAACATGCGAAGATCTGATTGCCAATCCGATGGGCGTTAAATCGGCTCTCCGATGTATGGATTGGATAGAAACAATTGACTAAATGCGAGGCCTGGTAAAATCTAAATCTTTGTCCCAGTATGAAAAATCATGTGGCTAGCTTCGGAAGTATTTGACACACTTCCCTAATGGGCACATTACATGTCAAATATGTGGAATACGTTGGAGGACACAATCCATTCGAAATAAAAGCCATTGGCAATAAATCTGAATTTCGTGTTAACAGCTGTAATATATGCAATGAACAGGTCGTTCAATCATTGAAACATTTCGTTAAAATGTAGGAATACCATCTTAGGTAGGTTCGTTGATAAACCCGTTTAGCTATGTACGGATTCCTTTTGGGAAAGGCTAACGGATTCCTTTTGGGAAAGGCTAATTGCAGGCCATGAAACAGGTTTGCCAATACAGGTTGTGGAGGTCTTAAGAATTTTGGGCTAAGTGAAAAGAAATCAAGGTGTTAAATGATTCTCCTCTTTGCTCTCCTTTGCTTTTCCTGTACTTTTCGTAGATTCCTTTACTTAAAAATGTTAATGAATATTTTAATGCAAGCGTTATGTAATATAAATTAGAATGTCTACTTTGTGATTTATACATATTTTATACTGAGTACTTTTCTTTGTGAAAAGTCGAAAGAACGGCGAGATCACAATTAAAAAAAAGGTTTCGATTATGAGGCTGCAGCTGCCACCAGGGAATGCAGTTAAGGTTAAGAAGCTAACCGCACAGATTCTATGGTGTAGAGTGTGGCTTAAGCCACAGCCTTTTAGCAACTGCCGCAGTATGCCTGAGGGATTAACCATTCTTAAGAGACAAAATCTCTGACAATACACCTGCTTCCAGATGTTCCGGATGTGGTGCTGCTACTCCCAGGAATTCAGCTAGTCCTTCTATAATGTCATGGAACGCTATTGCAATAGATAGCAGATCTTCTTCCTCATCTCCCTCTTGGGTACCTGACGCCGTAGCTGGGCAGGTGCAGACGGAGCCTGTGGTATAACAGGAGCCGTCTGCACTGGCAGAACATTAATCTGAAACGAGTTAGTGGTGAAGGAGGCGCCATCAGTGTGGATCTGGGCGAGGCCTGTGGTTGTACTTGAGGTACTACCTCCATGATTAGATTCTTCAGAATGCTTGTCATATGTTGTGACCTCAAATTGCATAAAACGGTCGAAAAAGCGTTCATGTGCTGATTGCGGAATGGCGCTCTGTGACATAACAGTTGTCAACATGCATGTAATACCTGATACTAATCTGAGCACATCTGCCCTTGGGCATCCACAGTGCCAACGACACCATTTGCTCCCAATAACGGCGCTCAGCCCTATACGCCTCACACCCCAATAGTTCCAACTTGACTCCCACTCAGTCTATCATTGCGCCATACCTTGAAATGCCACATTCTATCCCACTTAATCTTGTATTGTGCCACATACGTACTATCCATATATAGACTCAAGTACCCATCGTTGCACCTCATCTCTCTATGCCATATCATTATAACCTATGCCTGCACCTTGTTTACTGTGCCCCTCCACACTGTGCCCAGCCAGGCCTGCGCCCAGGTCTATCTTGATTTAGAAACGTGTGCTTTTCTCTGTGCCCACAGCACCACGCCTAACCAGTTCATTGCCTGTGTCCACTTGACCAGCTCACGCTCTGCATTACACAAGCCCAGACTTCATCTGCACACACCGTTCCTCCCCATTTCTGTACTGCCCCACCTCTCAAATGTATACTTGCGCTACTCCCAGACCAATTCTCACATGCAATCACGCACAAACCCACTACATATCCAGTACACAGCGTATTATCCTCACCCGGTTCCTCCTCATAGCAACCCTCTGGCTCTCCAACATGATGCTGCCCTCAGACGGTCACATTCCTCCCCTCCTCCCCCCACCGGACTTCCTAGACTAAGAGCTTGCACTGAACCTAAAACACACTCAGGAGTGTACCCCTCCCTACCAGCTGGAGAAATCTCAGACTCTGCTCTCGCACCACTACTGCATACCCTCGCCCCACATCCACTGCACACCGCCAGAAGCAGCCTCCCACCCACTTCCTTTTTCCCCTGGGTAACCCTCATCACTCACCCACCACTTCCTGCATGAACATCACCATCCACAGCATCACTGGGACCACTACCACTGGCCTGACCGCCTCTCATCGCAAGGATCGCAAGACTTGTGAAGGTGGTGGCGTAGCTCTCATCTCCAAAGAAAGCCTCACCATTAGACTTTGCAACCTCCCTTTGGAAAACAACGCCATCTCCTTTATGCCAAGCTAACGATCTCCCCCAACGGCACGTTAAATATACTTATCACATACAGACCGCCTGGGACCACCCCTGACTACCAAAATAATCTCCTTCAAATTTTAAGTAATACCATTAAGAGCTCTACCAAAACAATCCCACTAGGTGACCTCAACATAGCCATGCATGACCTCAAGGACAAAGCAGCCACAGCACTAGCTAAAGAGCTCTCTGACCTAGGATTCACCCACAAAGTCACTGGGCCCAACCACTGTAAAGGTTGCACTTTTGATTGGATTGCAGACCATAACTACTCGTCATCCATCACCACCATTTCTGCCCAGCCATGGACGGATCACAATTCTATTCAATTCACTAGCGCCACCAATGCCACTACCAAAATACTCTCATACAGCCCCCTCCAGCCAAAGTAGGAAGTTCTAAAAAAACGAACCAAACTCAACCTCCTCACTCCTAGACACTCCTGAACTCAAACCTCTATTTGCCAACAATCTTGCCACCCTGGCTAACATATACTCCCACAACCTCACTAAAGACATCGATGCCATAGCCCCCATCGAAGACAAAATAAAAAAATCTATATATACCAATTCCTGGTACACAAGTGAATTACCTGCCCTACTTAAATACCTGGTCCTCCAAATGCCTCGCCCTAGCAATCCACTCCCAATGATCTCACCCTTAGAGATTTCAAAAGTATCGCCTCGTCATACAAAAAAGCCATCTTTAAAGCTAAATCTGAATCCTTTAACCAACGCATTTCCAGAGCGAATACCAAATCCAAGGAAATGTTCACCATATTCAAATAACTCATCACACCTGCCACAAGCCCAGACGAAATCATCAAAGACAAAGCTTGGTGCTCTAGTATTCAGGCCGCCCTCCTTTATAAAATCAAACTTCTGCAAGATAAAATTCAATCACAACGAGAAACTCTACCCAAACCCAACGGTATGCCCAATCATACCACCATCCCCCCCCCAACCCTCCTTCAGAGACGTCACAGAATCTGGAGTAGTTGACCTCATCCAACACAACAAACCATCCACTTACACAGGGGACATTTGCCTGCCAACGATTATCAAAGAGTGCGCCGACACCCTATCCCCCTCCCATCATCGCAGCATTTATCAATGCATCCTTCTCCACAGGAACCGTGCCACAAAGCTCAAAAGAAGCATGGGTCCATCCACTCGTTAAAAAAACATCTCTAGATCCAACATGCCCTAACTACCAGCCCATAACCACTGTCCCCTTACTTCTCAAAATACTTGATAAAAATCCCCACACCCAGATCCAACATTACCTTGAGTCCAATGCTGTCTTAGGCAAGAGACAATCCGGCTTCTGCAAACGTCAAGGCACAGAATCTGCCCTCATTGACCTAAAAAACCAAATCGCAGAGCTCATGGACCGGGGTAAACCAGCCCTACTACTACTTCTAGACCTCTCCGCTGCGTTCTACCTGGTTGATCAGAACATCCTCACTTCCCACCTATTGAACACAGCCCACTTCTCTAATCATGCCACCACCACTTGGATAAGCTCCTTCTTGAAGGGCAGAGCCATGAAAGTTTACTCCGCTCACCCCAATGCGGACCCCCACCACCATCCACTGTGGAGTTCCCCAGGGATCCTGCACTGCCCGACCCTCTACAACCTATTCACGAAGCCTCTCTTCGACAAACTGGACGCGTTCTGCATTTCCTACACAAATTATGCTGACGATACTCAGGTACTCCTCCCCCTCACCAGTGACTACGATCAAGATAAGGCAGCCCTTCAAATCTACACTACCCTCCAAACCTGGATGGCAGTGAACGGTCTATGCCTTAACAGGGACAAAACTGAGATAATCCTCCGAGGCCCCAAGGAAATTCTGACCAAACTCGACAAAAAATACCAACACTTTAACATTGACACCACCATCATACCCATCCCTTCCTCTGTAAAAGCCCTAGGAGTATTCCTAGACTCCACTCTCTCTGACATGCCAAGTCAGTGCCATATCCTCCGCTGATGCCCACACCACCAAACTCATTAATTCCATAAAGCCCTTTCTAACAAGCCAGAACTGCCTCTCGACTGCCTAAGCAACAATCGGAGCTAAGCTGGACTACTGTAACGCTCCCCTTGCACGCACCTCAGCAATGCACTTCGGGCAGCCCTTAGCATCCCCAAAAGAGACGTCACACAGGCTAGACAAGCCGCCCACTGATTTCCTGTCAAAGAAAGAGTAGAGTTTAAGATTCTCACAATCACACACAAATGCCCCAGTCTCTCTGCCCCATCCTACTTATCAGAAACCATCAACAGAGTCACCTCCACACACCCAATAAGAACCCATCACACCAACCAACTCTGCATCCCTCACATCAAAAGCTTGAACGCCGGAGGCATTGGATTTCCCTACCTAGCTCCTAGACTCTGGAACGCACTACCATGCTTTCTAAGCGCAGCTGAAACTACCCTCTCAGCCTTCCGCAAATCCTTGAAAACCACTCTTTTCAAGTAAACCCATATTCCCCAGGCCCCCACGCCTCTGCACCTCCCGTACGCTCGCTAGGCCGCCTTCTCTCCTTGTCCCTCAACACTGTTGTCTCTCACATGATCAAGTATCTATGCTCTGTAACGAAGTATGTATACTGATGTAACCACCGGTAGCTAAGTTTGCATCTGTATGTAACCAGCAAGCCGCATTGTAACAGCGCCACAATGCCTCAGGGCTGCTGTGCACTCTATAAATACTAATAAAGTTGCCGCGGACATCTGTGTCCAAGTAGTAGGGGCCTTTGCGAGGCAAATCTAGCATGGAAGACACTTGCCTCCTTTAAAATTCCAGAGGGCGTGGGTAAAGAAGTGCACCACAGCAACTGAACTGGATGTCATTCGCTTCTTGCACTGGATTCTGTGACCGGTCTACACCACCTGAGATGAGCGTCTACCTTACTGGGTAGCCCACTCTCAGTGAGGATGAAGCCACAGAAGATTGGGTTCGTTCCTCTGCTGCAAACCCTGGGGTGTCTACATGTTTGGTTACCTTATCTGGGCAAGGTCAGTGGGGAATACACAGAGGCTGTTTGCTCAGCCCAGTGCCCTGACCTATAGTTCCCTCAGCAGCTTTCCTGCAAGAGACCTCGGAAGTAGCTCTGGGAGGCCTATTGTCCTTAGGCTCTCAACTGGTAGTCTTCTCACATACAGGCACCGCCTCGAGCCTGGTATTAGAGCAATGAAGCCCCTTGGACTGAAGTCCGATTGCAGGACCAGCTGGCCCCCTCAGCGCCCAACCTGGTAAAGTCTGATGAACCATTTGTGTGCACACTGGTAGCCTTAGGGGCCTCAGGCCGGACGAGTTTAGTCTTGAGGACCCCTCCCCCAATGTAGGAGTTCGTTTGGAAGGAGTCTCCCTGCTGAGGTGCAGTGGAGAAAATATGACTTGCTTGCTTTCGTTTCGACTTTTGTCGAGTGCGAACAAAAGAAAATCTCCCACCGCCTTGAAAGACTGTTCTTCAGAGACGTTCGGGTAAAGTGTGTTGCATACTGTGCAAAAATCCAACCGGTGATCAGCACTCAGATATTCTAGACAGAGTAAATGGTGGTCCGAAGTCGTAAAAGATCCCTCACAGGATGCACGCCTAGAAAACCCACTCAGGGGCGACATACCGGGGAGCGAGGCGCCACAGGGCAGATGATGAAAGAAACAGGGAAACATTCTCTGTGCAGGAAAGAAATGTACGTGCTAATGCGAGGCAGATCCGATCCAGTCGAGCTTAGAGTACTGAGGTGAGGTGCCAGAGGGCAGGGCTAATGGGGTGTGCTTACACGTACCTCTGCATGTTCTTTAAAGAGTAAATTGCATTTTTGCAAGGCAACATGGTTTCATTCCCCTCCCTGTACTGGGACGTCCATACAGTATGGAGGGAAGGGACGAAGGAGTAAGGAATAGATTGAATGGGGTGTAGTGTGCTCTGTTTATGCAATGGCAGTGTTATACATCACTAGTTGAAGAAGCAGAGCATTGGAAATTCTGGTCATCGAGTCACGCTATGCACCCTGAAGCTTTTTGGGGTACAGCTGGCGCTGTAGGATATCTATCTAGGTGAGGTATCTGGGAGAATGAAATCAAATGCAAAAAACATAGCAGATGTTGGAGTGGTAAATATGATTCATGTTTCCACACCTTACTTTAATAAAATAAACAAACCTTAATAAGAGGATGCTGGGGAAAGAAAGTGCATTGATGACGGGCTTGGCCGCCACTTTAAACTTATTTCATGGAATTCAAGGGGACACTCGCACTTGCAAACGTGCCGCTGGTCAAATATTTAAGGAATGCTAATAACATACTTTGGTCGCTCAACTCGTTACCTGCAAATGCATCATTTAAAACAGTAAGTCCCAATGCTCCCAGCATAAAATTCCACTTCCTACCTGCACAGGCCTTAGTATCAAGATTTTTTGAATTCACAATAAAGTCCCACGGATTTTTTAAAGCAGATTCTTGTACTTGGGGGAAGATTTTGACTGTACGTTTTGCGGGTATCTTAAGTACCGGTGAGTTTCCTCCTTCATGGGAATTGGCTACTTTAGTTCCCATTTACAATCAAGGCCCAAGAAATGAATCAAAATAACTATAGACCAATTTTATTGATCGATGTGGATTGGAAGGTATTTTCATCCTTAGTTTTTTTCCATCTCGATCAATGGGTTGTGTCTACGCATCGGCTGTCCAAGTTACAAACTGGTTTTCGAAATGGACACAATGTCCCTGAATGCATGATTTTAAGAGTATTCAAAGAACAAGCATGGGAAAGAACAGGGGACCATCTATATGGCATCTTTATGCACCTTTCTAATAATTTTGATAGGGTTGCCCAAAGGAGGTTGTGGGCAAAAATTACAAGTTACTCACCGTAGTGACTAGTCTCATTTCCTCCATACTGCATCAGAGTCCCTTCCTAGGGACATGAGACGGAACCTTTTTCACCAGAAAAAACCTTTCCCTTTAAATTTAGAGGCGCGTGGGGGTGCGGCCCTGGGAGCATGTGCTGCCCTGACTCGGCCCTCTCGCGCCACTCAGTCCCCATAGACGCGTTGACAAAAGATTAACCTTGCCTAATGACACCAGTTTAATCAGGGAGGAGGATGGTGGGACATATGGAGGAAAGGGGACAAAAGACAGAGTACGTCAGTCACTACGGTGAGTAACTTATAATTACTCTTATGTCCCGTCCCCTCTTCTCCATACTGCATGGGCGAATACAACCGAGGGTAGCCCCAGGGTGGAGAGGAGACCCCTCCTTAAGCAAATAGGTTTATAAGAACCGCCTGTCCGAAAGCCATGTTGGATCTAGACCCGGCTTCCAAACAGTAGTGCTTGCAGAAAGCCGAAGGGGTGGCCCATGTGGCCGCCCTGCTTATGACTTGCCAGGGGACATGCCGCTGGAATGCGATGGCCGTTGCCTTGGCTCTGACTGCGTGAGGCTGCATGTTGGCAGGCAGTGGCTTATGCTGTCCCTCTTAAGCTTCTTTGATGTCCGAGATCATCCAACGGGCTATGGAGTCCTTATCCACCGGTCCTGATCCGCCAAAGGTGACAAACAGTGCGTCCGACTTGCGGAAGCCCTTAGTCCTATCAAAGTACAATTTCATGGCACGCTTGACCTCGAGACAGTGCAGAACTCACTCTGTGCCTCATCCTTAGGCTCAGCAAAAAATGTATGCAGCACCATTTCCTTGTTCAGATGGAATGCGGAAGGCACCTTGGGTAGGAATGCCGTGTGTCCCCGCAGGACTACTTTATCCTTGTGAAACGTAGCATAGGGCTCCGAGGCGACCAGCGCCTGGATTTCGCAGACTATGCAAGGTGAGGCGAGATGGACTAGCAAGGCTGTCTTAATGGTGACCAGCCTGATGTCAGATGGCGCTATCGGTTCAAATGGTTTATGCGCCAGGGCCCCCAAAACTATGTTAAGGTCCCACACAGGGTGTGGTCTTGATGGGCGGGTAGATTCTGGCGAGTCCCATCAAATGCTTCTTGACAATCAGGTTGGAAGAGGAGAACACCTCTTCCTCTAAGTTTCTGTAGGCCCCAATGGCTGCCAAGAACGTGCGGCAAGTGGACTACCTGCATGCCCGAGTGGGCGAGGTGCGCCGAGGAGGAGAGCACGTCGTCCAATGCACATGCAAGGGTGTTTGATATCCTTAGAGTCTGCCCAGTGGCAGAACCTGGTCCACTTGCTCTTATACTGGGCCCTGGTAGCTTTGCTCCTAGCCCCCTGTATGATCTCTAGATTAGCCTGGGAAAGGACAAGTTGCCCTAGCGTGATGTGCTCAGGAACCACACTGAGGGCTAGTTTCCATGGTGGATGACCCTGTCCCCTGCAGCGCCAGAAGATGTGCTGGGCCCGTTGGAAAGCAAATGGGTGGTCTCGTCGAGAAGCTGAGCAGCTCCGAGAACCATGGCCTGGCTGGCCACCATGGAGCTATTAGAATGACGCTGAGGAGGCGAGACTCCTTGATCTTGCATATCACCCTGTGTATCAGCGGTGTGGGCGGGAGGGCATATGCTGCTGTCCCTGCCAGGAGGCAAACTGTTGGCACTTCCTGTTGAAACAGGTGGCAGAGGTCCACTCGGGGGGAGGGTGGTGGTGCTGGAGATCTCCTGCAGCACTATGTCGTTCAATTGCCACTCGTAATTGTCCGCTCCCCATTTGCTGAGCCTGCCCGCCCCCAGGTTGGATTCCCCCAGAAGGCAGGGACGTCATTTAGGGGTCGTTAGAGGTTGCAAGAGTGACAGCTGCCGATTGGCCAGCGACCTCTGGCATTTCCTCCAATTGGAGGAGGAGGGGGTGTGGCTACCGTGCAAGCGGTGCCGCGTGCTGGTGGTCCTCCATGTTGTCAGCACTGCAGCCAAGCTAACCAGCCAGCAGCTGTGTTTCTCTTGGTGCCAGGAGCCCAGGCCAAATTCTTCCAAGCTTAACACAGTGGTAAATCTGAAGTCTGTGTTTGACTGAGGTCGGGGGGGGGGGCGGGTGTGTGCGCTGCTGGAAGGGGTTAATTTTACCGGCATGTGTGTCGGGCCACCGTGCAGGCTCTCGGCTGCGGTGCCACTGCAGGCCCTGAGGCTGAGGTGTGAGCCTGTCAAAAGAGCAGAAAAAATGATCTGTCCCTCATATACCACCTCAGCCCAGGCTGAGCTGGGGTCGTGTCGGATGTGTGCTGCGATACTCGCCTGTGGCCACGCAGCAAGCCCAGGCTGGGTGTGTCATGGGGGTGTGGGGGCAGTAGGAGAAGGCTTACTGCCAGTGTTTGTGGTATGCCCCCTTTCATTGTGTTTGTGTTATATGCACCTGCACTGCGATGAGGGATTATACGTTATACCGCACTTTCTTCTAGACATGAATTTGAAACATGCAGTCCATTATTAGCGCCTCTGGCTTTTCTTTCAATGACACCAAGCCCCCGAATAAATCATACAGGGCGACTGTTTTGCTGTGAGTGACAACGGTAAATACACGAAGTAAAACACAGTACCATTGGTAGTTCTCTGTCCCTGGGCTGGGGTGTAGACTGCAAGTCTGGTAACTCGGATGTGGGCATTATGTGCATGTGTTCTTTCAATTGTTCTAAGATCTGTGTGTGTGTCCATCATGATATTTCCATTTGACTGGAAAAACAGATCTTTAACAAAAATTAAAACAAATTAAGAAAACACAGCAGTCGTCCTACTGTTGTCACCATGTAAGTCAGTCGTGTTTTTTATATTTGCTTTTTTTGCAACCTGCCCTCTAGGTGTTAAGGCCACCTCTATTTATGGTAATATCACAGCAGTAAGGCAGCTATTTTTGAAAAACATTCAAAGATATTTGAGGGGTAAAGAACCCTGCAACCACACCATCTGGCTAGCCACCCAGTCATACTGCGAATCCATTGGATATATTCCTACATGACATGGGGAAGATTCATCCTTATAATAAATATGCAATGCCACGGTTCCTCGCAATGAATCATACAGCATGGTGGCTCTGCATACTATCTGTGTGTCTTAGAATTGGTAAATCCCGATTTACCTTCTAAATGCAGGCTTATACGCCCTTGTCAAGCACAAACCAGGTCTGGACGGGCTAATCACCCTTGTTTTGGGGCAAATTGAGTGCTTTGGCAATGGCCTTTCAACCACATTTTTGTTAAGAGAAAGCATTTGAGAATTTAAAAGTCCAGGGACAAATGCAGGGATGGGTACGAGTACCAAAATCACCCAAGCAAAGCTGGAGACTCAGAGCCATGGTGTGAAGAGGATAATAAAGCGGCCCAGTGATTGGGAATGGCAGTTCTCATCTGCCATCAAAATCTTTTTTCATCACTGAAATACAGGCCCCGGTGGATGTGGAAACAAGTCCATTGGTGTAATTTGTACAGAAATACAATTTAGCCCAGCAATGATAACATGCACCGGGTGGTGCAGTCAGTGAAACAGTGGCCCCGATTTATAAAGCATCATGTGTGTCCCTTGCAATATTCTAAAATGTCATTGGCAAGGAATGTAAACATATGAGATGAAAGAATGTTGAAATAACAGGGCAGATCCACATAAAGAGGGGATATGTTTCCATACACTTCGCCTGGTAACATGGACCTTGCCACTGCTACATATGATGATCCATTCTTATATGAAATGTCACAATACACTGATATCGTAACCATATTTTTCTTAGTGTACGGAGGGATAATGCTATGCGGCCACTTCCTGTGATGTCATGTTGGGGCATGGTCAAATGACATCACAGTACCACGCCGCCAAGAGTGACATCACAGGAAGTGATGTCACTTCTGCTACCCCAGGCATTTTGGTGAAATGACGTCCCTGCCAGAAGGTGGACTGCAGTGAGGTAGATTTTGTTATCCAGGGCCCCTTCCCGCATGCTGACCGCCAGCCTGCGACAGTGGGGGCCAGGGGATGGAGGGGGCCTGGTACCTTCCTGCTTGACATACATGCTGGTTCGTCTGAATGAGGACGACCTTGCCATCTACAACCGCAAGGAAGGCTCTGAGAGCTAGCCAGATGGCCCTCAGTTTCAGCTAATTGATGTGGTACTCCTGCTACTGCCTGGTCCAGGTGCCATGGACGCAGTGGGTGTCCATGGTGCCCCCCCCCCCCATCCCTCGAGAGCGGAGTCCGTAGTGCTGGTGACCCCGTGGGGTAGGCTGCCAGAAAAGTTTGTCCAGTCCCTGGACTCCGTGTGAGGTCCAGGCGAAGAGAGGGAGGAACGGTGATCATCTCCGCCGGAGAGCCCAGCTCCTGGTTCCAGGATGCTGCAAAGTGCTGCTGTGTCCTCATGCTGAGTCTCGTGTGAGGCGAAGGCCAGTAGGACTGCTGCCCTGAGACCCAGTAGGTGTTGGCACCACCCGGCCCATGTCACTTCTCTGCTGAGGAAGTGCGAAGTGGCCCCCTTGATAATAGTGATCCTGTCCTCCAAATGAAAAATTCTCTCGGAGCACGTGACCAGATGAGCACCAAGAAGGTCAGACTCTGTTCATAAGAGCGTGGGAAGTGTGGTGCAGCGCTTCCGCAGATTAAGCCCTGACAAACCAGCCGTCGAGGTTGTGGTGGCCCTGATCCTTGAGCAGGGCCGCCCCTGTATTCATCAGCCTGGTTAAGACCCTGGGGGCCGAGTTGAGGAAGGAAGCAACTTGCATCGGAAATGGCAGCCCCTGATCCTCAATTTTAGAAAAGAATGAGGCGGCTGCCAAAATCGGGACGTGCAAGTACGCGTCCCTCAGATCCAGTGAGCATGTCAATCTCCCTTGCAAAATTTCTCCATCATTAATGCTGCCGTAACCATCTTGAATTTTTGTAGGGGTAGGCAGAGGTTTAGGGTGGAAAGGTCCAACACAAATCTCAGGCCAGCCTGGTGGTTCTTTTGTATGACGAAAATCCAGAATAAAAGACCCAGTCTCAGTGGGAGGTTGGGACTTCTTCCACTGCCTGGCTCCGAGGAGCGACCGGATCTCCATCAGCAGAGAGCTGCCAAAAATTGCACGTGAAAGGCAGCATGCCTCCCCCCACCCCCCACTGGCGACACGTGGGCCCAAGGGGTATGTCATGCCTCCTTTCCCTCTGAGGATGTTGCGGAGGAGGGGGATTGGACCACCGTTGTTGTTTCCTCCGGTGCCGACTCAGAGTAGCTCGCCATCCGCAAAGTCTTTATTTTATCCAATTCCTCCTCCGTGGTGGAGAGGAAGAGGTTACAGACCTTGAAGGGAAGGGCCAATATATGTTTCCTGGACATTGGGTTTAACTTAGTAGCCCGGTGACCAGCAGTCCTCCTCATGTCCGTGGCAATGCGGATGGCCCGGGCAGAGGTATCGATGTGGACCACGTGGGGCTCCATAAAGCCCTGCGCTACCAGCCTGGATTCTCCTAGTCCTGCCCTGAAGTGCGTTTGCCTCTGTGCCGGAAGTTTTCTGGGAGGAAGTCTGCAGTTTCCTGCCCGAGCCCTTGGTTAGTGGACGCCAACATGGCATCAGCATTGGCCTGCCACAAGTGCGAGGAGGCGTAGGCGTACAGCTTCTTCCTGTGCGTCTCCAAGATCTTGCCTAGCAGCGTCAAGGACGGGGAGGCCGATGACGACTGAGGCTTGGACTAGAGTGATGCTGCAGCCATCATCGAAGAGTGCGGTTGAGGATGCGCTGAAAGCAAGAGTGTGTCCCCCCCCCCCTCCACTTGCCTGTACCTGGCGTAAAGGCGCCGATTGACAGGCAGGGCTGAGCATGGCTTGCGCCACCCCCCCCCCCCTTATTGGCCAGGGCAACTATGTCTTTCTGCATCGGGATACCTGTTTTGGTAAGGGGTGTTAGGGAGAGGACTTCTGCTACGACCCCCCCTCCCCAGGCTGCTCTAACTCGGGCTGAGGAAGGCCCAACTACTCTGCCAAACCTGCAAGGCGTTCGTGGAAGGCCCGGACGGAAGATGGCGTGTCGGGGTCCTCGTCCATGTCTGTCAGGCCCAGAGCTGGTGGAGGAGTGCCGTGCGCTGCGGAGTGGAGACCGGAGCTGGTGGCTGTTGCGGCGGCTGTTTGTGGAACCGCCTCTACTGTGGGAGGCCGGGGAGCCGGAATCGGAGGAGCCAGCAGGTGGCAGCTGAGGCCCGTGGCACTGGAGGAACGACTATGGGTGCCGGTGGGGCAACCTGAGGGAGCCTGTCCCCGACGGCCTCCCAAAGGATGTCTCCCCCTCCGGGGAGTTCACCTCAGCCAGCATAACCTTTACGAGGAACTCGTCTTTGGAGGCTGCAGAGGTGGCAGGTGATATTGACAAAGCGTCCCCTGGCATCTCGGGCCGGGGCCAAGGCACACTGACTGGGTCGCAGGGGAAACCTGCGCTGCTGATGGTTAAACTGTAGGCCATACACCTGGCTGACACCAGTCCCACCTTGTGACTCCTTCCGCCACCCGCTGCGCAAGAGGGGGTATCAGATGAGCGGCCATTTTGTATGGCATGTCAGCCATTTTGTCGAGCTGCATGGCATGTGCCGAAGTCGTGGCGCCTGGCTCGCTGGAACCAGCCCAGTCCAAAACGCTTGGTGTTGGAACCAAAGGCCTATCCTGCACCTCAGGCCGTGATCTGGAAGGCGTATTGCCCTTGGCAGATCTACCAGTAGTGCTGCGTATAGGCGCCCCCTCGGCTATGTTGCCGGTACTAGGGTGTGGCCCCTCAGGGGAAGACCCGGTAAAAGAACCTTTCCTGTCCCTCAGCACTATTACTGGGAGGATCCGCTGACCCCTCGGCCTGCCGGCTGGTAGCTGACTTTGCCTCGGTACTCATGCTGGTATGAGAACCTGAAAGGAGGGACCTTTCAGGCTGGTGGGTCCTTGGAAGAAGTCTACCTTGCGTGGTGTGCCGGAAAAGAGGACCTACCTCGGGCCCGGATCGATGATGACAAAGTCCTTCAAAGTCCTCTGCAGGCGATCTCCGGAAGAGCTCCCTCCACCTGGCTAGTCTGTTCAGATACCTCAAGAAAAGCATGTTGCATGCTGTACAAGCTTGCCAGCCGTGGTCTGGACCAAGGCAACACAGGCAGAGGTCGTGGGGATCTGAAGCTGGAAAGGGCCCATCGCAGGATGGACACCTGCAGAGCCCTGTAGAAGTCAACATGCACTGACGAGGAGCGCGACGCCTGACGGAGACCTGAATGATAAAAAAACAAAAAGACTGAGAAGAAATAACCGTGCGTGGAATTACATGGCCAAAGCCACACCCAAGAGCCCTGGTGAAATCGGCCCGTTCCCGTCGACGCGGAAAACGGGACTGAGGTGTGGCGCCTGAGGATGAGTCAGGGAAGCACATGCTCTCAGGGCCACACCCCTGCGTGCCTCTAAACTTAAAGTGGAAGAAGGTTTTTTCAGGTGAAAAAGGTTCCGTCTCCCGTCCCTAGAAAGGGACGCCCATGCAGTATGGAGGAAAGGGGACGGGATGTAAGAGTACTACAAGATTGGGGCCTGCCCGGGGAGGGGCTTCTAAAAATACTGATGGGCCTCCCCATTAAGTCTGCCATTAAAGTCAGATTAAATCAAGAGTGTGAGCTTTCATGCAGATAGATGTATATAACAGTGTGAGGCAGGGGTGTGTTGTCACCTTGCCTCTTCAAATTATACATAGCAGCCATTGGTGAACATCTAAACAGTTCAGCTTTTGCACCACCAAAAATAGGGGTTACTAAGGTCCCTTGGCTTTCATACACAGATTTCCTTCTATTTGAGGTCACCAAGATTGGTCTTCAGAGGGTCATAAAAGGGTTTGCGGAATATGAATCCTTGAATGGAGTGAAGATCAATCCCTCAAATCCTAAAATCTTGCAATTTGCGAAGGAGACAATGAAAACTGGTTTAGCTCTTGGTAGACACCAGACTTGGGTGTTCAGATTACATGCTTTAGCTGGGATTTCATATATCTTCCCAGCCATCCCATAGGAAAATATGGGAAGGATTACAATACAAAGCTGTAGCTCTGTCTATACAACTTGTGAAGTTCCATAGCAGGTTTGGTAGATTTTCTATAAAACCTGCGATTCAATTCTATGAGGTTAAGATTATCCCTTAACTGGTGTATGGCGCTGAATGCAAGTTAATTATAGGATGCCTCGATACTATTGAGGCTGTGGTGTGGAGGCCTTGTATGAAAGTCCATAACGGGATTCCAATAGCGGCTATCCGCTATGAGTTGGGCGTAGCTTCACTTAAAGCCTGTGTGTATTGGAAAAAATTGTTGGTTTAGTAAATTAATACATCCAGTGTTGTATGAAGTTCTAGGTGCACAATTGGTATCGAAGATCTCTTTGGGTAAGCATAGATCTCTTCGGGCTTTGTTTGCCAATGGTTGTGATAGGTTCCTGGGGGACCTTGCATTGGATAGGGAAAGACTGCTGCAAAAGCCTGACAAAGTTAAAAAGGCTCATTTTGATATTATTGTTGGAGACTTCAGCGATTTCATGAATATCCCTTCTTGAATCATCTATCGAAGGAACACAAGAAAGACGATTTTGCATATTTTATTTCAGTTCCCCAACACATACTTGCATAATTCTTAGACTAAGACGGAACCTGTTGGTATCGAAGGAAGTGCACTACGTGCACTCCAACGCTCTGAGGACTTCTTGGAATCAGGTAAGCAATACCTTTTTCCCCACAGTACCTTAGGTTAGAAGAAAATGTTTGTGGTGGATGCTCTGTGATGTTGCAGCTCTGGACCTGACCTCGGGATTCCTTGGTCTCCTTACTGAATGCAGGACAATGGATGGGGATCACTCAGCAGCAGTCTCGAGGGAGGACCTGTGGCACGATTTTCAGCAACTTCTTGGTTCACTCTGAGGTTTTGGCGTCTTTTCTGAAGCACCAACCAAGGACACAGATCGCCCCCGGTCAATCGCCTTAGCTTCCTACAGTCCCACACTCTGGTGAGGCGGTCTGGGCGAGTTGGATCGGATCTCTGCAGTGTCTTTACGGGTTCCACAAAGATTTGCATGGATTCGGCCTTTTCACAACAATTCACTAGACAATGGCTAGCAGGTCTCCTGGTTTTTGGGTTACGCAGCTCTGGACGCTTCTAGGAACTCGGGAGATGGCTCGTTTCAAAGTTTGTCTGGGGACTGGTTGTTCCCATCAGCTAAAGGGAAGGGGTCTTCGGAGCTCGTCTGTCGCATAGAAAATCAGGTCAGGAAAGCAGGGGTCGCTTCAGTGTTGGAAAAGGTCTGCAGGTGTGTCTGGTCATCTTCGGTTACTTCCGTTTCCAGTGGTCAACTTGCTTTTCACTCCAGAAGCCTCACCTTTTGTACAGTTCCAGCACACACTCCTCTGCAATCTCTCAGCATTTTACAGAAAGGGGCGTTTGGCTGTCCAATGAGGACAGCCAGACCCCCCCTGTGGGAGCTGGACGTACTCTGGCAGACAAAGAATAAGAGGGTGGAAAACTCCTCCCCTACTTCCTGCCTGCCCAAACACTCTGGAGCCTAAGTGGGCACACCTACTGGTTCCTGCCACTGCCACACACACACACAGCCACACACACACAGCCACACACACACAGCCACACACACACACACCTCCCTCCCAAAATGGTAGAACATCTAACAAATACCCATGCTAGTAATGGGGGAGAAAAAAGAAGGGAGGTCTCAAGTTGGTACTTGGCTGCCCCTATTGTGCACTACACTACGGAAGCTATGGGCATAGCATGCGGTACAAAAATACACAATAGTTGGTAGAATACGTCCACTGCCACCAGCCATGACTAAGTAATTGTCTAAGTGACTAAAAAGAAGGGGGGATACAAGGTATCCCTTTGTCACTCCACTGAAGGTGGTTTGTGCCAATCTCTCAGACTATAGAGTTTTTGGGAGAGATACTAAGTATCTCCATCCTTAAGAAATGTAGTTGAGGATGCAGAAAATAATATTAAAGGAGGACCCTAAGGGTCCCCAGCAACACTGCCCATAAGGAGCTGTGTGCTGCAGTAGTAAAACACAGATGCCTTCAAGAGCTATGGTGCAGAGAGACTCCATGGTATAGGTAGAATACAAAGAATAGAGTTCCAAAAGACAGAGCCCACAAAAAATGAATGAGAGGAAAAAGCCTCGACTCATTCAGGATTGAAAGAAAAAGGTCAAGAAGTCCAGCAAAAGTGCTGGGGGTCTCACTAGGAGAGGGGATGAAGCATAACAATGATAAATCTCCATAACACATGAGAACTTTATTTCGTAATTCCCTCGCAATCTACCATAAAGCTATTTGAGGCAAAAAGCCTCCATTTCACTAACCAGGTGGAGGTGGCTTTAAAATCAAAAGGAGCTCTTTCAGATTGTCGAGTCTCTTTCCTCGATGACCACTGAAGAGGCTCCTGTCATCCCCCCTCAAGCCTTATGAGAGTCTGTCCACATTTTTCATGGATGAAATTCTGTCTATTTGCCAAAAGATTGCCTCCTTTATGGTGCCATCCCCTGCAGAGGCTGGCCTGGTTCCTGCAGGAGCTGAGCGGTCATCCTGGTCAGACTTCCCCCTTTTTTCATCTTTAGCCATTATCAGTGCCACCCAAAAGATGAGAACAGCCTTGCCTCTGGATTCTATTCCCTGCTCTATTATGAGATCCATCATTGCAACCATTGCTCCTGCCGTGACAAATGCAATCAACCAGTCGGTTTCCTCTGCTCTTATTCCTTCGAATCGTAAAACACGCTTTGGTGATAAGCTTTTGGAATCACTGGTGTCTCCCCAACTCTCCTTTGTCTCGGAAAAGTTCGATTTTTTCTATTCATTTCAATCTGGCTTCAGGGCGAGGTACTGAGCCAGTGCTGGTTTCAGTTGTGGATGACCTTGCACGACTGTCCAACCAGGGTGGGGTGGGGGCACTGATCCTTTTAGATCTTTCAGTGACTTTCGATATCGTTTACCACCCCACGTTGCTTCTTCGACTGGCAAGTGCTGGATTTTCCAGCTCTGTCCTGGGTTGGATCCTTTGAGTAAATCACTCTCAATAACTGGCTCTTCGTCCTTTTCCCTCAGTTTTCGATTTCCTTTGGCTTTCACAGGCCTATCACCTGCCTCAAGGTTTTGCTCTCTCTCCTATCCTGTTCAATGTTTACATTTAGCCTTTCGACAGGCTCATCCAGTTCCACGGGTTCCGCTGCTAATCATACGCCAACGATACCCAAATTGTCATGCAGCTCGATCTGGTGGCGGCTGACGCTTTTCTGCGTGGCTGTTTGGAATCCGTGGGTAGCTGGATTAATCAAAACTGGTTGAAGTTGAATACTGATAAACACAGGTTCCGGTGGTGGGGCCCCCCCTCTATCCACTTCTCTCTGGATGCAGGCCTTCTGGCCATCCTCTCTGGGTCCGCTTTTTTACCCAGTTGCGGTGGTTATAGACCTGGGATGCAAAATCTGTCTCTTTCCACAGAAGTCCAGGTCAGCATGTTCTGCAGAAATGGTTATTTTAACAAACATTCTTCGGAAGGTTCAGTCAGCTCATTGTTGCCCTCCAGTGTTGTCCGCGTTCCTCATTGGTATGATTACTGCCACTCTTTATATTTAGCTCAACCTCTCCATCTTCTCAATAGACACTCCCGGTGCTGCAGAACACGCTGCCAGGGCGACTACCGGTGCCCCTTGGTGTGCCTCCATATCTCCTGCCCTCGCCCATCTGCACAGGCTGCCTGTTGCTCGCCGTATTTAGTTTAAGGCGCTCTGCATTGTCCAGCATTCTTTTTATGGCATTGGTGCAAAGTACCTACAGGACAAATTTCGTCCATACACTCCCACCCGATGGTTGAGATCCAAGTACGCCCGTCTTATTCAGGTTCTTAGGTTTAAACGCTCTCTGGTGGGAGGGTGAGCCTTTTCTGTGGCTGCGAAAGTTCTGTCGAACTACTTGCCATGCTCCCTACGTGCAACAAATAATCATACGTTTCATCAACTTAAGACCTTTCTTTTCTGAGTTCATTTTTCAATTTCCTTCAGCTGTTTCTTCCTCTTTTGAGCACCCGATACCTTTATTGGTGTAGGTCCGCGCTATACAAATTCGTATAACACAACATATGGCAGGGGCAGGTGGACCTTGTAGACTTGCCATCTTCCCCCCAGAAGCCTCTGCATCATCGAAATCACTGACATAGAAGTGGGTGCTCCTGCTGCCTGAAGGAATCAGTTATGATATACATACTCTCACTCATCTGACATTATGACCCAAAAACCCTGCCAACTCTCGTTTCTCGAGACCCTTCTACACCCCATTGTGCAGAATTTTGTTATGAGCAGAGAATCCAGCCACCATTTTAAATGGTCACAAGTGGGTTTCCTCAATTCTGCTGTCAAGAGCAGCTATTCATGCGACAGGTAGAGAACAGTTGTCTTCACCTAGATATCTTCAGGCACTCTGCTTGCAAACCCTGCTACAAGAACCAGCACCCTAATGAAAGCCACATTTCGAGACTAGAACCAACCTCTACACCCGACTCCTGGACCTATTCAGCCTCTAAGAAACCTGGTCCACATTCGGGGGGTCCTTCGACTTCCAACCTGTTGTTGGTTTGTGTCTTCTGTTCCTGCCGTCTGTCTTCTCGTGCCCTCTAACCGAGGCTGCTGCTGTATTTTGAATATTTTTCAGGCAGCCCGGCAATCTTCCCACGGGCCTTTGGTCATCAGATCTGGATGTTCCCTGATGGAGTCTGCCATCCTCGTTATCCTGAAGGTTGCGCCATTTGCACCGCCGACTGGACTCCAGGAACCTGTACTTACATTTTGCCTATAACCGGGAGGCTGCCTGCTGACAGCTACTTTAAAACATAGGGCAAACTTTTACAAGTCTTTAAATAAATATTTCAAATATCTGTAAAACAGTACTTAATACACATTTAGATAGTGGTTTCGGATTTTTAGGGATGCTTTTTATATGCATTCTATTGATGTTAAAGCACTGATCTGTACTGGAGTAATTTTCTGATGCACAGCTTTATGTAAAACGGTAGATTTTACGTCTAATAAGCGTACCATCCTTTGTGTGCTGTGTGTGTATGTAAGCTGTACTTTAGGACAAGCCATCTCTCCTAAGAGTGATGTGAGGACAACTTCCATATATATATTTTTTTTTAATTACATGTTAGAACGCCTGTTTGCATCTGGACCTAGGGCGCTTAACAATAAGAACAAATAACGAAGCAGGCAGTATAAAAAAGCAACCATCAACAGTAATATCAAAATACAGATAAAAAGAAGAGCGGCTAAAAACATCCCTGGACTGCTGGAGCAGCTCCCCTGCCACCAGGAGGATCTGGGCATCATCCAGATGCAAGGTAGGCCCCTGGACATTCGGCTCAATATATTGCGGCCTGACTTGCTCTGAACGTGCATTTCGCCACGGATCAACTTTTTATTCACTATAATTCTGACACGTGTATCCTGATCTCTGGCACTCAGTCGGATTGCAGCTGTGACCTGCCATTGTCTGATTTGTGGTCATCCTGATCTGGGCCACCATTGTAGATCACAAGGCCTTGCCGCTCCAAGAAGGCCACTTAGACTTTTCGTTTGGCCTGAATGCTCTAACCCACTCCAGGACTCATCTAGGGCCAGCCCCCACGTCTGATTGGATGTCATTTTTCTTAACCTGCCAATCCCTTGCCGGCAGGCAACAAGCCGGCCCACCCCCAAAGGCACTTCCTGTCCCGAGCCTGTCCAGAGCTGAGAGCCCAGGGCCAGGATCGCTGCCTGTTCGTCTCCTCATCTAAGGTGGACCTACACCACTGTCTGGACACGTTCTGCTTGGTAAGCCCCCTCTGGCTCGCTATTGTGACATTCCCTTTGCATGCCTGATAACACATACGCTCTATTGTGCTCACGTGCCTTCTACCCAGAGAATATTCCACCCTATGAAGCTTCGCTGCACGCCACGTTGTAATTCATGGATTGGTCACGCCAGTTTGCTTCACCTCCGGTTTGACCCATGAGCACGTCTCACGGCTCCCTCTCAATGCTTACATGCGCCATCATAACTGCATTTGAGTCTTTGCATACCCCTCACTATTGTACCACTGTGTTCTTATGCCGACATTATTGCCCCATCGCCTTGCTTTATTAGTATATTACATTGATTGCACTCCCACTATTTAGCATACTCCTGTACACGTGTGTGCTTATTCTCGCATCACGATTGCTACTGCCTTTCAGTTCACTGCATTGCATCTGTACTGTGTGCATTTAATCTCGCATCACGTTTGCTACTGCCTCTCAGCTCATTGCATTTCATCTGTACTGTGTGCGTTTAATCTCGCATCACGTTTGCTACTGCCTTTCAGCTCATTTCATTGCATGCCCGCTCCCTTCGAAGCACCTAAAACAACGTATAGCGCGATTCGCTATTCACCCAATGACCGCTGTATACATTGCCATATAACTCACAGTTGCCCGTTACTGTGATGTGCCCCAACACGGAATTAACCTATTGGATTTCTTCTGCGCACTATGTTCAGCCCAATGCTGCCACAATTGCCTGCTCTGCTCAACTTCTAGCTCTGCAGATTCATTGGGCCTCATTACAACCCAGGCGTTAAGGGGTTAAAGGCGCCGTAAAAGGTGTCGGCACCGTTAAACCCTTAACGCCCGATTACGAGGTCCCTTTGCGGGTTGCACTTTAACGCCTGCTTTTAGCAGCGTAATTTACGGTGCCGTAATTAGCGCCTTCCCCATTCCCATTGAGCCCTATGGGCCAAAAATGGGAATGGGGAAGGGGCCATGGGGAATTACCGCCTCGCCAACCTTGGAATGGGGCGGTAATTCCGCCATTCACCATGGCGGACCCCGGCATGGACCATGGTGCCAATAGCACCATGGTTTAGCGCCGGGGTCGTAATGAGGCCCATTGAATCTAAGCGACTCTAATCCAAGTCGGCTCTAAACCAACCTCACACCACCTCTACTTGCCTATTGTTGCCTCAGGATTAATTCAGGATATCTTAGTCCTTGCATTTAGAATGGTTAAAATGCTTCAACTTGCCAATGAATGTCTAACACACGTTCACACAGTCAGATAGGCCCACCTTATACCCCGACCGCATAGACAAGTATTGACACTTATGAGCTGATTTTGCCCAATTCTGAATCTGCCAGCTAATGTTGCCATCTTACATACTTAACTTGCCCACACTTTGAAATCGGTCACTACTATGGCCACTTAGATTTTCGTTTTTTCCTCAACTGTGGAAATTGATAACTACTATTGCCTCAAGGGACTTTGATCTTGCCTAAAATACATAAATTGCAACCGTGACACCTGGGGCCACCGGCACTACAAACATGTTAAACTGAGTTAGCCAACTGCCATAATTCCTGCCAGCTAAGTGAACTAAGAAGATCTATCTGGTCGCTATTCCGCAAACCACCAGCATTGAACAAACCAACCACGTCCAATAATGTTAACACTTTTAACCTCCATAATGTTCCCGTTTTGTATAATGCCCCATTCCGTGCCCTGCAAAGGAGGACACTTCACTGTGTTCAAACAAGGCCATGTGAGACTAGGCTGCCAGCGCCACCACCCTATTCCCTGCCCCACCCCATTCCTTCCATCTATCCCCCCATTCACTGTTACAAGTGCACCCAATAATATAGCAAACACCAACGCCACTAACCCAGATGCTCCAACTATTCCCATCCGAAACTCATCACTATCCTCCCTTTTCATCAAGACCAATACAAAACTATAGCCTCCATGGGGCTCCACCGACTTAATAGACTCAGAGCTAGAACCAACTCCAACCATCAAGCGCCTAGACCCACCAAAACTAAAAATACCAGTACCAAAACAGCAACCGCACCTACTAATAGACCACTCAAAGACCTTTCCACAAAACAAACCAAGCCATTTATAGGAACCAAAAACATGACTCAGCTTCCCAACCTAGCAATCACACATCCCACTGTGCCCACACATGATCAGAGGCGCATTCATCAATGCTCGATCTCTCGTTGCACATGCCATAGAAATCCATGATCTCATTGTGGATCAACTTGACATACTAGCAGTCACTGAAACCTGGCTATATCCTGCCGCAGGCCCCCTCCTAGCCATCACCATCCCCCCAGGGTACACCATCCTTAGAACAGACCAGAACATCCAAGGAGGTGGAGTTGCCTTAATAGTTGGAACTACACTGCACCTCAGAGCCTGCCCACTGGAACAAGTACAGGGCTATGAACTTTTACTAGCCAAATTCTCCCCCAACCCTAAAACCACCAGTAACTTTTTAGTAGTATACAGATCACCCAATAAAACTAGCCACCCTAACCTAGACATCCCCCTACTGCTTACGCCTTTCATCAAGCCAAAGACTAAACAAATGCATCATCCTAGGGGATATCAACCCAGGCTACAGCGACCCCCTGGACACGGACGCTGCCACCTTTCACACAGCTATGTCAGATATGAACTTTACCCAGTTGATTAATGAACCCACTCACTCCAAAGGCAGAACGCTGGACTGGATCCTCTCCCTCAACTCAAGTCACCATAGACTCCATCCTACACATAGAATGGTCAGACCACTTTACCATCTCCTTCACCCTGTAACACAAAAGCTCAGACCCCACAAGCCCCAAGGCACCTGACCCCTTTGAATCTAGAAATATTTAAAAAACACAGTAGACAACCTCTCTCCCATACTACATCTGACCTTTGCCAATGTCACCCTCAATACAAACAATCCAGACTACTTAGACTGCTATCAACAAAGTCTCACCCGCACCATTGACTCACTTGCCCCTGTCACTACCAAAACTCGGAAACCTGACAAACGCTCCTGCTTCTGGTTTGACGAAGAAATATGTCTCCCTCAGAAATACTAAAAGAGCACTTGAGCACCTACATAGGAAAACTAACACCAGTGAATCAGCAAAGGCCTTCCAAACCGCCAATAAAAAGTACAAATCGGCCATAATCTCTCATAAAGCCAACGCCTTCACTGTCGGAGTTGGCATTGGTTATGCACGTATTAAAGAACTGTTCTCCATCCTTAGCGAGCTGGAGAACCCATGCCAAGTGACAGCACCCTATAATTCTAGCAAAACCTGGTGCACCACAATACAAGACGCATTAGCCTCTAAAACGATGCCATTACAAAAGAAAATCGACAGCAAAAAAAAAAATCCATCTATGCGGAAAAAATGCTTCCTAACATAGCTTCCAACTGTCCCACTACTTCCACCTGCACCCCTTTTCATTTCACCCCAGTCACTAATAAAGTACTAGACACCATTATGAAACTCAAAGCTTCCAACTGCAAAGAAGACCAATTCCCCTCTCATCTAGCCAAACTGTGCGCCCATACCTTAACAAATTCAGTGATTACTAGTGCTAACGCATCTTTCAACTCAAACACAGTTCCCGCTAGCATTAAAAAAAGCTTGGGTAACACCCCTCCTTAAATAAACGTCCTTGGACCCTTCAATCCCCACCAATTACGGACCCATAATTACCGTCCCATTTCTACTGAAAAACATTGACAAAATAGCCTACTCCCAAATTCAAAACCACTTAGAACACCACCAATTACTAGGGGACAGACATTCAGGGTTCCGCCCCAACCATAGTACAGAAACAGCCCTTCTCGACCTGAAGATCCAAATGGATGCCACGAGAGAATCCGGTAAACTCTGCCTGTTAATGCTCCTTGACCTCTCTGCGGCTTTCGACCTGGTCGACCATGACAAACTGTGCCACCCTAAACAATAACTTCGACATATCTAACAATGCCACAGATTGGATTAAATCATTCCTCGCAGATAGGACCTCAAGGGTTGCGATTGGGAAAGAATCAGCAGACCCTATACCAGTCCCAATAGGCGTCCCTCAAGGTTCTTGCCTATCCCCGACCCTGTGCAACACCTACACCAAGTTGCTCTTCGCAGCACTGGATGCTATGGGTGTAATCTACACCAATTTTGCAGATGATACCCAGATCCTCATCCCACTAACAGACAACCATGAGCAAGACTCACTAATCCAAAACTGGATGGCCAATAATAGCCTATGTCTCAATGATGACAAAACAGAGCTACTCATACTAGGATCATCGTCAGCCTGTTTACTCCTCATACACCATTGACGGCACCACAATCCCAGTACTTAAACAAGTTAAGACACTCTGGGTCTACCTTGACGCGACATTCACCATGTCTAAGCAAGTAAACACCATAGCCTCCTACCTCCTCCACAGCCAAACATCTCTTATTCACACATTCCTGACACCAGAAAACTGCATCATACTAGCAAGAGCGCTCATACTATCAAAGCTTGACTACTGTAACATCCTTCTCCTAGGTACCTCCAACACCAACCTATCCAAACTCCAACTCATGCAGAATAAAGCCCTCCAAGCTGCACTAGGCATAAAAAAAAAAATCTGATCATATCTCCAACATCAGGAGACAATCAATGGCTTCCCATCAAAGCCAGAATACTCTTTAAAGCCCTTCGCATCACCCATAAATGCATCGCCCATAAAGCTCCCAAATACCTCCTCAACACAGTCACCAAGAAAGCCTAGACCAGACTCCTCAGATCTAATAACAGTGACAACCCCGAAATCCCACGATACAAAAGAGAAAAAGCAGGGGCAGTAGCTTCAAAATACTCACACCTAAGCACTGGAATGCCCTACCCATCAACATTAAGAATGAAAACGTCCTTCCAACAATTAAAAAAATTGCTCAAAACTTGGTGCATCTTCACTGTATATAAATGTACACAAGTGTATATAATGTAGAAATGTAACCAAACCCGTATTGTCCTATTGCATTGTCAATTGAATGCCAATATTGTATTTGATTTTGTGTGCAACTACGCCGTGATACCTCAGGGTCTGGGCGTATAACAAATGTAATAAAAATAAATCAAAAAAAGGAGCACACAAAACCCAACGCACATGACAATAAAACAAGCACCAGAAATAAGATTTTTTTTTTTTTTAAAAAGGCACATATTACATAAAGGTTTTTCAGGGGTTACCATTGAGAGTCAGGATTATTTTAAGGAGACAACCTGCCGAACACTGCTGTTGTATTATAGATGCAGATAAAAAATGTGGATCGGCCCAAAGGTCCAGATTGCTGGACTCAATTTGGCCAAAGGTCCTGCTGGATGGTTCAAGCGGGCCAAAGGTACGGATAAAGCCATTCAAAAAACTGAAATATCAAATCTGGAACTATATATTTCATATAGATTTTTTGATCAAATAGTTACATTTATTTAATTTACACTCCATGACAACAAAAATTACATCAGTGCATACAAAAGCGACAATTGGATTATTAAAACCTAGAAATTTCATTACATACATCAAACCAAATCACAAAATATACACAATCACATCCACAACATGTGTATATCAACTGACAAAAAAAGGATAGTGTAGGTTACACAAACACAAAAATCCCAAATCAAACTATTTACATAAAAACTTTAACAGATATGTAGCCAATTGGAGAACAAATGAATCACTATGGTATAGTTGTTTTACGGCTACTTCCAAACATCACCAACCAGTTTCAACGTTAATACATTATTTTCAACGTCTTCATCAGGGAAACAAAAAAAAGAAAAAACAATTTCCAAGCCATTTAGTTCAATTGGGCCTATACATCAGCAGAGGGACAACCAAAATGATGGACACCTAAACTGGAACTCCTACGCCGACAATACCCAAATCAAATAGATTTTTTGATCAAATAGCTCTTTATTGTTCCAGATTTGATATCAGTTTTTGATATCTTTGTTCCCAAAATCTGGAAGATGGGCACTCCTGCCTTTATGTTTATACAGATGGAAGTTAGAACATACCTTCAAAGACATCAGTCATCTTGCAGATCTGAGCAAATGTGGCTCCATTTGCCCATGTGTACACCACATCCATTAGATTGGGTTTGAATGTGTTTAAGTATACTTCTTCATCAATTTCCAATTTTGCCTCAGCAGAAACTTTAGCTATTCTCCGTGCGGTTTCCTAAACAAGAAATAAATGAGAATGTTTGATAGAGAATCCAGCCGACAAGCGGAGAAATTATTTACCGTGATGTTTGTATGGATTAGTCTCACGCAGATTCCTCATCCGATAGATATTCCCTCCAGCTCTGCTGCTTCAGAACATTTTCGACAGGGGGAGTAATGGACCTCGACCCAACCGTCGATCTGTCTTGTTCAGCATCTGGTGGTCAGCTCCAGACAGGACGTCGGGCATTGTATAAATACCACGTCACTACGCCCCAACCTCAGTTCCTCCCTTTGATTCCCCCCCCCAGCAGCACAAGCTGCATAGGAAAACAGAGAGCCCTTAAAAAAGTATTAACTATAGACCTCCGAAAGAGGAACAATTGAGCAAACACTACAAGTAGCGTTTGCAAATCTCTTTCTTTTCCTGCCACAGGTTTTAAAACAGAGGACCATCACCAAGTCAACGTGAAAGAGAAGATGCGTGCCAACCACTGACTTTGAGCGGGGATGGAGGGGAGAGGAGGGATCTGCGGGAGAAGAAGCCATAGAAAGAACATTACGGTAAGTAAATTCTCCTTCAATGGATTGCCTTTCTCCCACAGATTCCTCATCTCAGACTCCCGAAGCAGTAAATGAAGGAGGCGGGAAGAAAGTTATACCAAGAAATTTTGCAGCACTAATCTGCCAAAATGAGGCATCAGTGAAACAAGCAACATACAAACTGTAGTGCTTTGCGAAGGTATGAAGGGATGCCCATGTCACAGGGCAACAAATCTCGGACAGGAACTAGCCTCTGCAATGCTGTTGATGCTGAGACTTGTCGAATGGGCCCTGATGCTCGTGGGTAATTCCTTCCCAGCGGATTGGTAGCATTCATCTATGCAGATGAATAATCCACCAGGATAAATTCTGCTTTGTTATGGGCAGGCCCTTATGGGCTAACGAAAGGGCCACGAATCAGCTGTCCTGGCAACATAATAACTCAATGCCCTCTTCGGGTCAAGGCGTTGTAACTGTTCCTCCTGCTAAGAAGGGTGCGGAGGAGGGTAGAAGACCTGAAGGTCGAACTGCGACAGGTGAGATTCTGAGACAACCTTGGGGAGGAAGCCAGGCCTTAACCCGAGTGAAACCTTCTCACAGAAAAAAAGGCAGGAAGGGTGGCTTACAGCATAAGGCCTGCAGTTCAATCCCTCGCCTAGCAGAATAGCCACCAAGAAGGCGTTTTTCAAAAAAAGAAACCGTAAGGGACAAGAGTGCATAGACTCAAAGGGAGCCGCAATCAGAAATGTCAGAACCAGATTAAGGTCCCAATCCAGAACAAAGGGAGTTGGCAGAAACTAATTTACAAGGCCTTTCAGGAATTGCAAAACTGCAAAAAGTGAACCTTGATCCGGGGATCTTTTAAAACACAGACAAGGCCTCCAAATATCCTTTCACTATGGTGACCTGAAGGCCTGCAGAGGCCACTGACAGAAGAAACTCCATCACTGTAGTGGTGGGGCAAGAGATGTGGTCAATCTCTCGTTCCCTGCACCACGCCTCAAATCTTCGCCATCTGCACACGTACATACAAAGATCTTAATGATGGTCTGTGTGTGCAGCCAGCAACATCTGGAATTCTTGCTCAGAGTGGTCCCAGTCATCATATCTTATCCTCTTGAGAGCCATGCATGCAGGTTGAGGGATTCTGGGGTCAGATGGAGTATCTGACCTACCTGCTGGGTTAGGAGATCTAGAGGCCGCGGCAACCGGTGAGGTGGACAGATGACGAGCCAAGAGGTCAGAGTACCACGTTCTCCTCGCCCAGTCGAGGGCTATCAAGATCGTTCGAAACATCTTCAGCCTCCGGAGAAGCCCTGGAATGACAGGAATCGGAGGGAACACGTAAATGAGAGGGCAGGTCCAATCCACCAGAAACGCATCCCCCATTGCACGGTTTGCTGAGAATTCCCTCAAGCAAAATTGTTTGCATTTCCTGTTGGACTCCGTTGCAAACAGATCCACTGCTGGGGTGCCCCAGAGAGCGAAGTCCTCTAGGACTTTCTGGCCCACTACCCACCCGTGCTCCGCCTGCTCGGAGCATCCGCCAAGTTGTTCTCTGTGCCTGCCAGATGAACTGCAGAGACAGATCCTGTCCTCCAGCAACCAGAACCAAAGCATCATTGCTTCCCTACAGAGGGGGTGGGAGTGCAAACCACCTTCCTTGTTGAGATCGTGCATTGCCACTGTGTTGTCTGCCAGGATGAGGACATGTTTCCCTTGCAGAGACAGGGCAAATGCTTTCAGGGCAAGCCCGATACCTTGCGACTCTAGCCTGTTGATGTGCCACCTGGGTTCCGTCGCTGACCAGAGGCCGCTCACCTGCAAATCCTCGCAGTGAGCGCCCCCAATCCTTCAGAGACGCATCCGTGACCACTCAGGCCAAAGGAGGCCAGAAGGGTTCCCCTGCCAGGAGCGTTCCGGCCACCAGGACAGGTGGTTAACCACTGACGCAGCCACTCTGAGGAGATCCGAGAGAGTACCGAGGTACTGAGACCACTGATCCCTCAGTAACCATTGCAGGGATCTCATGCGCAACCTGGCCTCTGGCACTAGAAAAATGCAGGAGGCCATGAGGCCTAGGAGGCGGAGGAAGGAGGCTGCTGGTAGAGTGGCATTGTTCTGAAACAAGTCGAACATTTGTGTCAAGCTGACTACTCTCTCATCGGGAGGGAAGGCCTTCCCACCCGGGCGTCTAATGCTGCTCCGATGAACTGGAGCCGTTGGACTGGTGTCCTGTGGGACTTCTTAAAATTTAGAGAGAAGCCCAGCTTGTGCAGCAGCAAGCAGGCGTCCTCTAAATGGGACAAGACCTGCACTGCAGACTTCCCTCGGATAAGCCAGTCGGCCAGATATAGAAATACATGGACCGCGGATCTCCTGAGGTGAGCCGCAACTAGCGCCATGAGTTTGGTGAAACATCTTGGGGCGGAGGTCAGACCAAATGGAAGCATCCTGAACTGATAGTGCATATCGCCTATGGTGAACCATAGGCACTCCCATGTGCCAATCCATCAAAAGCACTGGAAGTAAGCGTCCTGTAGGTCCATCAACACCAGCCAGTCCTGTATTCGAGAACATGGAGAATCTCTCAACCTCACCATCCTGAATTTGTCTTTCCGCAAGCACTTGTTGAAGGCCCCCTAGGTCCAGAATGGAATGGAGACCTCCTCCCTTCTTAGGTGCCAGGAAATACCGGGAATACCAACCCGATCCTCTCTGCCCGGGAGGTATCTCTTGCACGACACACTTCAACAACAGGGCTCAGTTCTTCCTGGAGCTTCTGTCCCAGTTGGATTGGGGGCGGTGTGTTATGTGGTTTTCTTACAAAGGGCAGACAATAACCCCACTAAATGAGCTGCAAAGACCAGGCATCGGAAGTAATTCTGTGACACTGGAGCAAATGCTTTTGACTTTAATTTTCATAGCGCAGCAATGGACCCGAAGGCATGAGGTCACTGACAAACATAAAAGTGGGGGATGACGAGGCTATAGCACAGAAAAGCTGCGGGGAGAATCTATACGGAACAGAAGGATAGAATTATGCAAACAGCCATGTTTTCAGCTTTTTTTAAAATGGCTTAAGTAAGATCAATGCTCCGTCAACCGTCCTCTAACTGAGGGGACAATCAAAGCGGCTTGGGAGGCTGGGCTGCCGACGCTGCCTGTTGACCTCTAGAAGCCCCTCTACCCCTTCTGGAGCGCGAGAAACGCTTCTTCCCTTGTCTGGCCGTGGGAGCTGCGCTCTCCTGCCATAAGGAGCATATCCCCTGTAGACATGTGCCCTAGAGGCAAAGCTAAATGCCCGTTTGACTGGCTGCGCAGCTAGGTTTAAGGAATTAGCAGCAATTTTGGATGCCTTACATTTTCCTAAGGAATCGTCAGCTTTCTGGCCAAATAGAAGATCGCCCTTCGAAGGCCATGTCCAGAAGGTTGACTTGGACATTAGGTGAAAAACCTGAGTTTTTTTTTAAATAGGCCCATCTTCTTAGCGTTCTGGCTGATGCCATAGATAGGCCCACACAGTCGGCCTGGTCCAGGCCCGTTCACAAGGATTGTCTGGCCACCTCTTTCCCATCCTCCACTAACTGTAGGAAGCCTTCGCGCAATTCTCCTTCTGGGACATTGTGAGCAGCATTTTCAACTGCTGTCCATAGACCGAAGGAGTACTTGGCAAAACTGCTTGCCACATTTGTAGATTTTAGGGCCATGAACGCCATGTGAACGCTTTGTGAACACTTTCTTTGCTAAGGCATCTACTTTTTTTGCTTCCCTGTCGGGAGGCAGAGTGGACGTAGAAGATGCATGTCTAGAAGAGACAGTAGCAGCCTGCATAACAAGCCCCTCCGAGGAACAGTGAGAGGAGAGTTATGAAGGATCTCCTCTAGCCGGCCTGCATTTCCCGGAAATGGTGGAGCCGATGGGAGGAATGGACCAATGGTTTTGCCCCATTATTGCTAAAGGATCGTCAATGGCAGGGTTTAAAGGCATATTACTTACTGTGGTGAGGCCTTCCTCTAAAATGTCAATAAGGTCATAACCTTGTACAGGCACCACTGATTAATGCAATCGCAGGGTGTCAATAACCCTTTCTACCAAAGCCCTGAATTTAGAAGTATTATGAAGATCGGGCTGGGATTGCTGAAATTTGACGTCTGGAGCGGTGTCCAGACAGCTGGCGTCCTAGAGGCCTATTGTCAGTTGCAAAAGCAGATTCTGATCGTTAAAATAATCAACCCCTCCTGAACCCAAAAAAAACGGGTCGACATCCCCCTGGTCATTGGCGTCATGACCATCAAAGATCTCTGCCACAGTATTGAAAAATTCAACCGGGGTTGTGGGGTGAATGTTTTGACAACCGTCGACGCAGAGGGTTTGTCTCTCGGCGTCGATATGGTGGTTGCCGGTATCAATCATGATCGAGATGCTGTAGCGTCAACATCCTTGGATGCACAGGGTTAATCCGGCTTCCACTGATCTCTTTCGGCATCAATACCGGGGCACTAGAGGGGTCAGGTATACCAAGCGCCGCTCTTGGCTCCAAAGCCTGCTGTGTGTGGGGGAGGGGTGGGGGGTTTAAGCACGCACATGCTTTTTGAACATGTCTAGCATGGAGGTTTTTAAATCCTCCCAGTCTTGGCGGGTGCTAGGCCCAGCTGATGGCTTACCTTTATCCGTCGACGACTCGGTGACCCGACAGTGCCAGTGACGCCTTTTCTTCTTTCGGGATGAGGAAGAGTGGCTCCTCGAGTGGGACTGTTTCTTATTCCACCTATGTTCTTTCTCAGTGGTGTGCCCCTCAGTTTCGGCCTCCAAAGACCGAACGGTCGACCGTGCTGATTTTTTTTTTTTTTTTTTTTTTTTAAGAGGCCGTCCCTGAGCGCGTTTTGCAGCTAGATCGCGTAGGGATTTGTGTTGTATTTGGGCATACAACGGACACCCAACAGTCCCGTGACACATGCCGAGGCACCAGACACACAACTCGCATGGGTCAGTGATGGACAATTTGATCACACAATCGGAACACTGTTTGAAACCAGATACCCGAGCGACCGACATCTCGTGTCCAATTTGAAAAAAGTCAAAAGTTTTCTGATGAAAAGGTCGAGTGAGTCGAAGCTCTGTGTTCCCAAGCAGTGTGTTCGTGCGCGGAAAAAAGGAACAGAGGTTGGGGCGTAGTGATGTGGCATTTATACAACGCCTGATGTCGCGTCCAGAGCAGACGACCAGACGCTGAGCAAGATGTATCGACGGCTGGAGTTGAGGTTCACTAGGACTCCTGCCGAAAATATTCCAATGCAGTGGAGCTGGAGGGAATATCTATCAGATGAGGAATCTGCGGGAGAAAGGCAATCCATTGAAATGCAATTAAAACCATTTAAAGCAGAAAACTGTGCACCATTTCTATTGTACCGGCGTGCAAAATTTTCATTTACACAATTCATGTAAAACTCTTCAATAACAACATTAAGTGCTCTGACTCAAGGAACTGGAATTAAAGATGGCTAGGTTGATACAGCTTTAATAAAACAAATGCTCTACATTGCTGGCAGCGGAGCAGAAAATTAAGAGGATATCTCTAGGTTCCTCTACTGGCTCAGTAAAAGTAAAGGGCTACATAGCTAAACCATTCCAACATTCTTGCGGGATCTGTTTGCTGTTGAAAAACACAAGTAAAACATTCTGATTTTCTGAGGACCCTATAAAGGGGTAGCAGCAGAACCATTTTCAGAGGTGCTCACTGAATAGTGGTCATACATGCAAAAAATACCATGGCAAAAAAAAAGTACTGCAGCAGCTGTGCCATGTGGAAAACCATTCAACCTGAGGCTTAAATGGGCAGTTTGAGTAAAACTTAATCCCCAAAGGTCCTTTCAGGGGGTGAGTCGAGACAATGAGCAGGGAGTTGGCAATTGTCCATCTTAACTACTAAGTACACCATTTAGAAATAAACCATGTTAAGTTTGTTACTATGCAAGAACTAATTATCTACCTCCATTAATGTATTTTCAGATATGTTGCTCCTTCCTCCCACAGATTGCTCATCTTAGAAGAACAAGTTACTTTCTTACCTGGTAACGTTCTTTCGATGGGATGGTCCGACTATGTATTCCATATCTATGACATGTAATCAGCACAGCTGTGGTGATTACATGTCATAGATATGGAATACGTCGGAGGACCCAATCCCCTCAAAATATCCTTTAGGCACCATTAGAAAAGATGTTCTTTTTCTGCTTTCCTCCTACAGATTTCAATGCGACACCCTTTCTTTTAACAAGCAAAAGGAAAACCCCAATCTTTGCACAGAATATTGTGCCCCCAACTGAATCGGGAACCTCTGTCATGGTCTATGGAGAAATCCGAGTGAGGGAAGGGGGGGGGAGTTAACATACCTGTTCCTGACTCCACCCCCTGTTCCCTATAGGATTACATGGGCGTAAAGTTCTGCCCCTAAATCACTCTTTCCTGACTTCGGTTGGTGGAGACCTGGCCGAGGACCCCTTCCTAGGTCTATTGCATAGTAAACCTTCCTGAAAAGTATAACTTTGGAACTACTGAATTTAAAGCACAAGGCTCAAAGCCACTTTAGGGCTGGACTTACTAAGTGCTAGCAAACAGTTTTGTGGTTACTGTAAATTGCTTCTTCTGAACTTTATACATTTGACCATTTACCTGGAGGATTTTGAAAATATATCTTACAGTGGCCAAAACACAGGTATGTGGTACCCTAAATGGCAAAATGGTAAAACAAGATCCGCTGCCTCCAGCCCATCATGGAAAACTCATGAAAGTAACCACAAAGTTACAAAAACAGTTATGGAAGTACGAAGTGTCGCTACCACACTTCAAAGGTGGTGGTGCATGCAGGAGAAAAACAGAATTTTACTGTTGAGAACAGCGCTCTCTTGCACTGATAGCCATAGGAACTGAACAGTGCCTGCAAAACATATGAGCTTAGTAAAGGGGATGAAGCAAAAAAAAAAAACCTTCACTTACCTTCAGCAGACAGTAAAGGATCAAGACAATAGAAAAATGTTGGGTATCCCATTGAAGTGTATGGAAGGAAAGCAGTAAAAATATTTGTTTTTACCATTGGCCACATGCCACATACTTTTAAGGCACCAAAATATAAAAAGGAAGCCTCAACCCTTCCCACTCTCCAAGAAAGGCACCAGATCCATTGCGCAGTTCACTAGAAGTTGCTGAACCTCTTCCAAAAGGAGGTAATCTGGAGGAGGCAGGCGAGTATGGAGGGTGGTTGGGCGCAGTGGAGGCAGTAGAGCCATGTGACAACATAAGGTGCAGGCATTGGAGCCGTTGTGCTGCCACTCCCTGGTTAACAGGAACAACTTCCCACCTACTGGAGAGGGCAAATTCCCTGTTCAAGCAGTTTTGGCCCAGGAGTTGTCAAGGGGACAGTGACTGCAATAATTCTACCTCTATGGGTACCTCTGCTCCTACCCAGGCAACGGAAACACTGGGTCCGTTTGCAGGATGTTAGGAATGATTTCACTTTTAGCAACTTTCCCTCCGTATTCTATGGCCCCACAAACCTTTTGCTTTTTTTTTTTTTAATTATTATTATTATTATTTTTTTTTTACATGTCCTGACTTTTTACAAGGAAGTGAAGTCTTCAGTGTCACTCCTGTGGCCTTTTGCTCATTTTTGTTATGGGGAAACTGATCAGTCCTTCACACTATCCGTACTGTGAAACTATGTTTCCCTTTTTTCTTTTTACCTTTGTGGTAACCTTTTAACAGTGCACACAGCATCTTACAATGGGGTGATACTTTTGTTTATCCTAGTATTTTACACTTGAGATTTTGGGTTATTTGTATATGTGACCAAAGACAAGCTGGTGGCAGCCGATAAAATATTTGCCATGTTTGCGTTATTTTTGGTTTACCGCATATGACTACTAAATGTGGCTACTGCCCTAAAATGTCTGTCACGAGATTTTCACTTGTTCTTTGGCCTTCTTCCTGCCTTCTCAGGTCAGGAAGTCCCATAGCTGCTGTTTTTGCAGGGTAGTCATGCCCTTGTGTGTGCTTGACCCAGGAAAGGGTGGGACTGTTTGGTCCCTCTCCACATCTGTGGTGCCTGCAAGAGTGGGCATAGGACAAGAGTGAAACCAACAGTGGCCCCCGATTGGGCCTCCGCTGGCTGTTTTTTTGAATGGTGCAGTTCCTTACCATTGGTGGGCTTGTTCTTGCTTCCAGACAGGATTTTGGATATGAATACTCCTGGAGCCATTTCTCGAGATTAGCGCTGGAGCCAAGAATCCTGTGTAGAAGAACAACCTACTGAAAATTCGAAAATGACTCCTGAAGACTTCCTGCGTCTGGCCCGGCAAAGCCTGTTTGACTACCTGATCTGCAAAGGCTGTGCAGTACTTCAAACCCTGGACTGGTGGGACCAACCAGTCACCATGTTCACAAAGATCCAGCCGTCCTGAATGTTTGGAAGTGTCCCTGGTCTACCCGTGGACTGACCAGCTCTCAAGTGGGCTACCTCGATAGAATCATCACTCTTCTGCTTTTGCAGCCAGAACTTCAGTAGTCATTTTGTGTTGTAAGTCACCTTCCTGCCGAATGTCAGCCTCCTAGCTTCAATGGGATCCTGCTCTTAAAGGGATTCTCCAACCACTAAATGGAAGTATGCGTGCAGTCTGTGTGTGGTGGCCGTCGATGGAACCCTCCTTCCCTCATACTGTGGCGTTTCCTGATATGTGCATCAGTGCTTTCTGCATTTCTCCATCGCCAAGGGTTGCGCTCTGCTCTTGGAGCAGACCGGAAGAATCCTTGCACCCATAGCTCCTGGGCACCTCTCACTGTAACAAATGGCAGGCAATCCAACCTTCAGCAACCCACAGTTGACCGATTTTCCCAGAAGACTAAATGGAAGTTGGGGGATAGGGGGTGGGGAAGGGAGGGTAGAGGGAATAAGTAAACTGAAAGCATTTGAAGCATTTGTCTGCCCCTGTCCTCCATAGGATAACAGAGAACAAGTCTCTTTGTATCCTTCCATTCCACTTTGTTTTGGTAGCTGCACTGGAGCAGTAAAACATGAAAGATAAATACACATTGTATGTAGCTAGTAACTGTGTTGCATCTCTTCTCTGGAATATTTCACCAACACAAGTACTTTACCTGCATCTGATTCATTCTGTGGAGAAGCATTGTGATTTTGGGTACAAGGCCCCACTCTTCATAGGAATTGACCTTCTGAAGCTACGCAGATTTCTTATGAATTGGTGGTCCTATCTTACTGCATCACTTACCTTATTTTGTATTCATTTAGCTCACTGAATGCTTTTTAGAAGCAAAAAGGTGACTATATATGTTTAATATTGTTGAACAATATCACCTACTTGTTTTATTTTTTTGCGTGCATTTTGGGCCTAGAATAAACATAGTATTTTTGTACAGTCTCATCTAAATTTAATTGTGCGTTTCACTGTGTGGACTCATTGTGGACCCTTGATCCTACTCACACTCCTGAGCATAGCCTTGACTGCACTCCATTGCTACGTTGGTTGGGTTTTGGCTAACCTCTTGGAGTTCTCTTCTTTACTAAAACTTGGGTGGCTTCCTAAAATCTCTCCACAAGGCCAGATTCTAGAAATCCATCCTAACATTTGGTCATTGGAGGTATTGATCTTCTCCACAGACTCTTTTCAGCTTCCTACTCAAACATGTTGTTGCTATCAATTGGCACGTCAAATAGTTTTGAATGGTCATCTGGGAAAACCTGGACGTCCTCATCAGGTGTTTCTGCAGGACAGTCCCTACGACAAACGCAAAAGCCACACAGCCTACATCATTTGTCACGCAGCCTTGTCACGCTCCACACCTGAGGGACAAACCCATCCTTCATTCTCCCGATTAGGCTAGTTGTCAGGGGTCTCCGTGACCCCATCCAAAAGTGTGCATGTACTTGGCCAGGGCATAGGCGGCACTGACAGCCCTCAAAGCCAGACTACCCGAAAAAAAGGAGCTTGCGACCCATGACATCAAGGCTCTTTGCTGTCCCTGTTCTGTGTCAAAGGGTGAAAAGTAGAAGACTTTGAAACCGCAGTCACTGCGTGCACCATCAAGCTCAGGCGTAGGATGCGTGGACAAAATCCCCTGATCTGAGGAAGCTGGGCAATGCTTTTTGGCAACGTCCCAGCCCACAGCAGAAGCAGAAGTCTATTTTAACCACTCTGCCATGAACGGAGCATCACCCACCAAGTGACAAGGGAGTAATGTCTTCCTAAGGGAACCCTGCTCCAGGATGCTAGTCAGGTCAAACTTGCCCACAGCCTCAACAGGCATCATAGACGAGAACAACTGAAGGGTCTATAAAGGCTTAGCAATAGTATTTTGGAAGGACACATGAGGGTTCCCCTTAGGCCGAGGACTGCATGAACTCACGCTTGAGCAATGTATCCAACCCAATGTCATCCTGCAAGTCTGAGCTCAATGTATTCAAACCCGGACCATGGCCACAAAACCCCACAGGGAAGTCCTCTCCTCACTGTAGTGCAACGGCTCCAACTCACAGGGTAGATGAACACCTTTCTCAAAGATGTGACCAATTGTCGCTAAAAAAACATCTCCTAGAAGATACTGGAGCAAAGCAAAGAGAGGTGTCTGCGCTGACCAGCACCAAAGGCAGCACTGTGGTTTGGATGCTTGAGAGTGGAGCCAAAAATCCCTGAAGGGGAATAGCTTTTATAGGCTTTTATAGGCAGGGCCGGAACAGAGCCAGCAAGCATGTGGTTGCATGCCTAAAAAGTACCTCTGCTGAAAGTCAGCAGGCCCTGGATTTAAAATCAGCAACAAGGCTGATGCTGCCTGTGCCTTGGCGAAGATGAAAAGCATCTGGTGCCTGAATCACACCCACTAGAAGTGGCGGAGGAGCTGGTGTGGAAAGGTACTCTGAGTGCAGGTGGTAAGCTGTCAGAAGTAAGGTTTAGAGGCATGCGCTCAGAGAGTGTTCTAATGCAAAGTTTGTCATGAGCGATAGTCCTCTATGTTATTGTTGAGATACTAGAATCTGGCCTGTTGTGACAGATTTTAGGAGGCCACCCATGTATGGCGAACAGGAAGCTCCAAGAGTTTAGTTAATACCCAATCAAGGTAGCAATGGAGAGCAGAGAAGGCTTATTATCAGGAGGAAGGGAGTGGGTTAAGGGGCAGTAACTGAGTCTCACAGAAGTAATAAGGTGCTTATCTGTAACTCCTGTTCTCCAGCATTGGTATCTTTCATAGATTAACATGCTGTGAATATTCCCCAGCGTCAGGCTGGGAATCCTCTGTTACCATATTGTGTAACTTTCTTAAAGCAAAGAACATTTTCAGTTTCGAAGGCGGTCACCCTTCTTATGGGTGCTTTTGGTCCCAACCAATGGGACCTCCAGTAGTTAGTCCACTAGACCCTCCCCCCTCTTCCGATTTTGACCAGTCATGCTAGATAGTTCAGGGAGGTTTCAAGGATTTTTACCTTGCAGGGGCAGAAGGAGAGCGCATGTGAATCTATAAAAGATACCAAAGCTGGAAAGCGGAAGTTGCAGGTAAGCAACATGCTCCTTCTCCAGCATTGGATCTTTCTAATATTCAGATGCTGTGAATAGACTTCGTAGCATTATGTAGAATTAAGCAGGTTTCAAGATAAAAAAAAGCACCTTATTGTAACACACGCAAATGCGTATCCTATTGGAAGAGACGCTGCAAGTCTGCTCGCCCTGTTTGGACGTATGCTGCGTGCTGCCTCTCCAAGCAATAGTGCCTTTTAAACGGTAAGCAGCGCCAACAATGTAACTGATCGGCAGATGTTTGCGATAGACATGCCCGCCCACCAGTCCTCCGAGGCGGCAGTAGTTCTTGTGAAGTGAGCATGGGGCTGTCAACTGTTTCCCTGCTGCCACATGGCAGAATGAAATGACAGGAAATCTACCTCGAAAACGTACAGTTTTTAAAGAGTTTCACCTTCATAAGCCAGGAATAGGGGGTTGGGTCTGTAGATGTAATATGAAAAATTACCTTCATGGTGATTCGGGTTTTCTTAGTCCAGTCTCTCCCTCCTTCACAACTGGTTGGGAACGCCTGCATTCACAGGCAGGTGGGAAAAGCTGGCTGTAAAAGATAACTGTCACTTTAAAAATTTTGGAAGGGGAAAAGCCATGTGCATCCCTCCGCGCGCCGGCTCCACACCTTACCCTCACGTCACCAACGTTCCACACCCAGTTCCTGAGGTTCCGCTGATGGCAGTAGAATTTAAGTATGTGTACTGTAGGGGATGGCTGGGTGGGTGTTTTGAAGGAGGTAGAGCCTGGACTAAGAGAACCTGAATCACTATGAAGGTCATTTTTCATTTCTCTGTCGTCCTGGCGCTCCCTCCTTCCCAACTGGTTGGGGCCAGACTAAAAAGCCTTTGAATAAGCAAGGGTGGAGAAGACAGCATGTACAGGATTCAGGCAAACAAGTTGCAGATAACCTATTGGTCAAATTATGCATCATTTCTAGACTGTGTCCATAGCATAGTGCTTGCAAAGGCAAGCGGTGTAGCCCAGGTAGCTGCTTTACAGAGGTCTATAAAAGGAACATGTCTGGTAAAGGCTACAGGTGCTGCCTTGGCTCTAGTAGAATGGCCGCGAAGTCTCTGCAGAGTTGTGAGCCCCTTCATGTCCTAAACCTTGGAGATACAGGAGACAACCCATTTAGCAATGGAAGCTTTAGCTGCCTTATTGCCAGGGGGAAGGACCACCGTGAGTAATGAAGAGCTTGACTGCTTTTGTTAACGGTTTGGTCCTTTCAAGGTAGAATTTTAAAGTTCTCACAACATCTAGGTTATGCAAATTTTCTTCGGCCGCAGAAGCGTGCAGTCTAGTAAGGAAAACAGGAAGACATATTTCCTGGTTTAAGTGAAAGTCATAGCATACAAGAGGGGACGCAATTTCAAGGATGAATTGGTCAAAGCGGAAAGACCCCCAGAGGAGAAACAATCCACTTTGAGGACAAAAAAAATCAGGGACATTTGCATGCTTGAAAAAAACAGATGTTGCAGCCAATGTCGGCTTGAGTTCCTATCTAGAGCGAAGCCTTTGTGCCTCTCTGGTTCCTTTCTCAGATGGCCAAGGGTCTGCACCAGGGGTGCCTGTATTGTGGCTGCAGCAATATATGTACAATTCCGAGAAATAAAGTTGGTACCCTTTAGTGCGCTCCTTGGGAAGAATTACTCAATCACTTGGTTATGTTAATTCCAATTTGTTTATTCAGTATAGGTTCTGGATACTCCATACACTTAAAGTTTCAATAAACAAACTTTGTCTCCCAACACGTGTTTCCCCATGACTTTAGCCACGGTTCCTCAGGGGAGATTCCTTGTCATGTTTCTCATAATTCTGATTCAGTATTGATTGGTATTCAATTTTCTCTCTCATCGGCTCTCTATTTGTCTTCCTTTTGTTCTTTTTCCCTTTTTTCTTTTTTTTCCTTTTTTTTCTTTTTTTCCTTGTGTGTAGATTCTTGTGGATTCAAAGATGTTCCTTTCTCTCGGTACGATTGCCTCTGTGCATCCGTGGAAAAAAAGAAAAAAAGGAAAAAAAAGAAAAAAGGGAAAAAGAACAAAAGGAAGACAAATAGAGAGCCGATGAGAGAGAAAATTGAATACCAATCAATACTGAATCAGAATTATGAGAAACATGACAAGGAATCTCCCCTGAGGAACCGTGGCTAAAGTCATGGGGAAACACGTGTTGGGAGACAATTTGGGAGACAAAGTTTGTTTATTGAAACTTTAAGTGTATGGAGTATCCAGAACCTATACTGAATAAACAAATTGGAATTAACATAACCAAGTGATTGAGTAATTCTTCCCAAGGAGCGCACTAAAGGGTACCAACTTTATTTCTCACATTTGCATGCTTGAACTGCAGTCATTGCAATAACATAATGAAAGGCACACATGTAAGACACCCATATAATGGAACTAAAATCAATCTAAGAGATTACGCTACATGCGATACTAAATCTGCCATCTATGGACTAAATTGCCCGTGTGGCATTTTCTACGTGGGACAGACTAATAGAAAAGCAAAAGAAAGATGGCATGAACACAAAAGTAACATCAGAACCAAAAACATCAGATCACCGGTGGCGCGTCATTTTGACAAGAAGAAACACAGCATAGCACAACTGAAAGTAATAGTCCTAGAAGTAGTCAAAAAAGACCAAGACGAGGAAATGACACCAAAAAGTTGAACCAGAGAGAAATATACTGGGTAGATAAATTGAGTAGCTTGGCCCCCAGGGGGATGAATGAAGATTACAATTTGGGAGTATTTTTGTGAATTTTTTGCGAACATTTAAAAGCTGAACTCCTTTAAATAATTCCGTTGAGAAATGATGGAGTATCTACAAAAGACAAAAGAGAGATGAGCTATGCTATGTGTACTGAACATCATGAAATTGTATGGGACATCTAAACACTAGAATGTGAGCATACGCTTCATCCCACAACCACCTAAACACCAGACATATGTAGATTGACCACAGGCGATACCCTCTCTGTACTGTAAATAATCTCATTAAGGAGACTTAAATTCACCAGACAATAAAGAAAACCTTGAGAATCTAAGCTAGTTATAAAACCCCTTAAATCCCTAAATACTTAGGCAGATTATTTCTATTCTTTTTAAAAAATCTTTAGAATTTTGAGTAATTACATTGAGCCGAATCACTTTGATTTAAGATAAGTCATTAACAAAGCGGAACTATAACCAGATAACACCAAGGGCGACAGATTCCCAGATAGCGACACTAGTGATATGGATTATACATCACAATAATGCTTTATAGTTATTGAACATCATCATCCCAACAAGTTTGCGTTTTGCGAACATCACAACATTGTCAATATACGAGCGTGCCGTCATCACGCATGCACGTCATCGCTATGACGCTTATAAACACAAGGTGGCCATTTTGCGGACTTTTTCGCTGCGGCCGAACACCAGCAAACGAGAGAAACTGAGGTAAGCAGGGGAATGCTTAATGAAAAGGGAAATCCATCCCTTCAGGCTCCATAGTGGTTTCACCTAAGCTCCATTAGTCCTCAAACAAAATGGGGGTACTAATACTAACACGAAATCCCCTACAACTATTAAGAACACTCATTGCCTTACAGATTTGCCAGTGGGGACCTAACTAGGAGAACCAAGGAAATATCTGACACTGGTAAGAGATCACTTTCCAGTTTCTATACCATTAATTTAAAACAGCAACAAAAGGAGACAAAGTAGAACTCTTTAATACACATATGCATTTTTATAGGCAACAAGAACAAAACTGATAGGAGATTTTATTGGTTCACTTCCGAGATTGAGACAACCACCTACGTTTTAATAACTAATGACTGCTTGAAGAACTATGATGTAGAAGAGGCATCTGAGCATCCATATGATGCGCTGGATAAGGACAACAAGCAGGTAATTCTGAAATCATTGGGACTATACCGTTACTCTGAACACCCATAACTGGGTTTTAAATAGAAAAACTCTGGAAATTAGCAAAGTAGTAGTTTTACCCTTTATTTTTCTCTTGATTTCACGGGCAATACCTCTTTAGTATACCAGAAGTGATCATTATAGGAAGGAACACAGGTAATTATGAGATGAAGAAGTATGACAGACAAAAATATATTCATAAAATATGGATGAAATGTAAACTTACGAAAGAGTGATAATACTCCATTTACTTATTTATCATAGATGGGATAACTGGACTTAGAGAAAAGGATAGACAACTCCTGAAGAAGGGGATAGAATACCCCGAAACGCGTTGACACAATCCAATATCGGATGTTCAATAAGAATTATTATTGAAAGAAAGAAAAAACGATCTGATATTCATGATCTGTACTTGTTAATTTATGTTGTGTTAGATTACGTAAAAGTACAAAAGCGGATATTGAACAGGAAATGTATTAATGTTGATTGACAGTGAATAATTGAGTGCAATATTCTTTTTATCATAAATTGATTTATAATACATATCACAAGTGTGTTCCACATTACTTTTTGGAATATGATTTGAACTCACGAAAACAAATTGCTTTCTGATTGTCTTTACGATAACTATTGGGTGTGCAGGGGATGGGAGAGATCCACAAGGTTGTGGACATCTGTTGTATTTCAGTTTAGTAACACGGCCCAGTGTCAGGGTTGTTTTGTCTCCCCGGCACCCCATTACCATATTACTAGAGAGCCTATAGATTGAAAACCATCGAATGAAACAGGAGTGCACTAGGACTACCCAGTTCGAGATTAAGTGAAAGTCAGACCACCTTGGGTAGAAAGGAGGGGGCCGTATGTAGAACCACCATGTCCTTATGGAACACTATATATGGTTCCTTTAAGGAGAGAGCCAGGAGCTCACTAATCCTTCTAGCCGAAGTAAAGGCTACCAAAAAAGCAGTTTCCCAAGTTAGGAATTCTAATTCACATGAATCCATCAGCTCAAATGGTTTTTGCATTAGGGCTGCTAAGACCACGCTGAGATCCCACTGAGGTGGAGATTCACGAATAGCAGGGATGTAAATGTGAAAGGCCCACGAAGTGCCTTTTAATGGCCTCCTTGGAAAGAGAAGACTACTTGTGTTCTCTATTCAGGTAAGCACCGATAGCAGATACATAATGTTTGCTAGTGTCTACTTTGACACCAGTGGAAGCGAGGTACGACATGAAGGACATGACATCAATAGAGGGCTGTAGAGGGTCAAGGTCTTTTTCCAAGGCCCAGTGACAGAAACGTAACCATTTGCTATGCTTCTTAGGGGAAGCTTTTCTGGAGGCTGACACAATGACAATTTGCTCTGACCAGTTTAAGTGGGAGAAGGCTAGTTTTTCAGGAACCAAGTCTTCAAGTTGAGCAATTGAGGTGAGGGGTGAAGGACCTGCCCTTTCAATTGAGTCAAAAGATATCACGATAGTGGAAGATCTAATAGGGGCCATCTGCGCTAACTCCAGAAGGTCTGGAAACCAGATCTGGCAAGGCCAGAAGGGGCTATTAGAATCATTGTCAGATTGTGTGACATTTTGAATTTTAACAAGACTAAGAGAGGTGGGAAGGCATAAAGTGTTAGATTCAACCAATCCAGATGTATAGCATCTCCCAGGGATAGAAGACCCTGACCGTGCCTTAATGCAATCTGAGGATATGATACGATAGGTTATTTATAACACGCTTAATACCCAGAGGTTACTAAGCGCATATCCGGGAATCTAACCTGTGGTGATCTGTGTCGTCTTGTTTGCAAGGCGAGAATGTTGCCCCTGAGCTATCCTCCCAAGAGACAGAGATTTGTGCTGGTTGGCAAAGAGGTCTACTGATGGATGTCCCCACTTCTGAAATACCATGCGTGCTACTGATGGTTTCAGCTCCCACTCGTGCGGAGCATGCTGTAACCTGCTTTGTTTGCCTGCAAGGATGTTCTTCCCCTCGAGATGAGACGCCAATAAGAAAATGTGATTTCGAATGGCCCAATACCAAATGTTTTCTGCTAGGAGACAAAGGGGGCGGGAGCGGGTCCCCCTGCTTTTAATATAAAACATTGCAGTGGTATTGTCCGTTAGAATTTTCACCACCATTCCTTGAAGCAAGGGAAGAAATGATTTCAGAAAAAAAAAATATGGCACTTAGTTCCAGGACATTTATGTGGGCGTCCTTTTCCTGAAAGGACCAAAGACCGTGAGCTGTTAGACAATGGGCGCCCCAAACATACTCTGAAGAGTCTGTTAGGACTATTTGGTGCGGAGGAGGTTGAAAAGTAACACCTACTACCAGGTTCTCTGGTGAGTTCCACCAGAGTAGAGAGTCTTGAATTGGTTTTGAATTAGGATTTTCATTTCCTGAGAATCTGAGAGCTGGGTCCAGTCGAGAGCAAGTTGCCACTGGATAGTTCACATATGGAGCCTTGCAAAAGGGGACTAGGTTTATGCTAAAGGACATGAGGCCCAAGAGCATTTGAAACCACCAAGCTGTTAGGGCCTGGTGGGTACTGAACTGTACGATGGTTTGAATGGCTTCCACCCTTTGCAGGGATGGAAAGGCCTTGTGTACAGTAGTATCTTTAACTGCTCCTAGGAATTGGATCCTCTGAAAGGGATCAAGTTGGAATTTTGTCACATTTATGGAGAACCCGAGGTTGAACAGCGTATGGCATGTTATTTGCAATTTCTGATGCAATTCCGCTCGAGACTGGGCTTTTAGAAGCCAGTCGTCTAGGTAGAGGTATAGATATGATATGTGATATTTTATTTGTATCGCGCTCGTATACAAGTTTCTCAGATGGACTGTCCTTAACCGAAGGTAGGCTGCCACTGACCCCTGAACCTTTGTGAAAACCCTGGGAGCAGAATTTAGCACGAAGGGAAGACATGTGAACTGGTAATGAAACCTTCCAATTGTGAATCACAAACTGACAGAGTTTATAGATGGGGATGTGAAAATAGGCATCCTGTAAATCTACAGATGTCATCCAATCATTTGGATGAAGAGAAGCCAGAACCTGAGGAATGGTTACCATGTGGAAGGTAGCGAGAGACAAATTGGTTGAGGTCTGAAAAGTCCAGCATTAGACGGATCCCACCTGATTTCTCTGGGATCAGGCAGTAACTACAGTAAATTCCCTGACCTACTTCCTTTTGAGGAACCAACTATTCTCCTGGAACCCGTTTTTTGATCTCTTCCAGAAGCTCCAGGGATGATTTTCAGAGCTTTGGACGAGAGGATGGTGGAATAGCCAGAAAGGCAAGGCGGTAACCATACTGAATAATATTCAGAACCCACTCCTCTTACCCTTGCGGTCGTGTCCGTGAGATATTTGACGACTTGACGCTGTTACATAGCAGCTTCTCTGCCCTCCGAAATCCAGAATGAAAATTCGGCTGCTGTTTCCTGATGGAGAATGTCAGTGAAGCGTTCAAGATTCTCCAAATTAAGGATATTAAATCCCGCCAGAACTGCAGCAATGTTAACCTGCCTAAGTTGTAAGGTAGAGGTGGTGTAGGACTTCTTACCGTCGGTTCGCTTTTTTTTCCAGCACTGAAGCTGGAGATGGACCAGGGCCTTTACCCATTGTGACCAAGGCAGCTGAGACTACTGCAGATTGAGCTGGATTATTGCCCATGAGTATGAAGGGCCTGCCCTTAGGCACCTTGTATTTGTTATCTAGGTCCTTGTAGATGTTTGGATCGGAATGGGGCTATCTCCAACGAGCTAGAGCTGGTTCTAGAATGGACGATTCCATGGGAAGTGTAACTTTTGACTGATGAGAAGGCAGTTTCAAAAAAACACCAGCCGTTTCAGGCTTATCCTTTGGAAGGCTTTCTAGTGCCTGCATGGCTTTAGTTATAATGTTATGGAACACCTTAGATGGGGACTGAGTGGTGTCCTCCTCTGAATCGGAGTCAGTGTCCTTTGGCATTTTCATGGAGGAGGAGCAGAGTCCCCGTTGTCCACTGGTACCGTGACAGGCTCGGAATAGGGTCAATGGGTACCGAACCCTGTGGCATCATGGGTGACATTTTGTCCTTGATGCGTTAAGCCAAAACTTCTAGGAAGGGCTCAGAAAGCATTGTTTCCATTACAGTATTGGTGATGTCGTTCCCCATTTGGCAAGGGCTAGGTAGAGGGTCTTCTAGTCTGATAGAAGTAGAAGAGTCAGCCCTATCAGGCAGTTGGCTAGTACTATAGATGTTGAACGCCACAGGTCTAGGCACTTGAATGTTGGTTAAAACCAGCTGGGGACCAGGTTGTGTTGGTACCAGAATAGGATGACCCAAATTGTCCTCAGACTGAAAATTGAGGCAAAATGTGAGGAGACAGAGCTCTCACAGAAGTGCTGAATAATTGTTCTGGTGTAACAGTAAAGAATTTTGATGCAAAGTCTTCGGAGTCAGAAATTAGAGTAGAATTATCCTTCCGACTCTCTGGTACAGAGCCCGAGATAGAAGCCAAGGGAGATGTTTTCCGTTTGTGCTTTTTGGAGAATTTGGTACCCAACTAGATCTCGAATAAGAGTGCTTATGCCTATTGTGAGAGGACTTGAGATTTCCTCGGTACCAAGGAGCTTGAAAGCTCAACTGTGGTAGTAGTAGAGGGTAAAACTTTCTTTCAGTACTGAGGTACCAGATGTTTTGCAAGCGGAAGCAGACTTGGCTTTGTCTGGTACAGAGGCATCAGAGTGGACCGAATAAACCCTGGAGGCGCGGGCCTCTTTGCATGTACCCTTGCCTGTTCGGTGTACTGAGGCAATAGAGGGTTTCCCCGGTACCGATGTTATTTTGTCTTGAGTAAATAACTCTTCCAGTACCGGGGGGGTCTTCCGAGACCCTTTCCCACCTGGAGGTACTAGTGATTTCCCACCCAGAGGTACTTTCAGGCGAATAGGCTGGGAGTTTCCCCCTGAACGGTCCTGTGAAAACTCCAGAACTGAGGAGGCAGTCTTCCCTTGGGTTCCAACGGCCCGTGCCGGAACTACTACCTTACTTGAAGGTACAGTGCCCCCTGCCCCCATTTTACCGATTTTCAGCCTCCCTCCTGTTCCGAACAAAGTCTTCGGTACCTGTCCCAGCTCGGACATGGCCCACAGAGACCTCGGGTGAATTCCACAGCAAAAGATGCAGGTACTCACCGGGTGATGTATACCCAGACAGTGGACGCAGGCATGGTGGCGATCGGCTGCAGAAAAATGCTTCTGCAACGGATGCACAGCTTGAAACCTGTTGCATACGGCACACGTAGAGGGAGGCAATACGAATAAAAACATTTAAAAAATAAACAATCACTAGCAAAAAAGGGATGTACAGCAAAAAGCAACGCCCCAAAAATGGAAGTCATAGCGCAGCAAAAATTCCAACCCACCTAGTGGCACTGGGTGTGGACCGTTGCTGACATGAGGGTAAAGTGTGAGCCCAGCTCTCGGAGGGACGCATGTGTGACGTAGGCCCTTCCAAAACTCTTGAAGTGACGGCTATCTTTCACAGCCAGCTTTTCCGGCCACCTGCAGATGCAGGCTTTCCCAACCAGTTGGGAAGGTGGGAGACCCAGGACGACAGAGAAATGTAAATGCCCTTTCGACATCCAAAGAGTGTAGGGCTACCTCTGCTGGAGATGTAGCTTTTTGGAATAATACAGGTAAGGCAGTGGTTGTATTTTTGTGGAAGTCCATAGGGATAAATTGTAGATTAGTTATAAGCAGCACTTTATCCTTTTGGAACCTTAAATTAAGGTTAGTTGACAGCAAGAGTCTGGAACTCGGACACTCACCTGTCTGACGTACCAGGAACGCAACCTTTCAGAAGAGGTATTTGAGCTGGGCCGTGGCCATTGGCTCAAACTGCTTCTTCATCAAACCCAGTAAGTGTATTTAGGCTCCATTCTGGAGATGTTTTCTGCTGGTGGAAATGTTCTGAATAGATTTTGTACAACAAGCACAGAACCTTCTCCACTTGAGGTTATATGACTTATTGGTGGCAGTCACTGCACTCCTGAAGGATCGCTAGACTTCAAATCTCTGTGAAAATAGGAGCTATGCTGTTTAGCTGTAGGGATATTGGTTTATCCGCCGAGAGTTGGATTAGGTCTGTGTACCACTTTTGGCGTGGCAATTTTGAAGTGATGAGGATCATTCCCCATTGATGAGTTCAGATCATTTGCACCACCCGGTGTATGACCGGGAAGGGAGGAAACGCGTATGCAAACAGATTGCTCCATGGGAAGGAGAATGCGTCCTCCATTGACCCCGGCTAGCTAATATTTTGCACTTCTTGTTTAGACAGGTGGCAAATAGCTCTACATTCAGGCGACCCCACCACTGAAACAGCTGCTGCAAGCAGCAGTCGTCGAGTTCCCACTTGTGGCTTTGAGACGCCCATCCGCTTAGGCCGTCCACCACTTCGTTCTGGACTCCTGGAAGATGGAATGCTTTTAGGGAGATGCAGCGTGGAATTACCCAGTGCCAGATTTGTTGTGCCTCAAGGGGCAGGGTCCTGGACCGTGTTCCTGCCCAGTTTACTGAGGTAGTAAATTGTCGTAGTATTGTCTGTTAGGACTGACCGACTGCCCCTTGAGTAGCGGTAAGAGAAGAAGAAAAAAAAAAAAAGACAGTGGCACAAATTAGCCAACAGTCAACACAGAGGGCTTGAGGATAGGTGCCGAAACCTTTGGTGCCGAATGTTCTTTCGGCGCAGAGGGACGCTCTTGTAATCGATGGGCATCAGGGTGCCTAGGTCTTACTGAGCTCTGGTGACTTAGTCCTGACAGGCGTAACACCCGAAGACACTTTAGACATCAATGTTGACAGAGTGACTGGCTTGGGGTCGGGAGCACCGAGCATCACTTTTGCTGCCAAAGCTTGCTGGTCGGGGGCCAGAGCCGCACCTACAGCCACTAGCATCTTAAACCTTTCTAACAAAAGTCTTAAAACTCTCCCACTCTTCTCCAGTGGTTAGCCCCGCAGAGGGCTTACCTCATTCTGACGACGAGCTGGACTCACGTCGATGGCGGTGGCTCCGCTTCTTCCGCGAGGAAGACGTGAAAGCTCCTGTAATGGGACTGTCCCTTGGTGGTCTTATGATGTTCTTTCCCCTATGTTGTTAGAGTGGGCTCCTCAGTCTCTGCCTCCGAGGACAGCACGAGTGACCGCGCCAGGGACTTGGCGACAGGTCGGGCCAAAGCCAATTTCCCGGCCCCTTCACGCAGGGATTTCGGCTGCATTTTTGTGCACAACGTGCAGGCCTCCATGTTGTGACTAGCACCCAGACACCATAGACAGACGTCGGGGGTCGGTCAAACATTTTGGTGTCGCAATGGCAGCATTGCTTGAACCCGAAAACCTGTGGGATGACACTGGGTCAAGGTTTTGAAGAAAAATCATACAAAGTACAATAAGAACATACAGTAGACTAGTCGTGTTCCCGATGCAGCATGCAAGCGTGTAGAAAAAAGTAACTGCGGCATGGGGCGTAGTGATGATATATGACAATGCATTACTTACCGTAAAAGCATTTCTGATGGTTTTATCTGCTTAGATTCACATGCTGTGCATAGGTCCGACATCCAGTGGTCACTGCGGAGTATTGCATTTTGTTTTTCGTAGTCGAAAAGGGGACTTCGACAAGGCGTGTCTGTAACACTATCCCTATAGTGACGTGCGTTGTACCCACAATCCCTCACGCGTCGAGGTCCCTCTGTTTGTATTTTTCTGCCCTGAGGGAGCCTTCTAGACGTGAGTGAGTACAGAAAAGAGAAATACAGTAGAGGATGTCTATGTTCCTTCCATCCGAGCGGGGAGGAAGGGCGGGCGCATGTGAATCTAAGCAGATACAACCATCAGAAATGCTTTTACGGTAAGTAATGCATTGTCTTCTGATGTTTGTTAATCTGCTTAGAATCACATGCTGTGCATAGACTAGCGAGCAGTACCCGGAGTTGGCGGTGGGTTATGAGAAGGAACAGTAGAGAAAAGATGTCTTAATACTGCCTGACCCACCTGGGAGTCAGATCTCGAGTGTTCATCTAGACAGTAGTGTTTTGTAAAGGTGTGCACAGAACTCCAGGTAGCCGCTTTGCAGATGGACTCAAGGGGAACATTTGCAATGAATGCTATGGACGCCCCCGTGCCTCGAGTAGAGTGTGCTCTAGGCTTAAAGGGCAGTTCTCTATTAGCAAGAGTATAGCAGAGAGTGATGCATTGAACAATCCATCTAGAAATAGTGGACTTTGAAACTGCATCCCCTTCTCTTCCTGCTGCCACCGAGACGAAGAACTGATTAGTCTTCCTCAGTGGTCTGGTTCTTTCCATGTAGAACATGACCGCTCTGCGCACATCCAGTGTGTGTAGAGTTTTTTCTCCTAAGTTGGAAGGATTTTGAAAGAACGTTGGCAGTTATATAGACTGGTTTACGTGGAATTTCGATATGAACTTCGGAGCAAACCGTGAGTGCGTAGAACCACCTTATCTCTGTGAACTGAAACGAAGGGGTCTAGAACAGAAAGAGCCTGTAGTTCACTTACCCTCCTGATGGAGGTGATAGCTATTAAAAAAGCAGTCTTAAGCGTGAGGTCTTTAAGAGATGCTTTGTGCATGGGTTCGAAAGGCGAGCCCATGAGTCTGGTAAGTACCACGTTAAGGTCCCATCCGGGAGCTGGGTCAGCTATCGGGGGGTGCATTCTCTTTATTCCCTCCATGAAGGCCTTTATAACAGGGATCTTCCACCACGACACCTTGAGTTGGGAAGTGGTATATCCAGAAAGTGCCGCTAGGTGGTCTTTAATGGAATTGAACACTAGACCTGAATCCAATAAGTGGGTCAGGTATAGAACAATATGTGTGGGAGAGCAGTCAATAGGGTTGATGCTTTTCCCCCTGCACCAGATGACAAATCTCTTCCACTTGCTAGAGTAGCTGTGGCGAGTGTTCGGTTTCCTGGCTTCCCTGAGAATGTCCATACATCTCTGCGGGAGCAGTAGATGTCCGAATTCTATGATCTCAGGAGCCAAGCTGCTAAGTTCATGTTCTGGGGGCATGGATGCAGAGTCCTGCCCTTGTCTTGTGACAGCATGTTGTACGGGCAGGGGAGTTTCACTGGGGGAGATAGGGACATCTCCATCAAGTGAGCGAACCATGGCTGTCGGGCCCACATTGGGTCCACCAGTATCATGGTTACTTGTTCCTGGTGCATCTTGTGCACCACCTTGTTGAGAAGGGGAGTCGGGGGAAAAGCGTAAACAAATTTTCCTGACCATTGCATCGACAGACCGTTCCCCTTGGATTGGTTCTGGGGGTACCTGGAGGCGTAACCTGGGCATTGTGAGTTCTCCAGGGTTGCGAATAGGTCTATTTCTGGGAATCCCCATTGTGTGAAGACGTCGAAGACGATGTCTTCGTGCAGTCGCCATTCGTACTCTTCGGGCAGGGGGAAATCTCTGCTGAGTTTGTCTGCCAGCAGATTGAGTTCCCCTGGTACATGTTCTGCCAGTAGGAACATGTTTTGTTTGAGAGCCCACTTCCATATATTCTGGGCCAGTTTGGACAGCCCTGGAGAGTGGGTGCCCCCCTGCTTGTTGATGTAGTACATGGCTGTGGTGCTGTCTGTAAGGACCAACACAGTTTTGCCTTGTAGGTGTTCCTGGAAGGCTTTTAGCGCCTTGAACACAGCTAGTAGCTCCAGTAGATTTATGTGTTTGGATGCTACGTTCGGAGTCCACACTCCGTGAGCAGTCTGATGGGATAGGTGAGCCCCCCCATCCTGTTAGGGATGCGTCTGTGGTTAGAGTGGCTTGCGCCGCGGGTGTGGCAAAGGGTTTCCCTTTTTCCAGGTTTTCCTTTGTCCACCATCGTAGCGAGAGAACCAAGGCCTGCGAGACCACCACTGGATCGTCCCATAAATCGGCTGGCCTGACACCACTGGCTGTTGAGCCACTCTTGCATAGGGCGCATGCGCAGGCGCGCGTGAGGTACCAAATAAATACACGACGCCATCATGCCTAGCAAGCGCATTGCTTTGCGTACCGTCACCTCTCGACAGGTCACATATTGAGGGATCTGAAACAGCATGTTTTGGACCCTCTCGTTGGAGGGGAAGACGAGGCCGTCCTTTGTTTGGATTAGAGCCCCTAGGAATTGTTTGCCTTGGCTGGGGTCTAAGCTGGACTTCTTTTCGTTGATGGAGAAGCCCAACTGGAATAGAAGGTCTACCGTCTTTTGGGTATTGGAGAAGCATGTTTCGTAAGAATCCCCTGTTATGAGCCAGTCGTCGAGGTAAGGGTAAACTGGGATGGACAACCTGCGCAGGTGGGCCGCTGCCACTGCCAGTACTTTCGTGAATACCCTTGGTGCTGATGCTATGCCGAAGGGTAGCACTCTGAACTGGTAGTGTTTGCCCTCTATCATGAACCTGAGGTATCTTCTGTGCGCTGGCAACATTAAAATATGAAAGTATGCATCTTTCATGTCCAATGTTGTCATGTAATCTCCCTGATTTAGCAGTGGGATCACTTCCTGTAAGGTCACCATACGAAACTTCTGGGGTTTGATAAACTTGTTCGCTGGGCGCAGATCTAATACAGGGCGCATGGTTAGATCTTTTTTGGTACAAGGAAGTACACTGAATAAATACCTTCCGTTACCTGAGATAGAGGCACGACCTCTATGGCTCCTTTTTCCAGCAGCTGTTGTACTTCTTGGAGAAGGATAGCAAGGTGTTCCGGTGTCATGCGTCGTCCCCTCGGGGGTCTGTATGTTGGGGAACTGCTGAATTCGATGCAGTATCCGTGGGCTACGGTGGAAAGTACCCAGCGGTCTGACGTTATTCCCATGTTGGAAGAAAGGATGTTATCTGGCCCCCGACCGGTGTTGCATGGGAGGGGACGCAAATCTTCGCGTCACTTGCTGTTGTTGGGGGCTTGGGAGCCTCTGGGGGCGGACCCCCGACCTCTCCCTTTGCCCCTGCGCTGGCCTCTTTGGCTGTACTGCCCACTATTGGCCTGGTAACTGGTGGCAGGGTACTGTTGCTGCTGACTCTGCTGTTGGCGTTGGCCACGAAAAAAGAGTTTGTTGCCATAGCCGCGTCTGGTAGTGGGCTTAGAGATCTGGTCAAGAGTTTTGATAGTATCGAACTCATTTTTAGCCATTTCCAGAGCCTCATCCACCGCTTTCCCGAAGAGGTTAGAGTCTTCAACCGGTTTATTTATTAAAGACGCCTGTGTCTCCGGTTTGAACCCTGAGTTGCGCAGCCATACATGGCGTTTTAGGAGTATTCCCTGAACCAGGGAACGTCCCGCTGTCTCAGCAGCATCCAGAGAGTTCTTCACAATACTCTGGTTGACCTGGGTTCCTTCGCCAATAGTAGATAGCAGGCGTGTACGTAGTGGTTCCGGCGCTTCTTCGGCATCCTTGCGCAGTTTGGCCCACTGCGCGTCTGCGTAGCTAGCTAGCAAAGAATTGTTGTTCGCAATTCTTGCCGAAAAGGCAGCCGAGGATGTGACTCTTTTAGCAAGGGCATATAACCTCTTGCCCTCCTTGTCAGGTGGTGCCTCACTGGTGGACAGCGGCACCCCTGCCCTCTTCCTTGTATTCGTTACTACAAGGGAATCCGGGATGGAATGTCCCCTGATGTACAGCGGGTCTGAGGGTGAAGGAGTGAAAAGTTTTTCAATCCTTGGATTAACTCCTCTGATTAGTGCGGGTGTGGATAGCGAAGGGATGATTCTTCTGTTGACTGAAGCGAGGAGGGGAATGGTCTGGCTGACTGGGGGTTTCTGCTTAATTACTCTTTCTACAAAGTCTATTTCCGGAGAGATCTCCCCAGTGTCCAGTTCGAAATGTGCTGCTGCTCTGCGCAACAGGGCATTGAATGTGGGCTGATCGTCAATGGGAGACGTGTTTCTAACTGGCGAATTGTCAGGTGGATTTAGGCTCAGGACATCAGTGTCCGAATATACTGATGGGGATTGCCAGGGATGAGAAGGTCCTTTTTCTGGATTTTCTCCGAAGCCTTCTCCTACCATGTCTGGGCTGTCATCCAGACCTTCCTCTTGGTTCTGTCCCTCTTCATAGTCCACAAAATCATCCTCCTCTTCTAAGTCTTCCTCACCCGTGAGGTCATACACATTATGGAAGTCTAAGGCTGTGTCCTGCCTCGGGTATTTGGCCCTGGGGTCCTCCTGAGGCCCTTCTCTTGTTCTCTTGGGAGTGGGAGGGTTCTGGGTGTTCATAAACCCTCTTGATTCTCTCCATGCAGAGATGGAGCCTTTCCATGGTTTCATGGGGTACCCCTGAGCGGTCTAGCGGGGGAAAAGTAGTGTTATCTTGCTGAAAACGGCTCGACCTCTCCCACAACGTCGAGGAAAGTGTCCCGTCGCCCTCCGAAAAGCCTTCCGGTGTGCTGGGGGTCCCCCCGACTGAAAGGGGTAGTCCCTGTTTTTCTGCTGGCTTTTTCGGCGTGTCTTTCGACCTTTGCGTAGCGGACGTGTCCTTCGGCGTACGCTTCTGGGCGTCGGCTACAACGATCCTCGCCAAGCTCTCTGTGACTCGTTTGTCAGCGGAGGGCTGTGATTTCGACGTTACGGGTGTCGAACGTTCTACGGCGGCGTGCGCTCTCTGCTGGTGCGCGCCGGCCGATGGTTTGGGGGCGGCGCCCTTATTTGCCGAAAGCCCAGTCGCTGGTCGCGGCTGCGAGAGGGGCTTCGAACCCAAACGGTCCGAGGAGGCCGCCGGTGTAACCTGCGTCTCCTTGGGCGCTGATGCTTTCTTCGTCTTCGATGAAGAAGATCTATGGGTTGTGTGCTTATGTGTGGTATCGTGTGAGTCAGTGTCGCCGGGGTGACCATCCCCATAAGCAGGGCGTGAGCCGAGCCCGTCGGGGCCGGCGACAGACGACGAAGAGCGTGAGCGCTCCTTAGAGGAGTGTACGACTTCCGTAGCGGAGGTCGTGTTATCACGTTCCTCGTCACTGTCGGTGGTCGCAACGGCGGGTGAAGACCCGGCCTTCGACAAAGCGTAGGCCGCCCACCTCTTGACCCTACGGTCTTTTAGAGTCTTTGGCTTTAGAAGCAGACAAGCCGAGCAACCCTCCTCTTTGTGATCGAGGGGCAAGCAGCGGTTACACCGTGAATGCTTGTCCTTCCAAGTAAACTTGCCCTTACAAAGTGGGCAAAACCTAATGGGTGTCCTCTCCATAGCTGAGGCAATAAACCGTGATAACTACCCCAAGGGAAAGGAAGGGGAAAAGGAAAGGCATTCTCAGAAAAAGAATCAGATGTCCCACGATCCCACTCTCCCTAATGTATTTGGCCTGCGAGGCCAGGCCACGTGTTCGGCAATGCCGAAGGATCTCCTCCGCTCGTCCCCTCCGTCGAAGATCTTGCTCGGCGGAGACAGCTTCAGAACTGCGTCGAGGGAGGGATCGATATATTTTAATCTTTAACAGGAAAAAAACGACCAAAGGTCGAGGAGATGGAATCTGCAATGTCTCTCGAGGAGCTCCGCGTAAAGGCGACCAGTAGCTGGGCGGAAAAAAACAATCTGAGGGACCTCGACGCGTGAGGGATTGTGGGTACAACGCACGTCACTATAGGGATAGTGTTACAGGCACGCCTTGTCGACGTCCCCTTTTCGACTACGAAAAACAAAATGCAATACTCCGCAGTGACCACTGGATGTCGGACCTATGCACAGCATGTGATTCTGAGCAGATTAACAAACATCAGAAATATATATACACATACATACATACATACATACATACATACATACATACATACAACGCTTGATGTCACGTCCAGAGCCGATGAGCGAGAGCCAGACAAGACGGATCGATGACAGAGTCGAGGTCCACTATGCCCCCTGTCGAAAAGTTTCCGAACACCAGAGCTGGATGATGGATATCTATCATGTTGAGGAATCTGCAGGAGAAAAGCAATCCATTGAGGATTGCGTTCTAGGCCATGCCACAGACCTTGACCTTGCCCCGGATGGGGAGGGCGATCAGTGTGACTAAGGAACCAGGGTTGGTGCTTGCAATGTAGGAACCAGTGGTTTTTGTTAAGGCAGAGCACAGCTGCATAGTGACTTAATGAGTATAGAACTTGCAAAGGCGAGAGAGCCTCAGGGTTTGGTAATAGGGCTCACATTTCTGTTTGATGTGTGCCCAAGTTACTAGGCCTCGGTGTAGGGTGGAGCACTTCTGGGCCTTGTTGGTGCCCTAACAGCATACAGAGAAGGATGTTTCTCCCTGGGGTTGTAGGTATTCTAGGAGACGCTAAGGCTTGTTGCTGCTCCTGTAAGATTACAGCCTCTTCTGTATGTGACAAATGAGCATGCTGTTTGTGCTGTGCTTCAAAATCAGTATCACACTGTAGTATGTCCTCATGGTTCTCCGAGTAAGTAATGGGCAAGACCTTTGACAGGATGACCTGCACCTGAGCCACCCCTAAGAGGGAAGCTTCCTTTTGTATAGCGCCCTCTGTGGGATATGCTTTTTCTGTGAGGACTTTACGTGTAGATTTTCCTGAGCCCTTATCTCCAGCTTGAGGGACACTAGCCAAAGCTTCTTGAGACTTTTTCGTGCTGTCTTTTTCCTGTAGGTCTCATATCCGACAGGGTTCTTTCTGTGGACATGGTAGTTGACTTTGGTATATTTGACGAGTGCTGACCCGCCCATCGTTGTTTAGGACTTGTCGACAGAGGAGAGGACTAGACCGTCGACAAGGATTTCATAGGCATTGTGGGAAGCATTAGAGAGCTTCTCTGCTGTCGACGATAAAGGTGTGGTCGATGTAGTTGCTGCAGCCAGGACCTTCGATTTAGGTTTGCTGGACAACTGGAGGGTAGCACCATGGCATGTTGTGGTAGTGGTTGAAAAGACTTCAGACTTATGGTGTCTGCTGGGCGATGGCAACTCAGTAGACTGTTTCCTGACCTTTTCCTTAGTCGATTTGCTAGACAACAGGCTGGCCACACATTTGCCTAATAATGGCAGAGGTTTTGGAGGCATTAAGGGCCTCTTTTCCTTTGACATTGTGAACTCTGGCCCTGCCAACATCTCCTAGCTGTGGGTATCATGGCGCCTACGCTTTTTAGATGGTCTTTCCTCGAACTTAGCTTTCCCTTTGGAGCGTGGTCTTTTTTCTTTGGGTATGGCCATACTTCTCGTGTAGTCTATGTCCGAGGGTTAGTCCCCCTGCATTTAAACAGCACACAAGGTGATTCCTGTCCTTTAGGGTTTTTTGGAACTGAATACTTTACAAATTTTGCAGTGTTCTACTGTGTGATGGGGGTACAGACAGATACAGTATGTGTGCCGGTCTTCCCTCGAAGACATGAAGGCCACAGGTGGCACAGGCCTTAAACAAGGCTTTCCTTTTTCCTTCCATCCCTACTTATCTGTAAAGGCTTCGATGTGAAGGCTCGATGACAAGAATTAAGGCTTTCTTCTGTAAAGAAGTTTTTTGTAGTTAACTCGATGTATCTTCAAGAAGATGATGAATATAGAAGACTGAGCTAGTTTTTCCTGAGGAGAAAGCGCAAGGACTCCCATCAGCCTGACACGTGGTTAGAAACTGAAGGGGGTCTAGTGGACTAACTACCCGAGGTGACAGGCTACAAAATGGTATATTTTCTTTGCTTTAAGCAAGGGAAACAATAAGGTAACTGAGGATTCCCAGCCTGATGCCAGGGAATATTCACAGCATGTGAATCTATGAAAGATCCAATGCTGGAGAATAGCACGCAATTCAGTTAGGACAGTTATATAAAATACATTATTTATTAAATGGAACTTGCAGTTTGTACCACACACAATACTCCAATATAAGGGAAGTTATTACTTACTGTAATGTTCTATGGATTCTTCTCCAGCAGATTCCTCAGACAGATAGCCATTCCAGCGTCGGCTGCTTGGAAAACCGACAGGGGGTGTAGTGCACCTCGACTCGGCCGTCGATCTGACTTGCCTCGATGCAGCGATCGTTGACTCCGGACGGGACGTCGGTCGTACATATACTGTGTCGCTATGCTCCTGTACTTCCGTTGCCCACCTCCCCCCAAACCTCTCCCCTGACCTCAGCCGAAGTGGAGGAAGAATCAAATGATTCGGCTGAGACAGCCGTAACTCATAGAAAAAAGAAAAACCTAAGGGGTCTTTAATTTTTAGAACAGTGAGGAATGGGACCACAAAAAGAAAGCGAAAAAATACCAATAAATCCTACGGTAGAAACTTAAACTAGAGCTCACCTCTTTGAAGTTGCCGATTAACTGCAGGCACTTTCATAGCGGGGTTGGTTAGAGAGTGATTAGGAATCTGCCGTTGAAGAATCCATAGAAGAACAAGTTACTTCTTACCTTGTAACGTTCTTCCGATGGGATGTTCCGCCAACGTATTCCTTATCTCTGATAATTCGTCTCCAGCTTGCTGGCCTCAGAACTTTTTTCAGTAGAGGGCGCCGCGCGTCGACGTCCGCAGAGTCGATGTGCCTCAACGGCCACCGTATCGGCGCTGACGTCACCATGCCCATAAATAGCCGCGCGCGGTGTCCGTTGCTCAGTTCCGTTTAGTGGTATAAGAAAAGTCATGCCTGAATTGGTTATTGACCTTGAAGGAGCGTAAGCTGCAACCGCAAGGGAAGTATTACTGCGGGGATGGATGGGAGGGGCGATAAGGAATACGTCGGAGGAACATCCCATCGAAAGAAGGTTCTAAGGTAAGAAGTAACTTGTTCTTCGAAGGGATTGTGTCCTCCAATGTATTCCTTATCTTTGATAGACACCCACAGCAGTGGCATGTAATTGGAGGTGGGAGTAAGAATTTCATGCACTCCTTAGGGATGAACCGAATGTAATACGGCTTTGCTAAATCTGCTCTCTTGACTAGTGGAGGAATCCAGGTTGTAAAATGTTGTGAATGTATGTGTGGACGACCATGTGGCAGCCGCACATATGTCTCTAACCGGTACCCCTCTTTGGAGGGCCGAAGAGGCTGCGATACCCCGGGTTGTATGAGCCCTAAAATCTTGGGGTGGCTCTTTCCCTGCCAGTTTGTAACATTCCAGAATGGCCAAGATAATCCACCGGGAAATGGTTTGTTTTGTTATGGGTAATCCCAACTTGTGACCCGAGTATCCTACAAACAGTTGGTCTGCTTGTCTGATCCTAGCCATTCTGATGTAAAAGCTTAGAGCTCACCTTGGGTCCAGCCTATGTAGTCTTTCTTCCTCTTTCCCCGGATGGGGAGGAGGGTAGAACGAAGCTAAGGTCATTTTCTGAGTAATATGAAATTCAGAAACCACCTTTGGGAGGAAATTAGGCTTCACCTGTAGGACAACTTTGTCCTTGTGGAAAATTGTATGTGGGGGTTTACAGGAGAGAGCTTGTAGCTCGCTCACCCTCCTAGCAGATGTTAGCGCTACCAATAGGACAGTTTTAAGTGTGAGAAATCTCAGCAAACAAGAGTGAAGTAGTTCGAAAGGAGTGCCCATTAGGAAGTTTAAGACTAAATTTAAGTCCCATAAGGGAACCTGGAATGGTTTTGGAGGATAAACATTAGTCAATCCCTTGAGAAATTGTAACACTAGAGGTTGTTTGAAATAGGATGGTTCCTCCACAGTGCGCTTGAAGATTGAAAGCGCTGCGAGATAGCCTTTTACAGTGCCAACTTGAAGGCCTGAGATTGCCAAGTAAAATAGAAATTTGTTCCAACGGCAGCAGTATAAAGACTTTGTTGCTGGCCTTCTGGCCGAAAGTAACACCTCCATGACGTCATCAGGGAGGTCCCAATCCTTGTACTTCACCCTTTCCGAAGCCAAGCGTGAAGGTTGAGGGTTCCGATGTATGGATGGAGAACCCGACCTCCCTTCTGCGAGAGAAGATTCTCTTTGAATGGAAGATGGATTGGAGGGCAGATGGAAATATCTAGAAGGTCTGGGTACCACGTTCTCCTGGCCCAGTCCGGGGCAATTAGGATCATGGTTTTCCGGAATCTTCTCAACCTCCTGATCATTTGAGGAATAACAGGGACTGGTGGAAACGCGTAGAGGAGTGGAAACTCCCAGTCCACTACGAACGCGCCTCCTAGAGCTCCTCTCGGGGGAAATTCCCTTGAACAGAACAGATCGCACCTTCTGTTGGTCCTTGTGGCGAACAGATCTACCTGACGGGATCCCCAAAGGGCTCTTGGAGGACTTCCTGAGCTAGCTCCCACTCGTGGAAGACTGCTCTGCCTGCTCAGAGCGTCCGCTGTCAAGTTCTTCTCTCCGGCTAAGTGGACTGCCGATAGAGAGATTCCTTCCTGAATTGCCCAAAACCAGAGCTGCATTGCCTCTCTGCACAGTGGCAGTGATCCTACGCCTCCTCTTTTGTTGAGGTAGTGCATGGCCGCCGTGTTGTCCGTCATCATCAGGACATTTTTTCCATGTACTGATGGCAGGAAAGCTTTCAGCGCTAGTCTGATTGCTCTCAACTCCAATAGGTTGATGTGTAGTCTGGACTCTGATGGAGACCAACGACCGCTGATGGTCAAGTCGTTGGCATGGGCTCCCCACCCCGTGAGTGAGGCGTCTGTAACTACTGTTATCTCCGGCCATGGTTGCCAAACAAGTTCTCCTTTCAAGATGTTGTCTGGATAGGCCCACCATTGAAGGTCGCGGGCTACCTTGTCCGGAATCCGGAATCTGTCATTCTCCCTGAGAATTGCGACCACTGAGTTTTCAGTGCCCACTGAAGAGATCTCATTCTCAGGTAAGCCTCTGGCACAAGGAAGATGCAGGATGCCATGAGGCCTAGCAACCTCAAAAAGTCGAAGGCTGGGAGACGTTGGGCATTTTGAAACTTGTTGACCATCTGCAGAATATCTTGAGCCCTCACCTCTGGTGGCGAGGCTTTTCCCAGGGAAGTGTCCAGGACCGCTCCAATGAACTGGAGTCTCTGTGATGGTATCATCTGCGACTTCTTTAAATTGAGGGAGAAGCCCAGTTTGTGAAGGAAGTGGCAGACGTAATCTAGCTGGACCTGGGCTTGTTTCTAAGATACAGCTCTGATCAGCCCATCGTCCAGGTAGGGGTAGACGTTGATCCCTTCCCTCCTTAGACTCGCAGCCACTACCGACATTAGATTGGTGAAGACCCTCGGGGCGGAGGTCAGCCCAAATGGCAGAACTCGAAATTGATGAGTCACCAATTGCGAACCTCAGGTATTTCCTGTGTGTGAGATGGATTGGCACATGGAAATAAGCATCCTAAAGGTCCACAGATACCAGCCAGTCCTGGAGCTGGAGGGCCTGAAGGATCTGAGAGAGAGTTACCATCTTGAACTTGTCCGTCCTGAAGAACTTGTTCAATTCTCGTAAGTCCAGGATGGGTCTCAGTCCTCCGTCCTTCTTTGGTATGAGAAAGTAGGGGGAGTACCAGCCCTTGTTCCTGTCCGCTATAGGTACCGGTTCTATGGCACCTTTCTCTAGCAGGTCTACCCGGTGGATGACTGAGGGATGTGTCGAAAGGGTAGGCAGTAACCCTGGGCAACTGTCTCCAATGCCCAAGCATCTGACGTTATAGCTTGCCATTCCGTCAGATGGTGAGTTAACCTGCCCCCTGCAGGTGTTTTGTGTGGAGAGACCTCAGAGTGGTTTGGGGGCGGCTGATGCAGATGCCGAGGGTAAAGAGGCACCTGCTGCTGCTGCGGCTTTAGTACTTTTGACCCGTCCACCTCGGGTAGGTCTCCTTTGGCCTCTTTGATCCAGCTATCCTCTGCCTTTCCCGAATGCGGAATAATAGCGAAAGGACTTTCCTCTTCCAGAGGTTCCCGAGGGGCGAAAAGGAGTTTGGCGGATTGCAGCTCCTAACGATTTTGCTGCTGCTTTAGATGTCTGCAACTTTTCCAGACTATCATCAGCCTTCTTTCCGAATAACGAAGATCCGTCAAAGGGCATATTCAAAAGTCTGGCCTGTACATCTGGAGCCAGACTTTCACAACCAAGCATGCCTGCGGATTGTTGTACTTGCCACCATGGCCCTGCTGATACTGTCGGCGGAATCGATGCCAGTTTGAAGTGATTCGCACATGGCATCTTTGATAATGTTAAGGAAGGCTTCCTTTTCCTCTCCTTCGGGTATACAGTCAGCCGCTGATGAAGCACACTCCCACAGTGTGTGACTGAATCTGGCAAGCGTACAGGTGGCGTTGATGGACTTCAACGCCATACTACAAGCAGAGAAGACTTTGCCATAGAATCGTACCTCTTGTCATCTCTATCCTGTGGGACAGTAGGGTAAGCGGTCCTACTGCTAGATGAAGTTGCCGCTTGGACCACCAGGCTCTCTGGAGTCGGGTGTATTGAGAAGTATTAAGGGTCAGCAGCCGCTACCCTATACTTGGCTGACAATCTTTTATTGACCGCAGGGATAACTTCAGGAGTTTCCCAATTAGATGCAATTTTCCTTTGTAAGGCTGCTTGGAAGGGGATCACAGGATCCTCCTGTGGACCTTTGTCTAATAGGTCTGTCAGGTCATCCTGTTGAAAAACAGGCGAAGGCGCAGACCAACCCATACATTCAATAATTCTTGCCAGAAGGGTTCTATAGGGTGTTTCGTCATGTTCCCCTGGGTCTGGCTTAACAAATTCCACTTCTGGGGAAGTGTCCAGTCCACTTGCCTCATGTATTGACTCCTGTAGGTCCTTCAACCTTCTTTCCTCAGAGGTGAAATCCTCTGAAACAGGCAGTGTGGTCCTCTGCAACCCATAGGTTTCCTGGTCAGAATCTTCCCCCTCTTCATAAATTGAAGATAGTCCAGGGTACTCTGACCTCTGAAATGGTGTAGAACCCATCTCTAAGGCAGAAGGAGCCGAACTCATTATTGGGCGAGAAAACGTCGACGCCGATGTGACAGGCTTCGAAGGTGCCGAGAACGGCGTCGAGAAAACTGGAAGAGGTCTCGAAGAACTCGAGAGGATCGGGATCCTACTCAAGGATGTCGATGACGGTCCCGCGTCGTGCCGGAGGCCCTTGGAATCGCCGCTGGCTGTGGAGTAGCCTTGGTCTTCTCTTTCATCGGCATCGATGTCGGCATTGAGTCGATTGACCGATGCGTCGAAGAACCCGTCGACAACGGCGTCGATGGCGCTGATCCATGCGTCGAAGGAATCTTCGACGACGGCGAAGATGGTGCCTTTTTACCCGATGGCTTGTGGCACTCTCGGGTGGAATGTTTCGCCAGGTGCAGCGACTCGCAGCGTTTTGATTTTTTGGGTTTTTCACCCAGGGTATTACCCTCAGCTGTCTTCGAGGGGGTCGAGGCCGCTTTCTCGAAGACGCTTAACATTTTCTTTCAGAATTCCTCCCACTCAGCCTGAGAGCTCTGTTTTGTGGGACAGGAGACCCTTTCTGGGGAAACAAAGAAGAGACATCCAAGATCCCCTTCCTCGTCTTCTGAGTGTCTTGATCTCGACGAATGGTGGGAGCTACTTCGAGATCTAGAATGGGAATGTTTGACAGCGAGGAGACGAATGCCTCGACTCAGCCGAAGAAACCTTCGAGGAGGTTTTGACTGACTTGCCTCTCTCGAGCTTCCCCTTCCCCGCTCCTTCAAGGCTTTCGCCGTCATGGACATGCAGTCCTCACACTCCGAACAATGGTGCTCGGCTCCCAAGCTCCACAAGCAGATCCTGTGTGGATCAGTTATCGACATTTCTTGAAGCCGGATCGCGGCGTCGTCGGTTCCGATGAAGATGCCATCGAGAACGAGTTGGTATTTATTCGAGTAGATATAGAGTGTTATTCTGACTGAACTGAGCAACGACGTTCCAAGGCCCCACGAAGCGCGGAAACACGGAACTGAGCAACGCACGCCGCGCGTGGCTATTTATGGGCATGGTGACGTCGGCGCCGATACGGTGGCCGTTGAGGGACATCGACTCGGCGGACGTCGACGCGCGGCTCCCTCTACTGAAAAAATTTCCAAGCCCAGCAAGCTGGAGACGAATTATCAAAGATAAGGAATACGTCGGAGGACACAATCCCTTCAAAAGAACATTATGTTAAGTAATTTCTCCTTCAAGGAAGTGGGATAAAGTCCCTACATGAGGAAACTTTGTAACCACGCTCTCCCCAATCTAGCGTCGGCTCAACGGACTACATCCAGGCAATAGTGTTTGGTGAAGGTATGCAGCGAGAACAAAGTTGCCGCTCAGCAGATGTCCCTCACTGGCACTCCCTTCTGCAGAGCCATAGAGGCAGCCAACCCCCTTGTGGAGTGTGCTCTGTTGCCCAAAGGCAATTCCTTCCCTGCACGGAGGTAACATTCTGAAATGCAAAGTATGATCCACCGACAGATGGTCTGCTTGGAGACAGCCAAACCCTTTCTTGCCATAAGACAAGGCAACGAACAGTTGGTCCGCTTCCTAAATTCCGCCGTTCTTGAAACATAAAAGCTAAGAGCCCTCTTTGGGTGTAGCCTATGGAAGCGCTCCTCCTTGGAGGGGTGCGGAGTAGAGTAGGAAACTGGCAGGCCAATAGCCTTGGACAGATGGAACTCCGAGGCCAAACCCTGGTCGTACCTTAAGAGAAACTTCGTCCCTGAAAAAAGGGAGAAATGGCAACTTGCATGAAAGGGCCTGCAGCTCACCGAATCATCTAGCTGACGTAACGAGCAACCAAAAAAAGCAGTCGTTAGAGTTAGTAAACAAACGGAACGAGAGTGCAAAGTCTCAAAAGGGAGCCACCAGTTCAGAATCTACAGCTGCGAACAGGGTTTCAGTTTGCCGTATACCACACTTACTGGTTGCCCTCGAGATTGAGGACTCAGTAAGGCGACGGATGTCGCCTGTGCTCCGCACATCCCTGAAGCAGACGTGATGCTGCTTCCGGGTACGGCATGAGGCCTATCTCCTATCAGGGTCCTTTCCTCTGATCACTCTGTGTACGTTGCTTTGGAGCCAGAGGCAGTCAGAGACCGCATAAAGCAGGGGCCGCGACACAAACCTTTATTCTCGCAACAGTCTAAATCAGCATTCACGTTCCTGAACAGTGTCCAATATAGGAAATCTGCTCCAGATTGAGAACAGAGTTCATTCCTTTTTATAGGTAATTGGGTTTCTCTCTGGACTATTTTATCTACATGATTTTGGCATTACAAGCCAAGTCCTTTTTTTTAATAAAGATTTCCTTCAAGATCTTAGGATCCCAGCAAGGCACTAAACAGCACCCTTGGCCTCAAGCTTAGGTATCGTATCTCTCCATTGTCTCCCAGTGGCTGGAAGGATCAAGTTCAAGACCCTTTGCATTGTGCACAAGGCCCTTCTGGGGCCTTGGACCGTAATACCTCCTACTCTCTCTTCAAAAATATCTTCCTACTTGAGCTCTTTGTTCCGCCTCTTCCAACTCCTTGAGGGTCAGGTGCTTTTCCAAGCAACTAGTCAGGGGCAGATCTCGCTCCTTGGCTGGTGCCTGCCTCTGGAAAAGCCTCTCTGAAACTTGAGCAGAAGCAGCTCTGGTTCCGGAAGCATCTCAAGACTTTCCTCTTTGCTTCGGCCTTCTCTCTTCTTCCTCTCTGCTGATCTCGTGTCTGATACTGCACTGGTCACCCGTCTACCCTCTGAACTTCTGTATCTGCAACCCTAAAGTCCATTTACCTGCACTTAGACACTTGTTGTTTGTACTTAACCCTTGCACTGCCACCTGCTGGCCTCACTACTTTTTTTTTATCCTGTGTCCAGTACTTGCCCTTCTTTCCTCTTTGCTTGGCTCTTTTCCCCTCCCCTCTGTACATGCGCAATCTCAATGTCACTAGGCCTAGTAAGATGGTTGTCTTTGTCCACCCTTTGTTTCCCCCTCCTTACCTCGTCGCACCTTGAAACACTTGTGTATAGGTGCGTTATAAATGTCATATCATAACAGGTAAGCCTCTGCACAGTGCATTGGTGTATTAGTCTGCCTCAGTATACTATGAAAGCCCATGTTATACTTGTGTTTTCCTGCAGCTCCAATACCTCTGTTTGTTCCAAGGAAGGGGTTTGGTCAAGTAGGGTAGCCAGTCAAAGGATCGACAGTGAAAGGGTCGACAGGTCAAAGGATCGACACCAAAGGGTCGACAGGTCAAAGGATTGAATTTTTCTTTTTTTTTCACATATATTTTACCCCCCCCCAAACTCCCTTTTTTTGCTAAAAACCACTTTTCTACCCTAAACGAAAACCTAAAAATATATAATTTAAAAGAAAATTTGATCCTTTGACCTGTCGACCCTTTGGTGTCGATCCTTTGACTAGACACCGTCAAGTAGCACTCCGTATTCTGGGAATGTGCCAAGCAGAGTGTGCTATTAATACCCAATCGGCAGGCCTATCCTTGAAGGTACCAGGGCATTATCTTCTGTGGCTCCCGAGGAATCTACAGTTCGTCCCGGAATAGTCTTAAAGTCTGACAGATTGAGAGAACCTTATACCTCCAAAGCCATGGAATCCCTTCTAAAAGACTTGGCTATCCCTGTGCAATAAATGCAGGTAGAAATGGTAACATTTAGGCAGGAAAACACCAGGCTATACCAGTCTGACTGCCTACAGGGCATAGCCCAACAAATGACCAAGACCAGGTCCCCTCACAGTACTCCTTTGGGTTTGGGACATGCTAACTTCACTAATAGTAACCCAACCCTAACCGACTCCTGCTACTATCCCTCCACCTAATACCATGCAAGGAGTCTTTCCCTCCCCGTGCCCTCCAAGTATGGTGGAGACTGTGGGGAATTTCAGTCTCATGATCCAATGTAGAATCCATTTTCTGAACCGCTCTCAGATCTTTGCTGCAGATCAGGCCAAGGTAACCTCTCTCCTGTTTAACTTAGAAAAAAACACTCTGGCTTGGGCTACTCCATATGTGGATAGCAATACCCCCTGCTACATTGCCAATATGCTGTTTAGTCCATACGTAACAAGGTATTAGACATAAGAAAAGGAAGCTGTGACCTTCTTACTTCTATGGGCCATTTTAAAGGGAATAGTAGCTCAGACTAACTGGCCTGATGACGCCAAATCGACTACATTTTTCTAAACGACTAAAGGAAGACCTTAAGGATGCCCTAAACCAGAGATAGCAGCCCCTTCAGATTCTTCAACGGAATATATCGCAATAGTGATTAGGGTAGATCAAAGTGCCAATGAAAGGCAGGGTGAAAGGAGGAGACTAGACCTGCATCGACCCAGTGAGCCAGAACCAATGCAGTTGGGGAGCACTTGAGCACCAGTTGGTACTGAAGAAAGGGAACACTGACGTCTGCACCTCTGTTTCTATTGCGGTGATCCAGGACCGCAACCTCATTAAGATCTTGTCCTAAAAAAAACCTAAGTCCTCAGGGAAACGCCAGAACTCACCCATAGGGAACCAGATGGAAAGTTGACCTCTCCCCGGTTCCCCACTTATGTCCTGTTCCATCATGCCATCATGCCTACCCAATCCCCTCATTTCTTTGTCACGGTAGACATGTCCTTAAAAAACAAATGTAGTCGCCCTTAAAGACAGTGGTGGAACAGGAAATGTCATTGATGGTCCCGTGGTCAACCGGCGCCAAAATATGCTTCAACGCCTGGGGTGCACTGGTCATGATCCGAGTGCGCAATAGACATCAGCGCCAAGGCCGTACTGGGCACACTCAGTGCCGAGCCGAGGGCTTTATTTATTTTATTTGGATTTATAAAGCACCCAGCTGCCCTGAGGCATCTTGGCACTGTTAACAGAAAATTCAAACTTAGTACCTTTCAGCGGCCATAGTTCATGGTTACAGGTAAGGTGGCGCTATTATACATCATATTAAACTTAGTACAGGTTAGCAGTCCGTGGTTCAGTGTTACAAGGGATTACAAGAGCAGTTGGGCGGAGCGGAAAGCAGGGCAGTTGAGAGTTAGTTGAATAACCTTGTTTTCAGTGATTTCCTGAATGTGGAGAGGGATTGTTCGCTCCTTAGATTGGGCGGAAGAGCGTTTCATGCTTTGGGGGCTAGGAATTCAAAGCTGGAACCACCAGCTTTCACTCTGTTAAATGTTGGGATTGTGAGTTTGTGTTGGTATTTGTTGCGTTTTGGCCTGTTGATTGGTGCTTGGTGTATTCTTTCCACTAGGTATGCTGGTGCGGTTTGGGTGATGCATCTGTGTGCGACTGTGAGGGCTTTGAACGTAATGCGTTCTTTGACTGGGAGCCAGTGTGCATCCCTTCTTGCTTGGGTGATGTGCCCTCTCTTGGCAATGCTGAGAGCAGCTCTGAGGGTGTTATTTTGTGCTACTTGCAAGCGACTGATGTTATTAGAAGAGGTGCCGAGGAGCAGGATGTTGCAGTAGTCTAGTTTTGAACATATTGTGGCTCTGGCTATATTGAGTCGGTTCTTTTGTGATAGATATGGTTTTACTGCAGTTATGATTTTCGAGGTGAGAGCTGCGGCTGATGAGATGGCACTGACTTGTCTGTCCATGGAGAGCGTGGAGTCTAAGTATACCCCTAAAGTTTTCACAGAGGTTGCAGTTCTAATGATTGTGTCCTCGATGATGAAAGAGCTATATGTGTTGTCAAGTCTTTTTAGGGCTTCTTTGGGGCCTACTAGTAGTATTTTGTATTTTCCCCATTTAGACATGGACCGTTTACTGCCATCCAGGCCTGGATGCGGGCATATATGTCTTGGAGGGTTTTCTGGTCTTGGTCATAGTTGCCTGTTAGGGGTATGAGAACTTGTGTGTCGTCGGCATAGTTGGTGAAGGCTATGCCGATGTCTTCTAGGTCACTGAATAATGGAAGGGTAAAGAGGTTGTAGAGCGTGGGGGATGTGCATGAGCCTTGTGGGACACCGCATTCGATGGTTGATGGTGGGGCAGATGCTTGGCCAGAGAAAACTCTCATGGCTCGGTCATCCAGGAAGGAGGTGATCCATGCAGTGGCTTCGTGAGATAAGTGGACTGTGTCGGTGAGATGTTTACATAGGATCTTGTGGTCGACCAGGTCGAAGGTGTAACGCTCACCTGGTTCCCACGGAGGCGCAGGTCTGGCTTCGAGTGCCGATGCTTCTTCAATGGTGAAGCGCAGGACTCTGAAGATGGACAGGAAGGGCCCTCTACTCTGGCTTCTCCGGCTCGTAGGAATATACCCCTGTGCGTGAAAAGGGAGTATTACCTACTGACTGAGTTATGCTCAAGCCTCCCACTCTCTTCCAACCCTCCAGGATACCCTTCCACGATTCCCCGTGAAGTCTCACCTTAGGGTCTGAAAGGACGAGCTCTCCATCCTGCTTCTGACGCAGGGGCGCGTTGAACCCAGTTACTTCACTGGATTGAGGTTGGATGGGAGTTCAGGTAAGCTTGATTATACTGGTAAGGCGCTGTAAAAGTTCTGTTGCAAGTTCAAAAGTTCAAGCTTTAAATAATAATGTTCATTGTCTTTTTTCAGGTGATGAATGAAGATTCCTTTGGAGACTTCTTGCAACAAAGCGCTAATGTTGATTTCTTTTCCCCATAGGGGCTGGGGTTCGGAATGCCGGAGATATGGCGCCGACCCGAAGTGAAACGTGCAGTTCCAGTAAAGATCTGGTAAGTCCTAGATGAGCGCTCAGGTAATGTTTTTGCATTCGCTCATCTAATGTCTGTCTTTTTTCCCCATAGGGGCCGGGGTCCGGAAAATGCTTGGAAGCAGCAAGACCCGAAATGAAATGGGAATGACCCAACAGGTAAGTCTTAGAAGGAAACTGAGCTTTTCCTATTCCCTTCCTTCTCTCACCTCTTATTCTTGTCTTTTTCTCTAGGCTCTGGGAAGTGGCTGTGTATCCGGATGATCGCTGCTGAAGATGGAGGAACCCAGGAAAGGTGAGTGAAATGTAGCGCTGCAGCGATCTTAACGAAATGCTTTTAAAAATGATGTCTTCCCTTTCAGGATCGTCGGTGATGTCTCCGTGGTTCAGATTAGCTGGTAGGTCTCTTGTCTCCCTTTGCAGGTGACCCAGGATGCTGACAGGCGTGGCTGAAGTCCAGATGCAGGAGCCGACACGGTGAGCGTCCAGCTGCGAGGAGCAGAACAACGCGAAGCGTGAGTTGCTGATCGGGTGTGGTTTAAATAGCTTTGGAAGAAATTCCAAGTGTGTATCCTTCCTCCGATCAGGTATGTATCCTTCCCCGACCACACCCGGGGGGAAAGTAGTCCCACAGGTAAAGTAGTTTCTATTCAGGCCTCAAGAGGGCCTGGATGTGGCAGCATGGTCTGCATCAGGTAAGTGCACATTAAAACACTTGAACACATGTCTAGCTTTATGAGCCTGGCGCCTAAGGCGCCAGGACAGAGGTCCAACATGAGCCTGGCGCCTAAGGCGCCAGGACTGCGTCCAAAGGGCCCCAGCTTGGGCCCGCTGGCACTCCCCTGGGGGAAATGATGCCTGCCTCTGGGGTTGCTGGGTCGGACCTGGCTCCTTGGAGGTAGGCATCATGACAGTACCCCCCTCAAGGCCCCTCCCAAGGTTCTTCCCTCCGGGGGTTTGGGCTTGTTCGGAAATCTCCAGTGAAACCTTAGTACTAATCGAGGTGCGTGGACATGGTTACTAGCCTCCCACGATCTCTCCTGAGGTCCATATCCCTTCGTCAACAAGATAGAAGAGTTTCGACTTTACCACCTTGGAGTCTAAAATGTCTAACTTCGAATTCTAATTCCCCTTCAATTTGAACTGGATCTGGAGGCTTGGACAATCGGGTTCCTGGTTGTACTGGCTTCAAAAGTGATGCATGAAAAACTGGATGAATACGCATGTTGGACGGTAGATCCAGTTTAAAGGCCACTGGGTTGATTATAGCTTTGATGGGATAAGGTCCTATGAATCTGGGATTGAAGGTTTGCGGGCCCTTGAGGGGTAAATGTTTAGTTGCTAGCCATACCTGGTCTCCTACTTGGTAAGGAGGAGTTTTATTTCGGTGCAAATCAGCGTTTTCTTTATACTTTTTCTTGGCTGTAAATGAGTTGCAGCTTCTTTGAAGGCTCCGGTTATTGTGGAATGCAGATTTACTGCGGGCATTTCCAGGGTCGGAGGTGGATCTAGGTCAGAGGTCCGAGGATGGTGACCATACAAAGTATAAAAGGGGGTTTGTCCGGTTCCAGAATGCACTGAATTGTTGTATGCATATTCTGCGATCCAAAGGATGTCTTTCCAATTTAACTCGGATTGGTGTAACATGCACCGAAGATATTGCTCGAGAGTCTGATTGGTTCTCTCGGTTTGTCCGTCGGTCTGGGGGTGGTGGCTGGTAGATAACAGCACATCTATTGGTGCTAGTTGGCAACACTTCTTCCAAAAATGTGAGATAAATTGACTTCCATGATCCGAGACTAAAATGGAAGGGAAACCATGTATGCAAACTATATTCTCCAGGAATTCCTTGGCCAAGGTGGAAGCTGAAGGCAAACCCTTTAAAGGGATAAAGTGGGCCATTTTGGAGAATAGGTCCACAATTACAAGGATTGTGTTGTAACCAGCACAAGGAGGCAGATCTGTTATAAAGTCCATTGACAGGGTGTGCCATGGTGCAGGTGGAATATCCAAGGGTTAAAGTAGGCCGGCTGGCCTTTTCTTTTGAGCCTTGTTTTGGGCGCAAATTCCACAAGACAGTACAAAAGACTGTCTTTTCTCCAAGAAGGCCACCAGAAGTGGCGTTTGATTTTTTCCTCCGTTTTAGCGATACCAGGGTGTCCTTCCATTATAGATTCATGATGATGGGCAATAACAAGTTCTTGCAATTCTTTACTTGGCAGAAACAACCGCTCCTGGAAGTAGGGTAAGTCATCCTTAACGGTGTAATGAGGACCCTTTTGACTCCATTCCAATAAGGTTGAAGAGTCTAGAAGTTGTTTCACTTGCGTTTGGATATCCTCAATAGATTGCAATGAAGTTAAGCCTAAGATTCTTTGCTCAGGTATGATGGGCACAGGTTCTAAGCTCGAATTAGGTTCTTCCATGCCAATCTGGGATAAGGCGTCTGCTTTTCCATTCTTGCAGCCAGGGCGATAGGTAATTACAAAATCAAATTCCGCAAAGAATAGAGCCCATCGGAGTTGTCGTGAAGATTGAGCTTTGACCATCTTTAAATACTGTAAGTTTCTGTGGTCCGTAATTACGGTGATAGTGTGTCTTGCCCCGAGAAGGTAATGACGCCAAGCCTTGAAAGCAGATTTGATGGCCAGTAACTATCGGTAATTGCGTAGTTGATTTCGGGAGGAGAACATTTTCTGGACCAAAAGGCCACTGGGTGTAGTTGGTTAGTTTTTGGGTCTCTTTGCGACAGGACAGCTCCCATGGCCGAACTGGAAGCATCGGTTTCCACTATGTACGGGAGATCTGGGTGCGGGTGCTTCAATACAGGTGCAGAGGTGAATTTGGTTTTCAGGTCCTGTAAGGCTTGTTCGGCCTCAAGAGTCCATTCGAAGCGTTTGTTTTTCTTTAGGAGAGCGGTGATGGGTTGGACTGTTCGGGAAAATTCCGGGATGAATCTTCGATAGAAATTGGCAAAGCCGAGCATGCTCTGAACTCCCTTCACCGAGCTTGGAGATGGCCATTTGAGGATGGCGTCCACCTTTCGCGAGTCCATTCGGACTCCTTGAGGTGTCAGGATGAATCCGAGAAACTCAACTTCTGTGGTATGAAAAACGCATTTTTCGAGTTTTGCAAATAGTCTGTGCTGGCACAGTTTCTCAAGAACTGCCCTAACATGTTTTCTGTGATCAGATTCTGAAGAAGAGTACACCAGGATGTCGTCAATGTAAACAATGACACAGACATCGATAAGTTCCCGAAGAACATCATTCATAAAGTACTGAAAGGCGGCAGGTGCATTGCACAAACCGAAGGGCATCACCTGATATTCGAAGAGCCCAAATTTGGTGCGGAATGCAGTCTTCCATTCGTCGCCTTCTTTTATGCGCACCAGGTGATAAGCTCCTCGGAGATCAAACTTGGTGTACACACAAACGTCTTTCACCTGGTCGATAAGCTCAGGGATCAAGGGCAGAGGATAACGATTCTTAATCGTTATTTGATTTAGGGCACGATAGACTATACACGTTCTAAGGTCGCCTTCTTTTTTTGGCACGAAGAACAGAGCTGAAGAGACTTGGAAGGGCGAATAAAACCATTGGCTAGGTACTGATCTAAATACTGACGCAAATGCAGGTTCTCAGGTTCCGTAAGAGCATAAATCCTACTACAAGGTAGTTGAGCATTGGGTACCAGATCGATCTGGCAATCATAAGACCGATGGGGAGGTAACGTGTTAGCCTGTTCTTTCTGAAAAACGTCTTGGAATTCTTGGTATTCAGACGGTAGCTGTACAGGGGTGGAAGTTGCTGTGGCTAGACCCATAGCTGGATTTCTTGGATAACAAGTTGGTTCACAATCAGGAAAACTTATCTTCTTTGCTCGCCAGTCAATTCTGGGATTATGTGTTTCTAACCAAGGAATTCCAAGAATTACTTGAAATTGTGGGGCCTTGATCACATCAAACACGATTGCTTCCCGATGTCCATCCTGACCCACCAGTGTCACTTCAACAGTGGAATGCGTTACAGGCCCTGAGGCTATTTCGGTTCCATCTACTGTAGTAATGACATCTCGGGTTACTTTCGGGCGGAGAGGAAGCTTAATCCTGGAAGCCAATTCACGGTCTATGTAATTTCCAATAGCTCCACTGTCGATGTATGCTTTTATAGCATGCAACTGCTGAGGCTGTTTTGGGTCCACGAGCACCATTGGCATGACGAAATGCAAGGTCAAAGAGTTAGTTTTCAAGCTCGGCAAGCGGACCCCTACGCTTGCCGGGCTAGGTCGTTTACCGAATCAGGTGTCACTAATTCGTTATCAGCAGCTCCAACCACCTTCTTAAGTGGTTTAACTGGACAATTTCGAAGAAAGTGACCGGAAGTCCCGCAATACAGACAAAGTTGCATTTGCATTCTTTCTGCGTTAATGGTCCTTTAACACCACCGATTTGCATAGGTTCAGATACGTCGGTACTCTTGGAGGTAGCGTGGGTTTTGATCGGTGCTCGGTTTTCATACTTGAACCGATCTGCTTTTCTATTTTGAAGTCTGTGATCAAGTTGAACCACCAAGTCAATGTAGTCTGCGCAGACCTGGGATGGGTTTACTATCTGAGCTAGAAAATCCTTAAGCTCTCTGCGCAGGCCTCGATGAAACAATGTGATCCTTTTGCTTTCTGGCCATCCAGTTTCCACAACCAGTCTGTTAAAGGTGGCTATGTAGGACAGAAGATCCCGATTACCTTGTCGTAAGGATAGAAGTTAGTTATCAAGGGCCTGTCCTTGAGAGTGTCGAGCGAACAATCTTTCCATGCTGGCCTGGAAGCCCTGAAAATTCTGGAGAATGGGATCATCCAGATTTACCAATGGAATAGACCAATCGGCAGCACTGCCACTGAGGTAAGATAGTATAAAGGCTACCTTGGTCTGGTCGTTAGGGAAGGCTCCGGGTCTGCATAGAAAGTGTAAACGACATTGGTTCATAAAGGCGGCATATTTCTTGGGATCCCCCGCAAAACGTTCTGGCGGGGCCAAAGGCATGTGTCCAGGTAGATTAATTTGTACCGGGTTACTCAAACCCATTGATGTGGAAATGTCTCCAGAATTAGGTAAAGGAGTGTGCCCTGCCTGGGCCTGTAATAACCTTTTGGCTAGGTCATCAGTTCTTTCCTTAGATAAGATCAGTTCTCTTTTGAGAGCGTTAGTCTCCTGGCGGGCTGAGTGCACCTCTGCCCGTAATTCCCCCAAAAGCTGGGCCAGCTGGTCAGTCTTGGAAGTCTCCATAGCGCCCGGGTGGGAAATTGTGGGTAGGCTTCGCGTTCTGTAACGCTCACCTCGTTCCCGACGAGGCGCAGGTCTGGCTTCGAGTGCTGATGCTTCTTCAATGGTGAAGCGCAGGACTCTGAAGATGGACAGGAAGGGCCCTCTACTCCGGCTTCTCCGGCTTGTAGGAATATATCCCTGTGCGTGAAAAGGGAGTATTACCTACTGACTGAGTTATGCTCAAGCCTCCCACTCTCTTCCAACCCTCCACAATACCCTTCCATGATTCCCCGTGAAGTCTCACCTTAGGGTCTGAAAGGACGAGCTCTCCATCCTGCTTCTGACGCAGGGGCGCGTTGAACCCAGCTACTTCACTGGATTGAGGTTGGATGGGAGTTCAGGTAAGCTTGATTATACTGGTAAGGCGCTGTAAAAGTTCTGTTGCAAGTTCAAAAGTTCAAGCTTTAAATAATAATGTTCATTGTCTTTTTTCAGGTGATGAATGAAGATTCCTTTGGAGACTTCTTGCAACAAAGCGCTAATGTTGATGTCTTTTCCCCATAGGGGCCGGGGTTCGGAAGCTTTAAATAATAATGTTCATTGTCTTTTTTCAGGTGATGAATGAAGATTCCTTTGGAGACTTCTTGCAACAAAGCGCTAATGTTGATGTCTTTTCCCCATAGGGGCTGGGGTTCTGAATGCCGGAGATATGGCGCCGACCCGAAGTGAAACGTGCAGTTCCAGTAAAGATCTGGTAAGTCCTAGATGAGCGCTCAGGTAATGTTTTTGCATTCGCTCATCTAATGTCTGTCTTTTTTCCCCATAGGGGCCGGGGTCCGGAAAATGCTTGGAAGCAGCAAGACCCGAAATGAAATGGGAATGACCCAACAGGTAAGTCTTAGAAGGAAACTGATCTTTTCCTATTCCCTTCCTTCTCTCACCTCTTATTATTGTCTTTTTCTCTAGGCTCTGGGAAGTGGCTGTGTATCCGGATGATCGCTGCTGAAGATGGAGGAACCCAGGAAAGGTGAGTGAAATGCAGCGCTGCAGCGATCGTAACGAAATGCTTTTAAAAATGATGTCTTCCCTTTCAGGATCGTCGGTGATGTCTCCGTGGTTCAGTTTAGCTGGTAGGTCTCTTGTCCCCCTTTGCAGGTGACCCAGGATGCTGACAGGCGTGGCTGAAATCCAGATGCAGGAGCTGACACGGTGAGCGTCCAGCTGCGAGGAGCAGAACAACGCGAAGCGTGAGTTGCTGATCGGGTGTGGTTTAAATAGCTTTGGAAGAAGTTCCAAGTGTGTATCCTTCCTCCGATCAGGTATGTATCCTTCCCCGACCACACCCGGGTGGAAAGTAGTCCCACAGGTAAAGTAGTTCCTATTCAGGCCTCAAGAGGGCCTGGATGTGGCAGCATGGTCTGCATCAGGTAAGTGCACATTAAAACACGAACACATGTCTAGCTTTATGAGCCTGGAGCCTAAGGCGCCAGGACAGAGGTCCAACATGAGCCTGGCGCCTAAGGCACCAGGACTGCGTCCAAAGGGCCCCAGCTTGGGCCCGCTGGCACTCCCCTGGGGGAAATGATGCCTGCCTCTGGGGTTGCTGGGTCGGACCTGGCTCCTTGGAGGTAGGCATCATGACAGAAGGCGGCCGAGAGGTCGAGGAGTAGGAGGAGTGAGGATTTGCCTTTATTCATGTTTTGGAGTAGTTGGTTCTTGAGGTCGAGTAAGGCATTGATGACATCATGGGGACAGCTTGTACAGGGGTTAGCAGGCAACACTGCAGTCACCAAAGCCTGGTGCGTCAAGGGATTCCCACGCAGTCGCTTCTTGGAACATTGAGCATGTGCTCTTTGAAGGCCTCCCACAAAATAATGGGCTCATCTGACGAGTCGGATCCATGCCTGCGTTGAGGACACCTTTTTTTTATGGCAGGAAGAGGAGTGATTCAGAGTGTGACCTCTTTTTGACTTACTTTCGAATGCCTATACTTTTCATGAGTGGGCTGCTCTGTATCAAGCTCTGACGACCGGGCGGTTGAGCGTGCCAGAGACTTCGATGGGGCCGGCCTACTGCGAGTTCCGCAGCTCACCCGTAGCGATTTCATGTTCTTTTTACTACAGGAGCCACAGTCCTCAATGACGTGATCGACACAGAGGCACCAAAGCAGACACTGTGGGGGTCTGTAATGAACATTTTGTAACTGCAACCCCTGCAGTGCTTGAAGGCGACACCTTGGGAGTGGACACAGTTTTGAAATTGTACCTAAAAAAAAAACAAATGTGTCAGTTGAAAAGATTCTCGTGAGGAGAGTTGTTGCTCAAGCAGCGTGCTGAACACTTGGAAAAAAGGAGCTGAGGTACAGGGGCGTACTGATACAGTATATGTACGAAGACCGACGTCATGTCCCGAGTCGACAACCGCCGCATCAAGGCAAGACGGATCGACGGCCGAGTCAAAGTGCACTGCAGCCCCCATTGAAAAGTTTTGAGCATCGTATGCTGAAATGGATCGGATGAGGACCTGAGGAGGAATCTGTGGGAGAAAGGTAATCCATTGGAATATACTTTCACCATTAGGTTCACTTAACAGACATGATCGAATAACTTGTCAAGCAATGCAGGTAAGTAATGTAAATGCAATAAAAGTATGGCAACCTGTCACAAGTATAATATCCTAACCAGACCCTCCAACTTATAGAGATCCCGCAAAATGGCACGAAAAACAGTAGTTTATGCAAAAATTGCTGTTTTTGCAAAACAAATTTAAAAAGAAATACTCAAGGGGCCAGTTTCTCAACTCTTTTTTTGGACTCAAGAAATGAAATGCGCAAGCACACCTCATCACTTGCGCAAAACAAAAGCAGTCTGATCCACAAAGGACCTCTGAATGGACGCTTCTTAAATGCACCCATTTAGATGTCCCTTTTCACCCCTTAGAGAAAATCAGGTGGCGTTTCTGCGCATTTAAAAGCGCATGCCAAATTGGCAAACAAGATGCGCTTTTAAATGTGCAGAAATTGTAGGCCACGCTCTGTGCCCACTTTAAATACGTGCACTAGGAGTGCCACTGCGTTACAGGTTCTTTAGTGACCCTACCGACTCCTGCAATACTTTAAAACAAAAAATAAAAAACATTTTTAAGTGTGACAGCTGCTGTCACTTGCATTTCCGTTCCCCAAATGGGAAAGAAATGTGTTTTTTGGGTTGCATTTTACAGTGTCAGGACTCTTAAGTGCCAGTCAAGGTGAAATAAACGGGGAGCCTGTAGACCATTGTCGGGAGAGCGCTTCCAACACAAACGTATTCAAGGCGGCTGGCCAGCGCATCATTTGTGCTACAGCTCAGCCCCGTGGAAATGCACAGGTCACCTTTGAGATTAAGGTGGCCTGCTCATTTCCAAAAATGGGTTATCTAAAAAACAGCACATCCTCTGCTCTGTTTGTAGATGCCCCATTATTTGAGGATCTGGGCCAAAATCTTCAGTTTCTTCAAAAATTGAAAAATGGTGACAATATTAGAGAGAAAGGAGTGAGAGGGTGAGTGATGGGTGAGCTGTGGCGTGGTAGACAAGAAAGCAAAGGGAGATCAGAGGGAGAGCAGTGGGTCAGAGGGGGAGGTGTTGGGCAGGAGAGCAGAGTGGATGCAGGGGGTGGTGGGCCAGAAATCAGAGAGAGCAGAGGCACAGAAAGTGGAACGAGCGTGGGCACGGGGGTAATAGTGGGTCAAAAGCAGAGAGGTTGGCCAGAAAGATGCAGTAAACTGCAGATGGGAGAAAGGATGAGGGAAGAGTGCAATAGAATGGGAGAAAGGATGCTAGATGCATAAGTAGCATGCAAGAATGAAGGACTATACTACGGGAGGAATTGGGGAGCATACGGTGCGAGTGTGATTTGGAGTTTGGCAGGGACTGGAGAGTGCAAATTGTGACTTGGCAGTGTGACAGAGCATGCGAGTATGTTTATGACTGAGCATGAGGTTTTAAAATACAAATGGTGATGGGGAATTGGTGAGATGTGTTGGGTGAGAGGTGTGTGGGTGTTTGCAGGACTGGTGAACACAGAAGGGGAATATTTTCAGCATTTACAAATTATGATTAAGAATGTTAATATTAAATAGGCATGTACATTAAACCAAAAAACGTAGCCAAAACAAACACTGTTCTGCGCCAAGCCAGAGACAACTAGGACTCTTCCTATTTGATAAAAAAAAATAGATATATTGACACCCTGGCTCTCTTGTAGCCTTGCACAAGGCCTCTTTCCTGCAATGTACCAATCTTGCACTCTCCACTCAAAGATTGCGCTGCAAAATCTGCCATAAAATGATGCAAAATCCTGGAGGGCCTGCCTAACTTTAGAAGTTCAAACCCTAAGATGAATGGGGCACTGTGCCCAAAAGTCAGGGTCTAACACAATGTATGCGTTCTCTTTAAAAAGGATCCAACGGTTGTGGTGGTAATTAATTTTAAATACTAATTAAAATTTCAATAACAATCTACCCAAGGATAGGTACCTTCGCTCCTTTCTTCCAGACCCAAGGCTGATCCAAGTTCGATGACCAAAGCAGAGTTATGGAAAGACAGGATACAAAGGGACTCGTTCACAATGTTATCCGATAGAGGACCAGGGAGGCGGGTGCACAGGAACACTCGCTTACCTCGCCGAACTCTGATTTTCCCAGATGTCCTGATGGATTGTCTGGGGGCTCGATCTAGCACCCTTTGTACCAGTGAGAGGTGCCCAGTGGTAGCAGGTTCGAGGAGTCTTCCGGTCGGGTGCAACTGCAAGACACAATCCATATCGGCGAAGAAATAGAAAATCCAACGATGCAGACCTCTTCAGGAAACTTCACAGGATGGAGGAATCAGAGTTCCAGTGATCTGCATTTGCAGGCGACGACAGGCAGCCTTTCATCCATGGTCACAGAAACTGATCAGGGACAGGTTCCTTCTAAGATAAGGTGGTAAAATTCGGTGAAAAGGCAACTTGTGGCAGAATCTGGTGACCACAAATGTTTCCGGCTTGAATGGGTAACTGTTCTAGTGAGGTAGCCAACGAGAGAGCTTGTCAGTCCACCGGGCATTCCAGAGAGCCTTCCAGAGGCCCTAAAGGGCTAGTTCCTCTAGATGGCTTTGAGACTTAGGAACACACTTAGACAAACAGTTATACAAATACTTATTTATTAATCACCATATAACACTGAAAAATGACTAGTAGCGTGTAATATCACACAAACTAAGTAAATGTCGCGGCAAGACTGACTCCTATCCCTGGTCCCTTTGAAGCTGTAACCACAAAATTTGGCAGAGAACTCCTGTAGCATAAGCTGTGGATCCCCAAGGTTCTGGGCCTCAACACAGAATCGCGCTGTCTGCAGCACGGTAGCCCAAACTCTGAGCTGGCCAGCCACTGGGTGATCCAGGAGCACTTACGAGGGCTCTTCTTCACTTGACTCCGAGCAGACATTGAGGGTGATTGTTACCAGCACCGCAAGGGCCCAAGCCCCATCGCAGGACTTCAGGTGATAACTAGCAAGACAGGGCTCTCTAGGAACCAAAGCACAAGTTGGTCGTCAAACCTTCCAACGGGTGCCGGCCTCCTCTCTGGTCTGGCAGCTGGACAGGATAGATGGCTCCTTCAGGATCTCTCTGGAACGGATGTAGGGGTCCTCTTATCCAAAAGCCAGGTAAGAGCTGAAACTCCCACTAGCCAATGTAAGATCTGTCCCACACACATACACCACAGCAGTGGTCCAATCAGGAACCCTGGTGGCACAGATCATGCATACTATTCAGACACAAACCAGTTTGTGGATTGGGACCAGACCCTCCAAACCCACTTCCTGTCAGCAAACACACATGGCCCTGAAGTAGCAGGATAAAAAGCCTCACCTTTCCCAGGCACTGCAAGTCCGTATAAGGATTTTCCTATCCTCACACGTCAGAAAGGAAGGTTAGTGACAAGATGGCCAAGGGACAAAGGATAAACATTCTGGCATGGCCATGTTGGACGCAGTAAGGCTAAAGAGAAATGGACTTAAAATGGCAAAAAGTAACTGCTGCCACCAGCTTGTCCTTTAGGCACACCTAAAGTAACCAAATATCCTCTGAGTGTTAGTCTAGGGGAAAAAAAGTGTAACCCATTGTATTGCATTGTAAAATGCATTGTACAATGATAGTTACCAAAAGTGGCAACAATGTAACAAGCCTAATGAAAACAACTTTTCGCAGCACTGACATGTCGGTGTCCCCATGACAAATGAGCAAAATACAGTGTAGTGAAGCTGAAGGCTTCCCTGCACTGCATAAAGTTCAGGTCAGATTCAAAAATAAAAGCAAAAAGTTTGCGGGTCCATAAAGATGGCGGTAAAGATCCTAAAAAGATTAAACATTTTTAACAGCTGCTAGTCTAAGGGCTGAAGCAACACTATGGGTCTTCTGAGATCAGGCAGAGGAGCATTGCTTCCCCAGCCCAGACACTGGAAGTGATGCTTGACCACTTCAGGAGTCGTCTTTCGGTCATCAACTGTCTTCGAGGAATTTTTGGCTCCAACGTGGATCTGAATCGCTGCAGTAGACGACCTCTTATGCAAAATCCAAACTGGAAGCAAGTCCAATCCCACCAATAGTAAGGATCTGCACCAAACTGCCAGTAGTTGTCCAATCAGGTACAACTACTGGTTTCACTTCTACCTCAGTAGCAGACCATCTAGCACCAGTGATGTGGACTGGGATTCGACCGTTCCAGCTCCCTTCCTGGGCCACATACAAAGGTTTACTGGCACGCAAACAGACAAATCCAGTGGGGCAGGCTGCAGCGCATACAGATGCAAGGATAGCATGTTTTTGGCCAGGTGGCGGACGGGGCAGTGGGGTGGCGGTCCCCGCATCAGTATCCTGAGTGGCATTAAGGAGGTCAGCAGCAGGGAAGAGGAGGGTTCAAATGGAACAGAAGGGGCCGTGGGGGTTCAGTGGGATGGGACCTAGAGGTGGCATGGGACTGTCTCAGTGTTGGAGCTGTAGGAAATGGGGACATTTTGCAAGAGAATGCAGAAGTAGCGGTGAGGGGCAGGGTATAACGCATACAGTCAACCTGCCCCAACATTACTGCACCCACCCAGGTTCACCTCCATACCTTACGGAATACATCAAGCCTACACCCAGTCCCCCACCCCCCCCAAAACCCTCACATGCAGGTCCAAGCGCCCCAGCAGAATACCTTATATAGAAGTCAGGTGCCCACGCCTAATGCAGTGCTGAATGGAATAGTAGCACCTTACCGAGGGGTCAGTGTCATGGGAGGAAATCCCTAAAGAAGCGGAGGAGGTCATACAGGATACCATTGTGGCACTCCTGAATCAAGGGATAATAGTGCCATCTACTCCCCCTCCCCCTTTAACACTGCGATCTATATGACAAAAAAAGGCAAAGCAGGGAGTGTGGGGGGTGAGTAGGAGGATGATTCAGGACCTTTGTCCTCTAAACGACATTGTTCAGGCAGAAAGTCCTGTAGTTCTGAACCCTGTCACCATAATTTGCAGCATCCCTAAGGAGATGGCACTTCACTGTGCTAGATCTTAAAAACGCCTTCTCAATACCACTGCACCCTGTTTTGCAGTACCTGAATGCATTTACGCATGGGTGAGTGCATTTCAAGCACACAAGATTGCCCCAGGGGTACTGCGAGTCCCCCATCATCTGCAACAGGACTCTACATGCTGATTTAGGGAACATTCAGGTGCCCAATACCATCGTTCAGTATGTTGACTATTTGCTGGTATGTAGTGACAGTGAGCAGCAGTGCAGGAAAGATTCCACCACCCTCCTGCCATACAAGGGGTACAAGGTAAATTGGCAAAGCTGCAATATTGCCCCAAAGAAGTGCTCTATTTGGGCCGGCTAATATCTGTACATGGAAAGAGAATTATACCTGATCACGCTGCTTCGGTGCGCAGTATTACACATCCCAAAACTGTAAGATGCAAAATATTTTAGGGTTGTGTAATTACTGTGGGGTATAGATCCTAGACTATTCAGCGTACACCAGTCCCCTGCACCAGGGCCTCAAAGAAGCCCAAAAGAATGTCCATAAAATTGCACTGACGCAAGACATGCTCAACAATTGTAATGCTCTGAAAGAAGTGATCTCCACGGGCCCAGTGCTGGCCACCCCTGATTACATGCAAGAGTTCTCTCTCTTTTCCCATTCAAATGGTCAATTGATGACTGCAGTCCTGAGACAAAAAAGCACGATGGGCCACAAGTCATACTCCTACTACAGCGGACTGCAAGATTCCATGATGCAGGGCCAGTTCCCAATGCGAATAGGCACTTACTGCAGCTGCACTGGCAATCGAGAAAAGCTCCACAATTGTTGTGGGATGCTCTGTGACACTGTACATGGAGCATGCAGTGTTTGCCATTTTGGAGCGCTCCAAATCAACTAACCACTGTAAGAAACTCATAGTGGCCAAAAGACAGACAAGTGATCACAGTTCAAGGGTGTTTACTGAACAATAAAAATGGCATACGGGTTGGAGAAAAGCCTAGTCTAAACCTAAATCTAAGATGGGGACAGACATCAACCATCAAATGAAAAATAAGGCAGTCCTAGTGGTGTCAAGTCAAATAAAAAATGCCTATACTAATAAAACCTATTATCAATTCCTTACACTAAATTCAAAGGGTGTTGGGTTAGGTTGTAAGGAAGAAAGAAGTGTTCTAAAATAATAAGTCACAGTGCAGTAGCTTGGGTCTCCCTTCCCCACGTTTTTAGCACGGGATAGGATAGGAGCTTGGAGCACAGTACTATCTTGGGCTTTTCCAGCACAAGACTACAGTTTCAATCGCAGTTCTCAAAGCCGTTGATGGCCTTGTCTCGTTTCCTCGGAAAGTCTCTTGCCTTCGGGCCATATGCGATTCGATAACTAAAACAAAAGCTTTAACAAATGCGTTTGCCAGGGTGATAACAAGTCACCCGTAACTCCCCCTCTTCTGGGCTGACCCTTCTCAATTGTCGACCACAAGTCGTTAGTTCTTAAACAGTTAAAAAACACACTGTTTTTTGTGACTCAAAAACTCTGCCCCTCCCTGGGATTATTTTCCCAGTTTTCTTCTTACTGCAGGATTTACTTCCCTTTTTCTCCGGCAACTTTTGGATCAAAGTCTGTTGATTGTACAGGGCTTTTGCACAACCCTCACGTGTGAGCACTTTGCTTCCTTTGGTGACCTTCCTATGGCCTGGCTTCTGCAGTTTCTCAATATGGGGCTCAGCCACAGTATCTCGGATCAGCACCCACGTGGTGCCGTTTTTCCTCTGAAACTGGTCCCCCCCTTAACAATTTTGACAGTTCATTCCTTCTGCTTCAAAAGTTGCCCCTTTGCGATTCTCCCTTAACACAACCTGGCTTTTATCGGTTCCTCCTTTGACTCACCAACTGTGCTTATCCGGTGGCCTTTTGTCTTCTTTGGAGCCAAGGCCGCTACCACAGGCGCAGGAACTTACCTCGCACTGCCTTCTCAACATAGATCGGCCCAGCGTACCATTCACATCTGCAGCATGACACTGGGGCTATTGTCCGCAGACGTAGAATCTCCTCACTGAAGGTTCCGTGGGTCTGGGACAAACCGCACCACCATCTCGCTTCCTTTCGCCTTCTCGAACTGACGCATTGTAAGGGAAGGGAAAGGGCCGTCAGGTGTGCTTGATTCTGATCAATTGCCTGACCCTGGTATTTGGACATGTCAGGTAAACGGCTCTTGTGTTAGTATGTTGTCTGTGGTGTTGTGCAAAAGTGTTTGTGGTGAAAAAGGGAGCCGGGGCAGTGGTTTGGAATGTGCTACGTGAAAGGATGGGGAAAAGGTGTTAAATGAAGGGGGATACACTACTGCATCTCACCCGTCGGTATCCCACTCCTACTCCTCGAGAACTCCACCCCCCCTGCATCCATGTGATTCTCCCTCACTGGGCCACTCGCCCCAGGAACTGGATCCAATGGTGATGGCTGTGTCCTGGCTACCAGGATGACAAGAAACTTCAGGTAAAGTAGTTATGCCGTAAAAGTTGCTGGAGATCGCGTTTGACCAGCTGCATCACCCCTCCCATGCATCCAAACATCATATCGCCACAGATATACAGGAGGACTAATTTGTCCCCAATCTTCAATTTCTAAAATGGTCTTCAACTACACTACGGGTCAGAGTTCTAGTACTGGTATCACGTTACGAACTAGCCGAGGTACACTGCCTGCCCTACTGGGCCATTCTGAGAGATGCACATCGACTATGCAGAGAGACTCTCACCGACATCCTCTTTGTCGATCGATCACCCTACCTATGGACTCTCCATATGATCGCTCTTCTCCCTCTCCTTTCTCTTCCTCACCCATCAATGGTGGCACCTGCTGGGAGGTCCTTCTTGCCCTCTCCACATCCAGGGTCGCCATCAACGTCTACTGCAATGGTACCATCATGGTACAGGGTCCTCAACCCAACCTTCTACTCTTTGATAGGCTCCTCCCCTGCCTTATCAACCTCCTCCGGCGCCAGCACCTTCAGCATTCCTGGCTCCCTTGCCAGCTGTGCCCACCGTGGCTCCCTTGCTGCCTCCTAATCACCATTCTACCCTCGCCACAGCCTACTTGCTGCCGCCACCACACACATTGACAAATCAGTCAGCCTCCTCCTCTTTGGTGAACCTGCCACCCACTAAGACCATATCTGGGGCTCCCTTGCCCCCTGCAGCCTCTCCCACACTGGTTCCCTTCTCAACCACTACGGTCTCACTTCCTTGGCGGCCTTAGCTCCTCTGCCCCCTTCTGCCTCTATCCCTCAGGCAATCTTCCCACTTATGGGAGGGGACCGCTGTCCCCTGCACCCCCCGTAAGTCTTTCACCGATGGCAATCTCCTCCACATTGCCATGCTTAACAATGGCTCAGCTGTCAAACACTTCTGATATCTGCAACCTCCTTGATCTTGATGTTCTTGCCCTCACTGAAACCTGTTCCAAGGATAGCTCCGTCACAAATGTTGACACTTCTCCCAGAAGGCTACAAGATACTCTCTCTGCATAGACCAAACAGACCAGGTTGGGGGGGGGGGGGGGGGGTCTGTCATTCCCACTCAGGCATACTCGTCCTTCGAGTGCCTGGTCTGCAGGCTCGCGCCCTCTTCTAGCTCTTCACTCCTGCAGGCCACCTTTTATCGGCCATCTGATCAGCCCTCCCTCTTCCTTACGGAATGGCTGACCTGGCCTCCTCTTCTCAACTCCTCTTACTGGGCGATCTCAAGATCCATCTCTACGGAACCGATTCCTCAGGACCTTTCTGCAACCTTTGCGACTCTTTCCATCTTAGCCTCTGGCCCAACGCACAGCGCTGGCAACACCTTGGATGTTCTCATCTAAACTGATATTCCTCTATCCCTCCCACTACTTCTGTCTCCTGGCCACTCTCCTCTCTTCTCACTTGAAGCTCTCTTCTCCTCTTGCATCGGTAAACCAGGCACTCCCTCACGTCTACAAGATCATCAGACCCACGAAAAGTGCGTCAGCTGCATTTGCCTCCAACAACTCTGCTCCTCCCTCTCCTGCGGCTGACTGCCACCCTGAAACAGCGCCCTATAACTTTAGCCACTCTGTTTCAATCACTCTTGATATTCTTGCCCCAGTCATGAGGATACGACTGAAGCCTACCAAAAAGTGCAACTCTTAGTACGACTCCGAACTGGCTGCCCTTAAACGCAAGTGCAGGGCAGCAGAATGGAAATGGGATTCCTCGGGTGCACCCTCTGACAAACTGGCCTGCCGCCTATTACAAAGGCACTATAGACTCTGCATCCGCTCCAACAAAAGTGTCTTTATTCAAGTCAGCATCTCTGCAGCATCCAATAACACAGTCAAATTTTTCAAAGTCTGCAAGGAACTAGCCAACCCTACCGCAGCCTCTTCCACCATTGCACCCACTGAGGCCTTTTGCTCGACCCTGGTTGCACACACCTCAAAAACACAGGATATCCTATCCCCTCTCTCTTCCTCGCCACCTCATGCACCAACATCTATTGTACCACCCTTGATCACCTCCACCCCTCGCCTCCCCTCCCCTCCCCTTCCCTTCCCTTCCCTTCCCTTCCCTTCCCTTCCCTTCTCTGTTCTCTCTCCCCTGTGACACCCGAGGCTTTCACTAGACAAGTCTGGTTTATGAAAGCCTCTTCCAAACAGGTGGACCCCTGTCTCTCCAAAACCATCAAGGACATTGACTCTCGCCCCAGCCTTGGCCGACCTCTGCAACCTCTCCTTCGCCACTGGAATTTTCCCCCACTGCTTTTAAGCACTCCCTTCTGCACCCTCTCCTCAAAATCCCTTCTGCTGAACCTTCCATACCGGCAAACTGTCGCCCGATCTGTATCGTTCCTTTCCTGGGCAAACTCCTGGAGAAGCTGGCTATTTCCCAGATTACCCTCCACACTGAATCTGTTGGCTGCTTCCATGACCACCAGTCTGGCTTTAGAGCATCCAGAGGCACGGAAATTGCTCTGCTGAACACCTGCGAAGACCTGGTCTCAAATCTTGATTCTAAATCTCCCTCTGTCCTCAACCTCTCCTCTGCCTTCAATACGGTGAAAAATAACACCCTGATCACATGTCTCCGTGACACCCTGAGCATCACTGATCAGGCCCTGGCATGGCTAACAACCTATCACTCCGACCACCCATCGCAGGCAGAACTGGGGTCTTTCCTCTCCCCTATCGCTCCCTCTACCCGAGGATTCCCCCAGGGATCCAACCTATCCCCCTGGTTTTTCAATTGCTACATGGCCCTCCTGACCCATATGATGGCCACCTTCACCTCCCACTTTCAGTGTTGAGCAGATGTCTGCTCGCCTTCAGGCTACCCTCGGCCTCTTCCTCACTCATACCAAACAAACAGTCTGCCTGCAATTCAGTCGTGGTGTGCTGCAAACGACCACTGCCTCAATGCCAGAAAGACAGATTGTCCTCCTAGGGACCCCTGCTCCCACCTTGCCTCCCTCTCTGGTCAGCCTCCTTTGGCCCTGCTCCTCCACCTAACAAGGCAAAAAACCTGGGGGGCATCTTCGGCGCCACTCTCCCCTTCTCGTCTAGCATTGTGGACATCTGTAAAAAGTCCCACTACCAACTGCAACATCTCCAGAGCCCTGGTCCTCTCTAGATTGGACTACGGCAATAGGATTTCTCAACCTGCCCTCTTCTATCCTCCGTCCTCTAACACATCCAGAACAGAACCGCAAGACTTATATTTGGCCTCAAGCCCAGGGACCGCATCTCTCCAGCGCTGAAATCCCTTCACTGGCTTCCCGTGGCTGCAAATATTAAGTTCAAGACCCTTTGCATTGTCCACAAGGCTTTCTAGGGCCTGGGACCACTATCTGCAACACTCTTGCTAAATACTCATATTCCCCCAACTCTCTGCAGGAAAGCCACTTCTCCAAGCAGAGTCTTCGGCTGAGATCTTTATCCTCTGCAGGTGCCTCCCTCTGGAACAGCCGCCCTGCCCCTCTCAGTTTTGAGCCGGATCTCCTTAAATTCTAGAAACTCAAGACTTTCCTCTTTGCCGCCTCCTTCTCTCTCCCCCTCCCCTGCTAACCACCTCTTTCTGCTCTCTCTCCTCTACTTCTGCTCAGTTTCGCTGCCTCGTATACCTTCAGAGCCTCACAGGTACCACACTTGCCTCGAAAGTCTCCTGCACCTGCCCCCGGGCCTTGCACTTGCCGTAGCACTACTGTACTTCGGTTACGACTAATGAGAGTGGTAGCTCTCTGCACTTAACCCATGTTCTGACGGGAATGGACGCACTTGTCCTCATTGCCCTCCCACACACTTCCTTCTCTGTTCACCTGCATAATCTGAATGTACCATACCTAGTAAGATCATATGGCTTGTCTTCCTAATGCCTTCCCTTCCCATGCAATTTTTGCACTTTGAAACAATTGTGTATAAGCGCATGTCATGGCCACTGGCCAGGAACGACAAACCCCACAACATTAGAGGGTCTTTGGCACCAGGCTCATGAGTAAGTGTGCACAGCACACATTTTTTGTGCAAGATGCTTGTCTCCCCTGCAGGGGTCTCCACGTGCTTCCAATTCGGGCGTGGCCTTGAGAAGGAGCTGGGCTGTACGTGCAGCATCCTTTAGGAGTGGCAGGGTGGGGCCATGAGTCAGAACTAAGGGGCGTGGCCAGAGGCAGGCTATTTAAGCCTGCCCCGCCCACAGGCAAGCGCTTTGCGTTAATATGCTTATGGCAGCATAATGCTCACCGCAGCCTGAATGCATCCTTACCCGTTTCCATTAACTGCAGACAGAGCGCATCCTTATCTGTTTCCAGCTACCACAGGCAGAGCGCATCCTTACCTGTTTCCAGCTACCACAGGCAGAGCGCATCATCGTAGACCCAGGCATTCTTCACCCGCTTGAAGACCTCCGGAACACAGCGTTCCCACCAACATCATTCTACCACGAGCAATCCATCGGAAGACAGAACCTGCAAGACAAAGAGATAAGGACAGGTTAGAATTTGCAAAAGACATTACGTTTAAGGTCGCGCTTTGACAAATCCTCGCGCTAGACCTTAAATCGACACTCACCTTCCGTCAGAGCATTGCTAACTCCATTCTCTTCTCAATGGGCCCCGCTTCATGCACTGCAACTACTGCTGGGCCGCATATCACCTATTGGGAGAAAGCAGAGGAAAGACATTATCAAATGGATACAGACAATCGAGAATCAATACTAATCGAGAATCAATACCAATCGAGAATCAATACCAATCGAGAATCAATACCAATCGAGAATCAATACTACAATATCTAAAAGCCAAAAGACACTTACCTTAAGAGTGGTTAAGCCACAGCCAGTTTGGGCTGCCATGCACATGGGCCAGTGAAGGAACTCAGTCCATCAAACGCGCCCCTGCAGTGAGAAGCAGGACGGAGAGCTTGCCATCATCAATAAACAGGTGAGACTATATGGGTCGGCGCATGCTCACCACAATCTGGGAAAAAGGGTTAGAGAGAGGCAGCAATCATATCCCAGCATTCTCATGCTCTCTGATATCCTCGTGAGGGCAGTGCCAACAACAAGCGCAGTCCACAGCACATGAGCAGGGGAAGAAGCCCGACAAGGGGTATCCACTTCAAGGGAGGGCTGCAACTGTGGCCCAACGTCCCCTCAGAGACCAGGTGAGCGTAACGGCGCATAATAAACAATCAATGGGTGAAAGATGTGGTGGATCCTGCTATCTAATAATAGTTGTGTCCCCCTTTTCAAGGTGGGTGCAGGCTGATTCTTGTGCACACACTGATGCGAAATGTGTGGCCACATTTCTATTGAGCGAGGTCCTTCCTCGAAGGGGCGTGTGTGAAGTTTTAAGGTCTGGTAACAGCACACATTTCTTAAATGAGCTTTTTAAAAAGGAAATGACTGCATTATTGGGCATCAAGCATTGGACGCATACGATTTACCCCTGCCAGACCAACAGAGTTGTGGAGAAGATCAATGGTCTTCTCAAGAAAAAACTTTCCAAGCTTTGCACCACCTTAAAAAGAATTGGGTACACTGATTGCTTCTCGCTCTGTTCAGCATGCGCACACAGCCCTGTAAGGATCTTCATTTATCGCACCCACAGGGTGACCGCGAAGACTGAAGAAACAACCAGCGCCGCTACCGATCCTCCACACACGATGCCTCCTCTTCAGCTTTGCCAGACGACCACGTTTTCAATAAAAATTGTGTCCGCCGGTGCACCGAGCCCAGCTAGAACAAACCTTTTGAGGTGGCCTGTGCTACCCCTCTTACAGTAAAGGTCTGAATTACAGTATTGGGTGCATGCATCTGATTTGCGCAAAGCACCCTAGACTAAACCTCCCACCCAAAATTAATAAAGTACTGAAGAGTGCGCATTAAGTGCCCACCAAATAATACCATGTCCAAATGTGAAATTCCTATAAATTAATGGTCAACTACAGATTCACAGATTTATTTACTTCTTAAAACAAAACATTTTTTAAAAAATTATAATATGATACATTACTCACCGTAATAGTATTTCTGATGCTTGTATCTGTTTAGATTCACATGCTGTGCATAGGCCGACAGCTAGTGGAAGCTGCAGGGTATGACAGTTTGTTTTTCGAAACTCGAAAAGGGTGTGCCAGTAATATTATCCCTAGTGTGACGTCCCCTGTACCCATGATCCCTCATGCGTGTAGGACTCTGAGATTGTATTTTTTCTGACATGAAGTAGCGTGAGTACAGAGTATCCAAGCAGATAAGAAGACTACAAGCATCCATGTGCCTTCTCTCAGAGGGGAGGAAGGGTGGGTGCATGTGAATCTAAGCAGATACAAGCATCAAAAATAGGATTATGGAGAGTAATGTATCCCTTCCGAGGCTTGTAGAATCTGCTTAGATCACATGCTGTGCATAGATTAGCGAGCAGAATTAGAATAAGGAGGTGGGATGTGAGAAAGGCCATGAGCCAACAAATGTCTAGAACCCCTTGTCCCACTTGCGTATCTGTCTTGGAATGAGCGTCAATGCAGTAGTACTGAGTAAAGGTGTGAATAGAGATCTATGTAGCTGCTTTGCAAATGCTGTCCAGGGGTACATTTGCAATGAAAGCCAGCGTCGCACCAGTACCTCTTGTAGAGTGGGCCCTTGGCGTAGAAAGGCAGTGTTTTATCTGAAAGGGAATAGCACAGTTGGATACATCCGACTATCCACCTAGAGATGACATTTTTAGAGATGCAATCTCCTTCTCTACCTGGCGCTATGGAGACAAACAGTTGATCTGTCTTTCTTAGCGGTCTGGTCTTGTCTATGTAGTAGAGGACCGCCCTCCTCACATCTAGTGTGTGGAGTTTCACCTCAGCAGAGCTTTTGGGTTCTTGGAAGAAAGCCGGTAGCTCAATAGACTGGTTAACATGCAATTTGGAAATGAACTTCGGTGAGAACCTAGGGTGAGTGCGTAAAACCAGTTTGTCCTTATGTATAGTAAAGAAAGGATCCTGCACTGAGAGCTTGCATTTCACTGACCCTTCTTATGGAGGTGATGGCTACTAAGAAAGCAGTTTTATAAATCAGGTGTTTCAGATTAGATTTGTGCATGGGCTCAAAGGAAGGTCCCATGAGCTTAGCAAGTACCACATTAAGGTCCCAACCTGGTGGTGGGTTAGAAATTGAAGGGTGGAGTCCCTTTACCCCTTCCATAAATGCTTTGATAACTGGCCCCTTCCACCATGACACCTTGTTATGGGAAGTGGTATAGGCTGATAAAGCTGCCAAGTGCACTTTTAGTGCGTTAAACACTAACCCTGCATCCAGTAGGTGGAGCATATAGGTTACCACATTAGAAGGAGTACAATCAACAGGGCTGATTTGCTTATTCTGGCACCAAATTACGAATTGTTTCCATTTATCATAGTAACAGTGCCTCGTGTCCGGTTTTCTTGACTCTTTCAAGCTATTCATACATCTCTGAGGTAAATTGAGATGTCTGAACTCTGACTTCAGGAACCATGCTGCCAAGTTTGTGTTGGGCTGAGGCGGCACTGTTAGCCCCTCGTGCTGGGAGAGTAGGTTGTACCGGCACAGGAGTTTTATGGGGTCACACACCGCCAGTTTGCATAGGTGTGGATACTATGGTGGTCTCCCCCACAAAGGAGCAACCAGGATGAGCGTCATCGGTTCCCTGTGGATTTTGTTCACCACTTTCCTCATCAGAGGGGTTGGTGGAAAAGCGTAGGCAAATATCCCAGACCAATTCATCCATAGGGTGTTCTCCTGTTCTCCTTGGAGCCTGGCTGGGGGAACCTGGATGTGAAGTCTGGGTATTGCCAGTTTACGCTTGTGGCAAATAGGTCTATAGTGGGGAAAACCCACTTAGAGAAGAGGTCTCCTACGACCTCTTCGTGTAGTCGCCACTCATGTGCCTCTGGGAGGGGATCTCAGCTCAGAGCATCTGCTAGCGAGTGGAGTTCCCCCGGAACATGTTGGGATGATGGGTAAATCTACTGTTTCAGTGCCCATTTCCAAATGTTCTGGGCAAGCTTGGACAGATTGGGAGAATGAGTGCCACCTTGTTTGTCGAAGTAAAACATTGCAGTCGTGCCGTCTGTTAGGATCTGCACTGACTGGTTGGATATGAGGGGTTCGAATGCCCGAAGCGCTCTGAAGACTGCCAGAAGTTCTAGCAGATTGATGTGGTTCTGGGCAACTGCGTGAAACCAGAGACCCTGAGCTGTGTGGTGAAGGTGGTGAGCTCCCGACCCTGCCAGGGAGGCGTCTGTTACGACGGCCTGTATCTCTGGATTGTTGAAGGTTTTCCCCTGCATAAGATTCTCTCTTGTCCACCAGAGAAGAGACTGTACTAGTGTTGGCAAAACGTCCACTAGATCGTCCCAATGACCACTTGCTTGAAACCACTGTTTCGCCAACCATGCCAGCATGGGTCGCAGGCGCGCGTGGGGAACCAGGTAAATGCAAGATGCCATCATGCCTAGCAAAAGCATAGCTTTGCGCACCCTTATTTGTCGACCAGCCTGACATTGAGGAATTTGCAGCAACAAATTTCGAATTCTTTCCTCTGATGGAAAGGCCAACCCCTCTTGGGTATTTAGGACAGCTCCCAAGAACTGTTGAGGTGCTTGGCACCAGGCTTGACTTTTTCTCGTTGATTGAGAAGCCCAATAGGAAGAGGTGGTCGATTGTTCTTCGGATGTTTAGTCTGTAAATTAGGGGGGACTCCCTTGGAATGAGCCAGTCGTCCAGATAAGGGTACACTGGGATTGCCTCCCTGCGTAGGTGCGCCGCCGCCGCCACCACCAGTAACTTGGTAAATACCATTGGAGCCGAGGCTATTCCGAAGGGCAGCACTTTAAATTGGTAGTGCTGGTTGACTATCTTGAAACGCAAGAATCTTCTGTGCGCTGGGAACATTGAAATATGAAAATAGGCATCTTTCATATCCAATGTTGCCATGTAATACCCCTTTTTTAGTAGAGGGATTACCTCTTTTAGAGTAGACATGCAGATTTTTTGTGGCTTGACATACTTGTTTGCAGGTCGCAAATCTAATACTGGGTGCATTGTTAGATTTTTTTGGCACAAGGAAGTAGATTGAACAAATACCCGTTTACCTGGTTAACCGGGACAACTTCTATGGCGTCCTTGGATAGCATAACAGCGATCTCCTCGAGGAGGATCTTCCGATGTTCCAGCGAGTGTGCCTTCAGTCATGGAGGATGGTCGTGGGGGCACCCTAGCAACTATGCAGTATCCTCCGGACAATGTGGACATCACCCATCTGTCCAAAGGTATCCCCTCGCATGCGAGGGTGAAGGTTGAAATGCGCACCCCTACTGCGGATGCATGGGAGGGGACCTGAAGCGGAACGTCACTGCTTGTTGGGTGGCGTACCACCTCTGGCGGGGCTGCCTCTACCCCTAGCGCGACCCCTGCGTTGCACTCTGGGTAAACCTGTGAGGATTGGGATTGATTGTTCCCCCATGAGGTTCCCCGATTCTGGTAATAGTTTGAACCCCTTTGAGAACTTTGGCCCTGAAAGCGGCGAAAATGGTTTCCCCTTTGTCCAGAGGGTTTATTGGTGAGTTGGACAAGAGATTGTAGGGTCTCGTACTCACCCTTTGCCGTCTTTAAAGCTTCCTCCAGTGCCTTGCCGAATAGAACATTCAGCTGCACAGGCATATCAATCAGAGTTGCTTGGGTCTCAGGTTTGAACCATGACTGCATTAGCCAAGCGCAACGCTTCTTGACAGTGCCTTCAGCTATTAACCTCCCAGCATTAACTACTGGATCAAAGTTTGTTTTTAGCATGCAGCCTGATACAGACCGTCCATGTGCTGCCAGTCAAGCCAACTGGCTCTTTCAGGGTTCGGGCGGATACCTCCTCCCACTAATGGCAATTGTAGCTAGCCAAAAGGGTGGCACTGTTAGCAATTCGTGCCCGATAGGCAGAAGTCGAGGCACCCTTCTACCCAGAGCATATAGTCGTTTACATTCTTTATCGGGAGGTGCTTCTGAAGAAGCAAGCAGTGTACCAGCCCTCTTTCTGGTGGTTGTTACGATGAGGAAATGAGGCTTTAATTGTCCCCTAATGTACAGGGGATCGGAGGGTGCGGCACAGAACAATTTCTCAACTCGTGGATTTACCGCTCTAGTGAGATTCAGGGTTTGTAGCGAGCGATCAATCCTACGCTGGATGGATTTTAACAGAGGGATAACCTGAGTAATGGCTTTCTTGTCTCGCAGGATTTCTTCGGCGAAATCCATCTACCTCTTGGACACCCTGTGTGTCGATGTGAAAATGGGCCGCTGCCTTAGCCAGTACCTCTTTGAGGAAGGGTTGGTCATCTACAGGCAATTCATGCACCGGGGGGGTGGGGGTCTTTAGGAATCAGGGAGTCAATGTGGTAGGCTTCAGCCGCCTCCTCCTGGTCCTCGTCATCCCCATAGTTTGGTAATCAACCAATTGAGGTTCTGTTTCATCGCAATATGAATCAGGGTGGGAAGGTTCAACCACAAAGGGGTCTGTGACCAAGCCCTGTACTGGGGCTTCAGAGCAGAGTTTCTTAGCAGGGGGCTGAGAGGACTCAGGTATTGCCTTGGACCCCGAAGGGGCAGAGGTAGGAGGGGTGTTGGAGTAACTATGAAAGTAATTAGGGTCCTTTTCATAGAAGTCAGCCATGAATGACATCCTTCTCATGACCCCATCAATGTCTGCAGAGTTCCATTCTTTAGAGCTAGGAATAACAACATGTTTTGGTTCCTCCTCAGAGCCCATATCTTGAGCAGTGGGAGGAGAGAGTTTACTCGTAGTGGTAGGATCTGTGACCTTGGACTTCCCTATTGATTTAGGAGATTTATGCTTCTCTTTATGAACATGGTGTTCTGAAGATGTCTTATGTTGTTTATCCCCCTTCCCATGACTAGGAGTGTTTTCCAGTGTTTTTATGGGCCTCCGAGGGGTTCGACACCTTGCGTCGAGTTTCAGAGGTGGGATTCGAGGAAGGACGCCGAATCTCGGATGTACGGTCAGACGCTACGAGTCTTGCCTGTGGAGGTTAGAGGCCGGAATCGTCATCTGACGATCGGGCCTCAGGAACCATTGATAGTGTGACACCTTTATCAACCGAAGACGGTTGGCCTTTGTCATGAGAACGGGAACACCCAGAGGACAAGGATTCGTTGGACCACTATCTTGGTGTCATCCGGTGCCAATCGCTCGACGCGCGTGTCGAGTCACAGCCGGGGCTGATGTGCTTAGTGGAGGTAGTATGTGTAGCGCTTTTACCACCGGGTGTTGTCCCCACAACGTGGCCGCCGGCCAGTCCTCCCGGGTTAGGGGCCTGCGCGCGGGTGTCCGAAGTCACCCCTTTGCCTTCGTCATCCGATTCGGCGGCGTTGCTGCCATCGCTGAATGTCCCTTCCACTTTCATGGCCTCTAGCTTCCTGGCGTAGGGGGCCCAGCGTTTAGTTGGGCGGTCCATAAGAGTTTTCATCTTGAAGAGCTTGCAAGGTCGACAGGTAGCCTCGGAATGGTCTTGTGGGAGACACGGATTGCACGTATTGTGCTCATCCACCCAGGGAAACTTCCTATTACACTTAGGGAAGAATTTGAATGGAGTACTCTCCATATGTTACAAAATGGCAGCGGGCGGGTATATGTACGTAAAGGTGGCAAAGAAGCCTGTATGACCACCCCCCACTCTCCCTACTGTACAGGGCTGAGGCCAGAAGCCTTCCAAGGCCCGAAGTCCGTCGTGGCATCCCTCGACGGCTGGCTTCCTCGATCTTCACCGGCGTCGATCTTTGGCGTACAGTGGACATGAAAGGGGAAGTGCTTAACGGTAATTGTTAACTATAAACGGATAAGAGCCGAAGGAACTCCGCAACATGCGTCTGACTAGTATGGTGTAAAAAAACAATCTGAGGGACATACACACGTGAGGGATCATGGGAACAGTGGACGTCACACTAGGGATAGTATTACTGGCACGCCCTGTCGACCTCCCTTTTTGAGTTTCGAAAACAACAACTACTCTGCAGCTTCCACTAGATGTCGGCCTATGCACAGCATGTGATCTAAGCAGATTCCACAAGCCTCAGAAATGTATATACACACACACACGTCCACAACAGGTATACCGCTGTGATAATTAAATACGCTGCTATGCATCAGTTGCACTGAAAGCGCCTCATCTCCTTTCTCTTTCTTTTCTCTCTATTGTCTTGTCTCAGTTTATTTACCATACAATCGATGTGCATGGGTCCAACAACTCCATGTCAAACAAGCAACGTTGTCCTCTTCAGCAAGATCCTCTTCTAACTAGGTTTTCCCACTGTATATATGTGTAATGCATTGGGTGGCTAGTATATTTGCAATTTCTATGTTGGCATTAGGAATATATTTAGGATGTAGTTTTATATGGAATATAGATATAAAAAGGAGGGTAGGAAACACAACTAGAGGTAATAGATTGCTAACTAAGGGCCCTGTGCGATATCCAACATTTGAATCGTACAATTCCAAATAATAACACTGCGGCCGCAGCCCATGACGAAAAATTTGGCATAACTCTAAATAATAAGAGTGTTGTCCAACAATGTACGAGTGCTACAAATCTCCATGTTATTGTTTCCTAATGTTATTTTTATTAATGTGATACAGTTTAAATATAAGCTTTGCACAAAAAAAATTAAAAAATATTAGATGAATAAAAGAAAAATACAAAGAAGAATAATTGCATTAGTAATTACATTAATAAGTTGTCTAAAATAAGTTCACATTTCGTATAGTTTCCTAATGTGTTTTCGAACATACTTGCGAATGATACTTTCTTTTCTAATGGATCAAAACATCTTCACAGACAAATTAGAAGGGTTAAATATGATCAATATCAAGGACTTGGGTAGATACAATAGAAGACGTGCACCATCCAGAGTTAAATAACCGGTTGTATGCAGACATGAGCTCAGTGGGGGAAAACGATAGTTAATGGATGTTTTAATGTGTGCTCCTCAATTCCACAAGTGTCGGGAGCCCCCAAAGTGTTAATCCCACAAGAGATCCCGATTGTGGAGGCCCAATGCTTACTGCATCCAACATGGTGTAGGGTGCAAAGCACTTTCCGGGCACGAAGTGTATGACTAGAAATGGTGGAACCTGATCAACTGAAATGTGCTAAAAACTCAGTGAGTGTGCAGTGTTGGCAAAGGCCATATCTAAAACTGGAAGGTGTCAAGTTTGTGGCTAACAAACGGCAAGAAACACCAATGAGCTGCATGGCAGAAGGGCTAGTAGGGTTCGCGGAAGAAGTGATCGATAAAGTGAGCAGTGAGTGCGACATACTAGAATGGGCAAGTGGCAAAACTCACATGGATCGAGGCAATGGAAAAACCTATGAAAGTGCAAAAGGAGGAAGAATACGAACTGCGTTTTTACAACAAAGGGAGTGTCCTCGCGGGGGTCAAAAGAAGGTGCAACAAAACATTCCAGATCTTAAAAAGGGGACAGCTGCCATGATGTACTACTGGAAATGAGGCGGAAAACGGGTCCTTTACTAATATAATAGGAGCCCTGCACATTCTCTACACTCACATGCAAACAGTAGCAGGCATACAGGAGACTGATTTGTTTTATGAGCTTTTTTCTTGGGCACCATCCTGGATGGGAGCGATCGTGAAGATGTTGATTCCCGTGGTCCTGTTCGTATTGGTAATGTTCTGCATATACAGGGACAAATTGGGAATATTGGTAGAGGGTGGGCACCACATTTGGTGGATTGTATCATATTTATGGAGCACCTCGGTACAAGAAAAACCCTGTCACAGGGAATATCGATACTATACAGAAAGGGTTCAAAGTTGCCCTTGAAGCTACCAAACATTCTCTTAAACCCCTTAAACAAGGGTATAATTCACATTCTTGTCAAAAATTCAAAGTATTTACAATGATTAAATCACTCAATCACATCTCCTGTTGCCTTTCCTTGTCATGACTCAGTAATGGTAATTCTTTAAAAGGCAGTAAAATCCGCCATGGTGTCCTATAGCCAATGCATTTCAGATTTGTATCCATCTTCAGGGCTAAACACTGATAGAGTCTAGCAGTATTTGCACAACTCATGGAGGTTGAATGGCCATGTAACAGACACCATGGCGGAATGTTGGAATACCGAAATTTGCCAGAGAAGTCCTTTGCAGGATAAGCTGTCAGTCCCCATAGTCTGAGCCAAAATACTGTACCACGAATCTCCTATCGTGGTAACCTAATTTCGTAGTTTGTCAGCCCACTGGATGGCCCAGGGACACTTCCGAAGACTTCAATTGGCCTGGGACACCAGGGGACGCTGGGACCAATTGTTCCTACCGGTCCAGGGGTCCAAGCACCAGCAAGGGTCTTCTGGGATCAGCAGCTGGACAGGGCTTGTCCGTGACTTCAGTAAGAGTTGGTCGCCAACCTCATCAGGTCTTCACAGCTGCACGGGGTGCTTAGGTCCTCTCTGATGTGGTGGAATGGCTGCAGGTCACCTCTTTTTATCCCAAAGTCAGGTGAGTGATCAGAGTCAGCCCTCCAATGGCAAGATCTGCCCCACACATGCACACCAGCAGTGGCCCAATCCTGGTCCACTGCGGGTCTCATGCGAGCATGCACACCAGGCATTCAGCTATGTGGATTGGGACCAGACTGTCCCCACCCATTTTGATGGGACCCCACACTGAAGTCTTGCACCAGCCAGTGAAAAGCCAGTGTTTTCCCTCGGCAGGGCATGACCATAAAAGGATTTTTCTGATTGTCTTGGGAGGATAGCTTAGGGTCAACGTGCTCGCCTTGGAAGCAAGATGACACGGAGCAACACAGGTTCGGTCCACGCTTAGAAACCCCAAGGTATTAAGCGCGTTATAAATAACTAATCATATCTGGCAGGTCAGGAAGAAGGTTGAAAGGCACGATGGCCAAGGAACAAACGAAAAACCTTGCGGCACGGCCATGTTTGGACACTAGACTGTTAGTAGCCAAACGCGGACAGGCTAATAAAAAGTAAGAAAAGCTAACTACTGCCACCGGTTTGTCCATTAGCACATCCCTTTGAGTGTACTTTAGGGTCATACAAATGAAACCCCTTTGAAAAAAAGTAACAATGTCAAATACTGAGGGATACAATATCCCAGTACTGACAGCTGGAAGGACTGGTCAGTTTCCCAAGTAGTAGTTTGGGGGTCAATAGAATATGGAGGGAATGTTGCGAAGAAAAGTTTTTACCAACAGGAATGGGGACAAAAGACCTTGAAAAAAAAAACATGGAACTAATAATGCGACCGCCATAGATTACGTTTTTACCTCACTGCTCTTATTTGAGGGTTGTTTGGGGTTTGAAGTATGCAACACAGTGTAGTGGCCACTCCCTTAAGCAGCACCTTCCAATTGGGAAGGGAAACTAGAGAAAATACCGTAGCAGTCAGTGCTTATGTCAATCCCTCAGGTAACCACCCTAGATGGAGGCAGGGGAAAATGAATACTTTTAATCAGATCCTGAGGGGCTTTAACAGTCATTGGATATTGATAATGTTAAGAGTTTATCAGTGGCCAACTTTTCTCATTTTTAAAAGTAGAAATTATGAATTTGAAAAAGGGGCTTAAACAGAGGTTTTCTCTGGTAAGGACGATGGAAAAAGAAAGTTCAAAGGGCAGGTACAGTTAAGGAAAGTTGGATTGCAAAGACATTCGTCTGCTTAAAAAGGAGATGCTTATCTGGGTTTAATTACTCATAAATGGAGAAAAAGTGAGGCAAACGCACAAAAATTGGCTCAAGGGTCAGGGAGTGAACGCTATGTCAAGATGTTCAATGGATGTTGGGAGATTCTAGGGAAACAGGACTAAAGGGCTTTCTTGAGTCTGATGGTTGATGATCCTGGCGCTCAACAACTTAGGCAGGCAAACCCCATCCCTGAAGATGTATGGTTGGAATACCTCTAGGTTATATTTAGCTCCAGAAAAAAAATAATATAGAGGAGTTTGTGTTAGAGCCTAGTGCATGGCCCATGGTTTTCGATAGTGAAATACTAGAACGGCTTTTAAGGGCTGTTAAACCGTCAATGATGGTGGGTCCTGATGGGATATCCAATCTTATTGTTTTGAAGGTTTATCCAGGTCTATTGGGTGCTTTATTTAAGAATATTCTTAACACTAAAACCATTTCTGAATCCTGGAGGACAGCAATTCTCCTACCCATCTACAAGAAGGGCGATGGGCTATCCTGTACCAACTATCGACCCATCTCCCTGTATCAGTAGCAAAACCATTGCCTCATTAATACTAGAGGCTTTACGTTCTTTGACATGGGACAAAACAAAAGAAAAATGTTGCCCAGCCCACATAAAGTAGTCAGGGAAAAGGCATGGTGCGTGTTGGCAAAAAGGAATGTATATTATGCTTCACATGCAAAATACACAAACATTTGAAAAGAAAAGCCCACTTTGCTTCCATGAAAACAGCAACAATAAGTAGTACTTTGATGTGTCATTTTTTTAGATAATTTCCAGGCGATTTTGGTGATATAAAATTAATCCAAATGCGACTTAGGGAATTGTAATGGCAAGCAAACACATTTTCCTGGTTGCTTTTAACATGTCCCGAATGAGAGTTGGCGTGCTGGTTAAGGGTAAAATTAAGCATATAGGTACATTACATGTTCCCAACTATTATGCTTTTTGTAAAAATGGCTGAAATGCCAAACGCCCATGCAAAATAGTGCAGACCTGGCTGTCGTTTTATTTAATTCTCCATGATTAACTGAAGCAGAATCTACATATAAATTATGGCAGTTACTAGTAAAATTATGAAGTTTTGTTACAAAACTAAGGTTTGCCCAAAAGCTGACTTCGAAATAAACAGGGATTTCAAAGGAAAAATGTCATACGTCTGTTCCAGACTCCTAAAGCAATCCTTAGAGAGACTGGATTTGGGAGGAGCGAGAAGGGTAACTGTCCAAACCTATTTGTGAGAACTCTTGCAGGGTACTCCCCACGATTGTAAACTTGATGTCATCACTGCTATATAAGGTGGATGCACGATGAGGAAGGAAAAAGGAGGGCTCCTAAAATTACCATTGTGAAAAGAGCTGCTGAAATGTACCATCCGACAGCCACAAAGAAAAACCAAAGGGAAATTGCAATTGCATCCGAGTGGAGCAGTCTATGGCTGGGAAGGCCTAAAAGCTGACTGGGTCTTATGGTGGAGAGGGGGAGGCGATCCTTGAGAGTGGAGTGACCAGATCCCTGCCCTATTTTTCCAGAGGGTCTTCAAATGAAGCTGGCTGCCCTGAACTTTAAACAAAGGTTTTCAATGTAACTAGACTTGAGCCCTTGGTAACCAAAAGATTGGGTGTGGGGGGGAAAGGTAGATCTACTGGCCTTAAATCCTATCCCTTTATAGTGGTTGTGGGGGGGGGGGACATTCTGTACACCCAGAGCCTATTTAACAAAGAAATATTAATTCAATGAATTCCCCTTAGAAGAACACTATGGGTGATTTTTGTTAAAATTCTAAATTAACAAACCTCATTCCTAGTGTGTGCTGAAAATGAGACTATGATGTAATCAAAAATTAAATTTTGCCTGTTAACTCAGACTTTTTAGGAAGAGGGGTGCTTTTGTTCCTAAGCCCAAACTAAAGAAATTCTCACCATTTTACCATCCAGCTTCCTTAAAGACCATTCAGTGAGGGGGTCTGAAAACAAACCTAAATCATCCCATAATTATTGTTAACCAAAAATGTGGGTGAAATCATAATTGCCATATGCATTTGTACCAATCTACCAACCCAACTGCTCGTCTTTTAAGAGTGCATGAAAGTCAATATTGTACAGCACCACACATTTAAATGACTTTCATCGACCAGTTTTATTATTTCTTGAAGAATAAACTGTAAAAAAAAAAAAAAAAAAAAGTATTTTAATTTGTGCTTTTTCCAACCCCTTGCTGTGATTTGTGTAACAAGAAGTTCATTGGGAGCCACAAAGAAGGTGGCGTGTGTAGTTTAGTGTGATTTCTATTATCGACGATTCAAATACATACAATCCATTTCCTGTACACCAGCATGGTTCTTGGCTCATTGGAAGCTCCGGGGGAGGAATCCAAGGGGCATGACAGTAAACAGATATGGTGAATAAAAGAACTGACATTAACCGTTTATTGCGTTAAACTTAGCTTGGGGAGAGAAGGAACTCCCTATGTTGAGGGTGGTCTCTCAAACCGTTGCATGTAGATGCAGATTGCTATTCATTCTCAAAGTTCATGGTATGATTAGATGGAGATCGTAATCTCTCCAAGTTAGTTTCCACTTTCCGACAAGTGCACCTAGGCTGTGTCCTGGTGCCTTTTCAACCTCTACCTTTCAGATATGAGTGAATGGTTGGGAGCAGTACATTCCTATGCACTGCGCTTGGGACCCATGAAATACCATGATCTGGTCCTCTTTGACCAGACTCCTATTGGGCTACAGGAGTCTTTAGATGCACTGACTGCTTTCATGGATGTGCACGACATGGCAATACACATCCAAAAAACAAAGGTCATGGTGACTGGTTCCAGGCAGAAGAAATGCTCCTTTAAATGGTTAATCAAAAATGTAAGATTAGACAAGTGGACCAATATACATACTTGGGTTACACCATCTATAGTTGCCAAAGGGAGAAGAAACATCTGGAGTGAATTAAAAGGAAATGTGTAGCATATGCATCCCAAATGAAGTTAATTAATGGCAGATATGGGAAAATGTTCATTACAGCCGGTAATTACATGCTACACAGCGAAGGTGTTACCTGCTATTTATGATACAGGCAGTTTATCATAAAGACAGGAATCAGAGTATGTCCATCTTGAGGATCAAATTTGGCAAAGGGCACTGGGGTAACCAAAGAGTGTTTCCAGCTTCTGTAATTCGACAGATACTGGGGTTACTGTCTATGAATGCGTGACTGAAGTGGAGGTCCCTTGCTGTGTTTCGGCTTAGTAAGCCAACCTTGATTATGTGGAATAAGAATGGTCAATATTTCACAACCTTTAACCTCTATTGGACAGTCAATGGAGAACTTCGAGCGGCCCGAGCCTTACATTAAACATTTCCCTGCCCCATTAGTGAAATAAATCGGTGATTTTGAATAAATCTTTTGTCGACAATGGAAGGAGAGGGTGCTAGTTGTAAAATGGAAATGGTACAAAGAACACTTAGGTTTTCTATGGACTAGGGGGTTCTATTGAAACGCTGGAACACCTTCCAACGCTTTGTCCTCAAACAGTATTGGCAAGATGTAAATATTTGAATACATTTTTAGATAATAGGTGGTTGTGGGTAATACATTCTGGGCCGATTCGCGCAAGTCAGCCCTCTGTGGATTCCCACAGGTGTCCTTTTTTCGGAAATGCATGGGGGTCCCTGTTCTCCTTGGTGGCTTCAACACCCTAGGCCGAAATCTGTATGGTGTGCACATGAGCCAAATTCCTGAAAATCTTTTGTGCGAAAAGACTTCAGGTTACCCACGTTTTAGGCTTTTCCCTTGGTGCACCGGTAGGAGCGCCAACACATGTGAGGTACCATTTGTCGGGACACATGTGGGAACGCGGGACGGTAGGCCATGTGTTGTTGGCGGCGTGTTTCGGTGGGTGAGCCGAGTGAAATGTGCGCAAATTGTGGGTCTATTGCCATATTTCGGACTTTGCCGGGGGTTCTGGGGTATACAATCTGGGCCGATTGGCAAAAGTCAGACCTCTGTGGATTCACACAGGTGTCCTCTTTTCAGAAATGCATGGAGCTCCCAATTGTTCTTTGTGGCTTGCACACCCTAGGCCCAAATCTGTATGGTGTGCACATGAGCAAAATTTCTGAAAATCTGTTGTGCGAAAAGACTTGGGGATACCAGTGTTTTAGGCTTTTCCCTTTGCGTCCAGGTAGGTGCACCCACACTTGACGTACCGTTTTTGTCAGGACACCTGTGGGAACGTGGGACGGTATGACATTTGTTGTTTGAGTGGTTTTCATAACATTTCAACCCATTTGCTGCTGCCCTTTGTCACACAACCCTTTCATTTCCCAAATGTGACCTACATTTAGTCGCTGCTTTAGGCACTATACACTTTAACCTGTGTAAGTAACCTACCCTTCAAAAGGTCTGCCTGTGCTCTTTCAAAAAATGTATGCTTGGCCTTCCTCACCACATTTGTTTTTCTTATTTACACATGCTAAGTACGTCTGTTCAGGCCATAAGCATAAAACTCCTGTGTACCCTGGCTCCGTTTTTTGGCTTGTGGTAGTGTTTGTTTTGTTAAACATTACAAAAAATGTGTTATTTCCTAACTGCAACAGTCAGGGGAATGTAGCGGAGCAGTGTTCTCAAAATTCATAGAAGCCTTTGCCGTACCAGGCCAACCATGACCACCACATACCTTTTTTCCGGTCATTTTCCCACTTTTCCCCCAAACTATGGAATTTTACCCTAACACAGTGGTTGCCTGACATGCGCAAATCACCCCTGCCTAACCTTGGAATTTTGTCTACTTTGCAGAAATGTATGCCTTTCTTTCCTCCCATTCAGCTCTCCTACCCTTTTCTTCCATTCCGTCCACGCATGTCCTATTGGAAAAAAAGGCCAAAATTGCCTATTGCAAAACGGTTAACCATATCAAAATATTTGTTTCGTTTCCAGTCAACCAGTTCTTAAAAAACAGGAAAATGGGGAATTCAGCACAGCAAACCATGTGTTCCTAGCTCTTACAAGGAAAAAACACACAGGCTTCTTTGTACATCATTCTATTGGCATTTTTGGAAAAAACCCAAAATGTTGTCCCTTTTTGGTTATTTTCTCTCACCTCCCTTCAACAAACTGGGATTCCTGGGTGGCGTTCCGATCGCCTATATGTGGGAAAAAAAGGGGCCAATTGTGGCCGAGATAGCTCTTGTAACAAAACAGAATGGCGACATATCGAAATCACTGAAAAAGGGATTGGCACGGGGGGGGGGGGGGGGGCAGGGGGAAGCTGGGACAGGGGGAACCATAGCACTTAAGGGGTTAAACCATATGCACAAATAAATAAAACAAAAAAACAGTTTCCCTGTACTGATAGTCTGAAGAACTAATCAGTTTCCCCATAATAAATGAGCAAAAGGGAAGTGAAGCTGAAGGTGCTATTGCTCTTCAAAAAGTCAGGACAGGTCTAAAACGGAGCCAAAAGAATAGGGTTCCATAGGAAACTATGGAGGGGAAGTTGCAAAAGGAAATATTTTCTAAACAGTTATACTCCCCTGAAGGCAGAAGGGCCATAACATAACAGGTGTATTTGTAGAACGCACGTTCACTACCAGAGAGGAATTTTGGCGCTAGACAGATAACAGGTGTTTATTGTTACCCAACTTAATGGTACTAATTTTAAGGACCGCAGAAGGATGTAGGGCTGAGTGGATCTGCCGGGATTAAAACCTGTGACCTTGAGGTCAAACACAGGCCCCTGTAAAGGATGTATATTAGTTCACCCAGTCACAGAGCCAGCAAAACCTTGTGGGAAGTTAGACATGGACATTTGCCACAATCCCTGCAGGACCTGACGCCTTCAGAGTATTAACCAAGACTTAATGAGAGGTGGTGGGTGGTTACAATAATACACATGATGAAGCCTGATCCAGCCCAAGAGCCATCTAAGTAATGGAACTGTGTTGGCAGGGTCCATCACCTTTTCCTCCTCATGCATTGAAGATCAAGCAACAAGAACAAGAGTTTTTGTATATCTGTAGGTATCCTTTCCCTCCAATGCAAACCCATATGCTCAAACCCCTGTTGCGCACCCCCACACCCATTCATATTCACCTAACCAACAAAACAGCCACCAACTTACTTACACCTGACTAATTCACCTACTTACCCACACTCCCTAAGCTTCAGAAATCCCTCAACCATTCTCTGTGTGCAAGTGCAAGAGGCGGAGAACATTTTGGCTGAGTATATGTTCAGAACATATACTTGTAGGGGCGCAGTAAAGCCATCACTGGTGCCTGTACATATACTCAGATAAGCCACCCGCTCAACTTGCACCCATACCACACAGACTTACCCACCTATATGCAATTCAAAGAAAAAACATACTTTGCAGATACTGTACATTTTGAAACCCTAGACAATAAGCAATATCTTAACCAAAATGTTTCAATAACACCACAGAAATGTGGTGCAGTGTTTAAAATAATGGGAACAAATAGCCACAAGCATTTATGGCATATTCACCACAATATATGAGAAAAAAAACATTTAATATCAGACAAACTGCTTTGAATGTGCAGCAAATTTGCCAGGAAAGGCAAAGTAACACTAAAATTATTACCATACCTGCATTTGACGAAGGGGTCCAGCCAACTGCTCAGTTAACTTGGGCATTTCACTTGACTGCAAGAAAGTAGGCAAACAAAAAGTCAGATTCTGGTAGAAATCTGAAAAGTAAAACTGACAAAAATACTGCAGTGAACTATTCAACAGATTCTCTGTCATGGAACAACCATTGCCTTCCTTCAATACTGTTCACATATGTATCTACACTAGGTTATGTAATCGGCATATGGAATTGAGGTCAGCAAGTTGCATTTTTGACATCAAACTACAAGTAATGGCTTGGTGCAGTGCTGCAGCAATCTTATATTTTGTCTTGTAAAGAGTTGTTTCCACTGTTAAGGATTTCAATCAGGCGACACATTTTGGTCTCGGCCTAGTATGTAGCGCACAACTGAGATGCTTTTCTCATTTTATGCAGATTCATTTTGAGATGTTACACAACTCGTATCACACCCCCTTTTCAAATACGCCGGGCCACAATGGGCCATGAACCAGGCTGGTTGGTGAAAATGCTATATTTATTTTAAAATTCAAAAGATATCATACCATTTTTAATATGGGGCAGCAATCACTAATGGGGTGATAATTACAATGAGGATGTAAGCGAAACACTTGGTTTAACCTTCTAGTGGAACAAATACACAACACCAGGGACTAGGAGCACTTTTTGATTTAGGAAAGATAGCACCCAAGTTAAAATTTCCCCCTGCAATGTTCACTCAACCCACAAATAATGGAATTCTGAATGGATGGAAAGACACAGCAGGTAATCGGGTATAAGAGGCAGACAACTGAATCCGACCTTCCCTCACCAAATAAGAGTGGAAAACCCCTTGCAATGTTATGAAATGACACTCGGAAATGGACAATTAATGTGCGGTTAAAACTTTAAGGAAAATACAATTTCTCACTAAAGCAACAATGGATAGACACTAACAATCACAAGCAATGGATTACCAAGGGCATATAATTCGAAAAATGAATGGAACATTTTAAACATGTTGCAGCTAAATGACAAGTGTAAAAGTAGCATTTTCTTAATTCCCATTTTTAATTACCCAAACTGTTTCTAATAAAAACGGGTTAAATACTCTGATTTGGAGTGCGGTTGGGCTGGGGGATAGATCTGCATCACAGGTACACTCTAGAGTTGAAAATAGGTCTCTAGCTATGAAACTGGATGAGTGCAAGATCTAAAAAGATGCGTTTTGAGCAAAATGAAGCTGTGAAATAGGAAAGGAAATCAGTTGTGACAAGAACAGTTTTACTCTAAACTAGAGTATTCAGACTAGACCACCAAAGACGGACACAATAAAATCCAAGGTTGATTCACAAATTCAACCCTGTCACCCCAGCGCACCCAACCCTGGCGGAAATCAGTCCTATCACTTGAAATCTGACTAAGGGTTTAGGATTACAGAAGACAAAATTGAAAAGAGATGGCGCTAGCACTTTAGGAAGTCATGGGTAGGGTGCACAGATAATTCTAACAGTTTTAACACGTTATCAGGATAAGGATAGGATGGCTTAGAGACAGGGTCAGACTGGGGCAAGAAATAGGCCCGGTCAGCCAAAAAGAAAAGTGGCCCACCCCTCGCCTCAAAAAAGTGGCCCATCCCTCACCTCATGACCCTTGAACTCTGATGACATCAATGTCATTTGTACCCACCCCAAAGTGACATCCCGGTAGCAATGAAACAACCTTTCACCCCTTGACAAAACAGGAAGTGGCATCAAATAGCATTGTTCCCAAGTACACTAAATCACTGTGAATCCAAGCAGACGTCCAAGGCCAAATGATATGTTATTGTATAGCACTTACGCCTAAGCTCTTTTATAGAACAAATATACATACAATATCACCCAACCTGTGTTGGTACTCATTTATCGACCCAAGAAGGACGAAAGGCTTTTTGAAAGAAAAAAAAAAATAGAAAAAAATATTTTTTCCTTCCAAATCGGCCCAGGCATGGCCAGAAACCGGCCCCCACTCCCCAGGGATGATTTCGGCCCAGCGACGGGCCAAAAGGCCGAGGGGCCAATCCAACCCTGCTTAGAGAGTGGGATAAGGACAAAGGCAAGACAAGATAGGTTATGGGTTTATATGGGGTAGGGATAATACTGACAGTCCACTTTTAGTTTTGGGATTTTTGGCCCGTCAATGGTTCTGGTTACTACACAGCAGTGCGCCTGGCAAAGGACAGCTGGCCAGGTCGGGTCACCGGATGGCAATTCTGGTCACTGGATGGCACAGGTACCTCTGGATGCAATTAGTGGGCAAGCAGTTAGTGGGCAGCAAGCCAGGCTGGTTCAGGATGCTTCCCAAAAGAATACTAGAGCTTTCTGTTAGGCAGAAACCTGTGCAGTTCCCTTTGGGACCACTGCAAAAGATTTAGGACTACAGGTGTTCGGCAGTAAACCCACTTGGTAGCAGTCTGTACCACACAGATTCACTTGGTAGCTGTGGCTGAGCAGTCAGACTTCCCTCAAGAAGAGTTTGGCAGTATACAGGGTATTCACAATAGGTCAAGAGCACACAATAGAACAAGTAAACACTGACCAGGGCTTGGTGTAAAAGAGAATTATTTATTTAAAACCACATCTAGAAAAACACAGGCACTAATAGTAAGCAATTCAAAAACACGGTCACTAAAAGATATACACTCCCTTAAAAGAATATTAGACAAGTCTTACGTAAAGCCCCACTTATTTTCAGACAACGGTGAGCGCTTAACGTAGATGGCACTCTAATAGTTCGTTTTAAAAAAGGGAGAGAAAAGCAGAACACAAATTGAAACAGATCCCAACACTTTTACAAGAACATAGCAAGAGAGGAAGGCAAAGTAAAACCGTGAATTCAGAGTTAGTAGGCCGGATCCGCTTTAAGAGGATCCAAACGAAATGTGTCCAAGGTCACACGGTTGCAGTGCACAAAAGTCTTGTAATGGTTCAAAAAGAAGTTGGATCAAAGAAAAGGGACCAGTTAGAGGGTCAAGGCGGCCAGCCCAGTCCAGAAGGTTAAGGAGTTATTACCTTGTTGCAATCTTTAGAAAGGGAGGCCTGCCGGACACGGTACCTTAAAGTGGTGAGAACGCTCCAGCGGGGGCAGTTGTTCCTGGCAGCGGGTGCAAGTCGGTGCTTCGTCCGGAGGAAGAGAGGATCTCGTCGTGGAGGAAGACAGGGGCCCGTTGCACTGCCAGGGAAGAAACCAGCCGTGGAGTTTCTCAGGTACAAGGAGCGGTCCGTTGATTCGCGGTTCAGTGGTGAGTGGCTATCCGGCCTCCGGGGTGCTTGGCACGGGCAGTTCGACCACAAACCGGGCTGGGGTGCGAAGAAAGAAAGGAAAACTGGTTGTGCCCACCAGTCAGGGGAAGAAGCCTCTCCAGCCGGGAGATCTTCTCTGTCGTCGGGAAGTGGCGAGTCGGTTCCGCAGGGCTCCACCGGTGGTGTCGTCGTGGTAGGTCAGCTCAGCTTCTCCCTCGTCGGATTCTCAGGTCCTGTGGTGACTTCTGAAGTTCCAGTCCCCAAAGCCCTGCTTTTATGCAGAAAACCCCCATTCACTCAGCCTAGCTGTCACTCAAAAATGCTAAGTGGGGAGCCGGCCGCTCACCCCTTGGGCCAATCACACAAGAGTGCGACTTGTTACCACGGTAACTCGGTCCAGGGTGCCTAAACCCCCTCTGACACCCACTGTGGTACCCAGACAGTGGCACCACTTTTGGAGGCTTCTGTGGAGAAGCCCACCAAAAAGTGGAACAAAGGGCTTGACTTGGGTTGGAGTCACAGAAGAGAACACAAACGCCATTTTAGAATAGAGTCTTGCCAAAAAATACCAACTAGAGAATTAATATTAATTAAAAAACCAGCAGTATGTTCGAGGCTATGAGAATAAAATAATGAAAGCTGGTAGCCTCGAACAATGGGAAAATCCCATAGGAAAATATTTGCGGTCAAAAATAAAAAGTAGTTTCCACTGCCACCAGCCAAAACTCGATCAGGGGAGATGCAGACGTGCCCCCTCGACTAACAGACCCCGGGGCAATCGAATTGCCCCGACCAGTACGTCCACAATATGATGGTTTGTACTGGTTTCTGTTAATAATTTGGGACTAGTAAAGCCAATGGTGACTTTACATGCCCTGGGAGACAGTCAGTCCCAGGGTATGGAGTGTATGGTGGGGTGTCACTGCACAGAGGGTGCTGTGTAACACACATAGGAAAACCACATGAGACTCTAGGGAGTAAAGGACCCCCATAGCCCATAAAACACATTACCAATCAAAGGAATACCATTAATCATGTCCAAGAGTGGGCGAAAAAGAGTCTCTCTTGTCAGGAGGAAAAAAAAACAAACTCCAGAAATCCAGCAAAGCTGCTGGGGGACTCACTAGGTTAGGACATTCAGCCTATAGAGAGAATTCTCCCCAACACTTTCCCCTTTGGTTATTTGGGATTTTTAGTGGGATTTCAGAATCGAGGCCTTGCTGGAATAGGACCAGCACTGCTTTGGTTTTGCAGTGGGCCCTGGAGTAGGGTCAGCAATGCTTTGGCCTTGTAGTTGGGATCTGGGCTCAGCAGGATGAATGGCACAGGAACACCGGCACAGGAAAATCAGGAAGAGTCCGTCTAGAGTCTTGTCAGGGACTCTTATTTATAATGTATAGTGACATCATAGACTATATTGCTGGGCAGGCTTAACTAAACACGCCTCTAAGCAACTGGATTGAACAATCAATGTTGGCTGCCTCCCCTAAAATGTGACTCAGTTTAGGAGGTTGCATTTTATGGTGTAAAAATACTTCCCACAGACCTTTTTGCCAAAAATCAGTCAACTGAATTTACACATTTGTAGCATCTTAATAAATTACATAATCAGGTTACATATTTTATGTAGAGCATAGCAGTCCAATCCTGCAATCTGAGAGACATTGTTTTGTTCATTTAATACTTTAGTAATTTTGAGTATGAAAGATTGAGCCTAAAAATCCAAAATTTTAAACACGTGTGGAAGATCATAAGGGATGCAAGTATAAAAATTTGCATTGGCATCATGGATGCTTTTCTTGTAATCCGCAATACTTTGCCATTTCTATTCCCAAGGTGTCAGTGAATTCTACCATGTCTTCAATGAAAGCTCATAAAACCACATTTAAACTAACATTTTCGCATTTTTACATAGTCTTGCTGCAGAGATAAAAGTCATTAAAGTTTATTTATGAAATGGTCTCAGGAAGCAAATGGCAAACCTTTGTCACTGGACCATTATTTCTTCAGCTGCCACCAAATGTCATTTCCTTCAATGCAAGGTAGGGGTTTGCAGGTTTATTGCCCCTTCCCACTTCACACTTCATTGTACTGGGAGTTCCATTGTCAGGGGTTTCAGCCCAGACTAGATTCTTTCCAACCTAGTAATTATCAGTGGGGTGTTAGTCTGAGAGTTTTTATGGTGGGGGAAGCCTTGGCTCTGCCAACTGGAATAACCCTTTTTTTTAAGAGCTTGCAAACTCCAGCCCAGGTGGTTTAAAACCTTTGTTTTCTTATTTGGGGTCCTGAAGTAAAACAAACCTGTGGAATAAAATAGCCCATGTGTGTATTATCACAAGCAACAAAACCTCTTCACATTGCTAGCGAAATCAGGCATTCATTCAACAGTTTAGTTTTTAAACAGGCATTTTAAAATGAGCCCATTTTGATACACGTGCAGTGAAAAGCAGGCATTTCATTTTAAATTCGGTTTTGCATCTCCATCAGATTCCCACCCTGTCTTGCAGCTATAGTTATTTTCTTGAATGCAGGAGTTTTGTCTGAAGCACAGATGCATTGACACTGACATGGCCCCCCGACAGCTTGAATCTCTTTGAACTACTGAGCTTTGATACTTTGTGATAAAATGAAAAGTGCGGGAAAAGTGAAGTTCCTTGTTGATTTTTCTCAGAGTTGCTTTGACAGGGCCTGTCATTCCGGGGTCATGCTTGGTTTTGCTGAAGCACAATGGGGATATGAATGGGCATGGTCGGGGCCTTATTAATCACAGTGGTTTAAGGACAACAGATGGAAGTAGAGTCAGAACAGCATTTTTTTTAAAGGTGAAAACTTTTTTTTAAATGGGGACTTTGGTCTGGCAGCAAAACAGCGCTGCTTTTTCACTCTGTTTATTTATATGTAAGAACACACTGGCAAGCTCCCTTAGTGTGTCCCCTTGTTCCATCCTGCCCACCATGTGCTTGGCAAGATGGTCCAGGCATCCATTTGTTGCTGCAAATCACAGTTTTGAGTCCATGGTGCTAACTGGAACCAGCACAACCATGTTGCTGTTTGTTGAAGCTTAGCTTGGTTTTGGAGAAATTCTGTTCAGTGGGTCAATATAGCCCACACCACGTCCTAACACTTTTGCTAAAAAACGCAGATCCCCAAGATCTGAGTGGTCAAAGTTCAGGATTGCAACCTTATCAGGGGGGGGGGGGGGGGGGACTGGAGGGACAGGGGGGGGGGGTATAAAAGAAATGGATGGTATAGCATTTCTGGTTAGGAAACGGATAGGAAACATGCGTTACTGTGGTGCAGAGTACCAATATTCAGGTTAATACCTAAATGCTTTTTTTTTTTAGCAAAGTTCAAAGCTCAGTTTTCATTTCTGACTATGAATTGAATATGTTCAAAGGCCTGGAAACCTTTAGAGATGCCTTCATATTTGAACTGTTTGATAGATTGATTGGGTGTTGCATGAATGTAAAATTTTGGGCACAGGCAGCATCAGCAGGTGTCGTTCTCACACAGAAGATTTTGTAATCAATTATGACAAATGTTAAACTGAATTTAGGTTTTATGATCTTTGCTTTTTATTTTAAACACTGATCTAGCTTGAACCATGTGCTTTATTAGGCATTACTCATATATACTCTGCTTTTAAAACTGGGTTACTCCTTTAAGTGTAAAAGCGTGCGCATGGATGCTAGAATTTATTGGTATCCCCTTACCAAATTACCAAGCACAGAAACCTTTCCATTTGAGGCCATATGACTTGGTGGGGAGGAGCTAGCGCCTTGGCTAGCGCCTTACTGCACCTCCTGCCACCCCTCCCCCCAAACGCTTTACAATTAGGCAAGCCTTCTCTAAGCACTATAGCAATGAGAAAGCTTTTTCATGCAAAAATAATCACACGCGCGTGGCCAGGCACTAAATGAAAATAGTATTTAAATATAAGGTGCAAATAACTATTAGTTGAATGAATTTGTAAACATGTTACATTGTATTTAGTTTCTCAGAGCACAGTAAAGAGCAGAATCCTCTGTGCCAAAAGGAATGCAGCCTGTGTTAAAAATAGACTACAGGCACTGCCGTAGTGTTCGCTAAGGCTGGGAGAGCACACAAGGTAACTCGGCAGCTGTTCCCTGTCCATCAAAACACACAGGCAGGCTGGGGCTCATTTACAAAATGTAACAGTATGGGAAAACAGGGTTTTTAGGAGAATTACTGGACCAGATAAAATATAAGAATATAGAGTGAAGTGTTGAGGGTATGGTGGGACGGTGCGTTTATATATAAATGTTTATAATATAGCAAAATAAAAAAAATGAAGTGACAATGTATTCCTGCATAGGCAGCAGTATACCAAGTAGGTTGTAACCTGGCCATGCAAGAAGGAAGACTGCAGCGGCACTTGTAAGGCAAGAAGAACAGTTCTGGATGAGCTATGCCAGTATCCAGTAACCAAGTTGAACAGTATATAAGGCGCCTGCTTGGCATCAGTCTGGAGGAGCCGACCACGTAAGGACAGAATGATGGTCGGGGCAGAGTGCTTTGATCCCCCCCCATCCTCATTTTTGTACAGATTAAATTGTTCTCCTTGCAAGACAAAACTCTTGGCCTTAATTCCCTATAGGGATGAACTTTAATCTGGACAAAATGTCCCTCCACTTCTGGGGGATCGCTAGACTTACAAACTCTGCAAAATCTGGAGCTTTGCGGTTAGCCATAGGGATTGTGGATCATCACAAAAGATTTCGCTGTGGTTTGCGAAATGAAGTACAGGTGTTGTGTAGCCAAATCAGTTGATTGGCTGACAGTTGGATTAGGTCAGAGTACCACGTTTGGCTTGGCCAGTTCGGAAGTGATGAGTATTACTCGGCAGGGAACACATAGGAAAACCGGTTGATCTGTGGTAAGGAGAATGCGCTTTTCTTTAGACTGGTGCCAAATAGGTCCACAGACTGGTGACCCCACGACTGAAACAGTTGCTGCAGGTGGCTGTCATCGATTTCCCACTCGTAGCTTTGAGATGCTTTCCTGCTTACACAGTCTGCCACTTGGTTCTGGACTCCTGGAAGATGGAATGCTTGTCGGGAGACGACGGGCAGTATTCTCCAGTGCCAAAAGTGCTGTGACTCTTGGGACAAGGTCCAGGACCGTGTTACCCCTTGTTTCCTGAGGTAGTACATTGTCGCAGTATTGTCCGTCAGGAACCTTCAATTTTGCGAAGAAGGATTTCAGCGCTGATCTTACTGCCCTCAGCTCCAGGACGTTGATGTGGAGAGATGTCTCGAGTGGTCCACAGCCCTCCGACATGGAGCTGGTCGATGTGGGCTCCCCAGACCAACATAGACGCATCGGGGATGTGCCCTGTGACATGGTAGATCTTGGAACGGGTTGCCTTTCATGATGTTGGCTTCGTCCACCCACCACTGAAGCCTCTGGGCCGGTCTGGTTGAGACTTGCACTTTGTCCCCCTCCCCCCATTTTCTCGAAGTCTCGGACCAACTTGACTCAATTCTTGCAGGGCCCCAATGTGGAGTCTGCAGTTCGGGATTAGCTGGATACAAGATGCCATATTTATTTATTTTTACATTTGTATCGCGCACTAAACCCAGGGGTATCAAGGAGATAGTTGCATTCAAGGTTACATGATAGTCAGCTATGTGCAAACAGAAATTAAAGAGTTACTTAAAGAGCCAGGTTTTCAGCAGTTTTCCGAAGGTCCAACAGGATTAGTCTGTTTGCAAAGTAGGGGGAGCGTGTTCCAGAGTTTAGTTGTGGTGCCTGGTAAGCTGGATCCGCCTGCTCTGGTGAGTCTAAATTTTGGCTGGATGAGTCAGTTGGTGTAGGCGTATCTAGTCGGTTTAGAAGATTGGGCTCTATTGAATTTTTACAATAACAAGAGTTAAAGGGGAGCTGTGTTGGAAAAGCATTTGTGGGTGATTGATATTGCCTTTAAGGTAATCCGTTCTTGTATAGGGAGCCAGTGTGCCTTTCTCCTGGCTGAGGTGATGTGATCACGCATGGGAATGTTCAGTGCCGAGCGGAGAGCATTGTTCTGGATTACTTACAGTTTGAGAATGCTGTGCTTGGTTGTGCCAGTGAATAAGACGTTGCAGTAGTCTAGCCTCGAGCCTATGATGGCGCGGGCGAGGTGGCTTTCAGCAGACAGGGAAGGTCTGCAGGCATTGATCAGTTTAATGGTGTGAGCTGCAAAGGAGGAAATGGTGAGGACTTTTCGTTTAAGTGATAAAGGGGCATCTAAGTGAACTACTATTGTCTTCACTGACTGGGTTACTTGGATATTTATACCATCTGTTGTGAAAGAGGAGTGTTGGTGATTAAAGTTTTTTTTAGGACACAGGGAAGGCCGAGGAGTAAGGGTTCATTTTTTTAATTGTTCAGACCGAGCTGGCGGCCATCCAGGCTTGGACGGCCCAGTATACAGAGTTTAGCTTTGCAGAGTCTTGAGGGTAGTAGGCTCATAAGGGGAGTAGAATCAGAGTATCAGCAGCATAGTTGGTGTAGGATATGGAGATTGCGTCAAGGAGGTCGAAGAGCACTTTAGTGAAGATATTGTATAGTGAAAGAGAAACGCAAGAACCTTTCCGGACACCGCAGGAGATAGGTGGTGGGGGGCTGACATGGTCTGCAAAGACTTTCAATGATCTGTCTTTTAGGAAGGAGGCAACTCATTTGAGGCCTATGGTGAGAAGTTGGCAGCCGAGGAGAGATGTTGAACTAAAATGTTGTGGTCTACTTCATCAAATGCGGCAGAGGTCGAGGAGGAGCAGAGAGCTGGCTTCCCTGCATCCTTGATCTCTTCTAGCTGGTCCTTCAGATCAAGAAGTGTTGATTCAGTGCCATGACCTATGCGGTCCCCAGGACGCATTTGTACTGTGGTATTTCTGAATTTTCCAGGTAGGCTGCCCTATCCAGAATCTTTAGGAGGAAGGGGACTGTTCTATGTCGGTAGTTTGTGGGGGTGGTGGGGTCCAATGAAGGATTTTTTAAATAATGGGAGAACACAAGCTTCTTTGAGGCTGGTATGGACGTAGCAAAATGTGGGGGAGTTAATGAATGTTGCGATGAAGGGTATTAAGGCACCCGCGCACCACTACCGCCACCGCATGTACCTTACAGGTGGAAGAGTCTCCTGTGGTGGCGGTAGTTCCTGGCAGTTCGGGAGATCCAGCAGAGGAAGAGAGGCTCTCGTCGTGGCGGAAGGTCCGAATTACTGCTCTGCCCATGGATGAAACCAGCCACAGTGCTGCCCAACGATTAAAGGTAGGCTCCTTTAAATCGCAGTCCGGGTGGACGGGTGCCTGGCTATCCGGTCTCCTACTGCTTGGCACTGGTGATTCGACCAAGGCAGGTCCTGGAAGGCAATTGGCGAACTGGTTGGCCCCACCAGCTCAAGGGAAGAAGACTCTTGCAGGTGAAGATCTTCGAGTCATTGGAGAAAAGTGGTGAGGATCTGCAGCAGGGCTTCACCGGTGGTTCAGTCGTTGTGGAGGTCTTTGGCTTCTCTCCTCTTCGGCTTCTTAGTTCCAGTGGCGACGTCTTGTCCTCCAGTCCTTAGGACCCTGCTTTTATGCAGCAAGACCCATTCATTCAGCCTAGATGTCACTCACACAGTGGGGTGGCTCTCCTGGCGGGAGAAACCCCCCAGCCTTTCGTGGCAGAGTGCTACTTGGGTTGCGTAGGCAACCCTGTCCAGGGTGCCTATTCCCCCTCCCACACATCCTGTCTACCCCAGACTCAGTGGCGCCGAGAAGAGGGCTTCTGTGCAGAAGACCGCCAAAAGGACGAACAAAGGATCCCCGACCTGGGTTAGGATTATAGAGAAAGACACGAGAAAGAAATTAAATCAAAGTTCTGCCAATAAAAACCTACCGGAGTAAAGTTAATATTAAAATAAACAGGCGGTATGTTAGAGGCTGTCAGTAAAAGTGTTCGCCTCGAACAATGGGAAAATCCCATAGGAAAATATTTGCGGTCAAATATTTACGGTAGTAACCACTGCCACCAGTCAGAAACTTTTGAGAGAGGGACTCCTCAAAGATGAACACTAGGGAACTATTAACCCTTCCCAGTACCTCCATAGTAAGATGGGTTGTACTGGTTTTGTACCTAAGATTTGACTAGTAAAGTCAATGGGGACTTTACATGCCCTGGGAGACAGTAGTCAGTCCCAGGTTATGGAGTCTATGTTTGGGGGTTGCTACGACACCCCTGTGGCACGGCATGGAGGGTGCTGTGTACCACACATGTAAAAAGATGATTCCTATGAGGGTGAGAAAAACCCCATATACCATATGCACACAAGATAGCCTAAAACACACACCCAAACCCAAAGCAGAAAGACCGCAAGACTGACCAAAGACTACCGGAAGAGACCACAAAGGTACAGGGGTAGAAGGGAGCAGCGGGATACCCTGACTCAGCTGAACAGGGGAAGAAGGGAAGCCCGGAGAAGCAAAGTAACCTTTATGAGCCCTCAAGAAAAAAAGCAAGGACGACGGATTTGGGACCTGCCCACCAATGAAGATTACCATCACACCTTCGTCATCGCAGTAACTAGTGAATCAGGTCTGCCACGTTGTCATGAAAGAACCATACGAGTTTGAGACCCGTATCCCAAGGTTTGAAAGCAAGGTGAAACAAGGCGAGAGAATCATCGCAGACCAGCGGAAGGGAAGAGACCTTCCTGGTGTTGTGAAAACTGCATGGAAGAAACTAGGTAAAGACATTTTCCCTGGTGTTTGTAACCACAGTGAGAAGCCCGAGTGAGACCAAGAGAAGTTAAACATTCTCTTGGCATTAACATTTTTGAGTTGGAACTTCACATAACTTTTAAGGCAGAGAATTTTGCTACTGTGGAATCTTGTTTTGCATCGTTTGGAACTTTGTTTCGGTACAGGTTGGAACTTGGTTCTCCCCAGCCCTGGGGGCAGACACGCGGGTGTCTACTGACTTCTCTAATAAGTCTTTGGCATCCCAAACAGAGCCGTAGCTGCAGAGCTCTTCCTCTTCCGAACCAACAGCGCCAGTGGGGGAAAGGGATTCGGTCTGCATGGCGTAGGCCGCCCACCACTTGGTGCGTCTGTCCTAAAGATTTTTCAGCGCTCAAAAAGCTTACTGGAATCGCACCGCCGTTTGGAATGATCGCATGGAAGACACCCTTTAGACACTCAGTGTGCATCTTTCCAGGGACAGGAATGACGATTTAAAGTGTTCGTTCCATAGAATTGTATGAAGTGGCAGCTAAAAAGAAATCAGTAGAGTAGAAAGAGGCATTCTGTAAAGAAACGTAAATGTAGAACCCCCACCACCCCGCTCTCCCTACTGCAAGGCTGAAGCCTAGTGAAAGCCGCAGCCAGCCGTGGAGAAGGAGATGTTCCTCGAAGCTTCAGAATGTAGTCCCCAGACGGATGATCGCTCGTCAATGCGATGAAATAAACAATATTTATTAAAGTGCAATCTCTCTGTAGCTAGGCTGCGAGCTCTGCATATGCGACAGACAATGATGGCGGAAAAAAATGTATCTGATGGACCTCGATGTGTGAAGGATCATGGGTACAGTACATGTCACACAGGGATAGTATTACAAGGACGCCCTGTCGACGTCCCTTTTTCGAAATTCGAAAACAAGCATGCAATGCTCTGCACCTACCACTAGATGTCGCCTATGCACAGCATGTGATTCTAAGCAGATACCTGCTCTGTTAATTGTAATAGTGTGTTCCTTGGCCAATAATAAATACAGTATTGCTATACTTACTAAGTAATAATTGATTCAGTACTGTGTGGACTCATTGTGAAACCCTGACCCCACTCACCTCTCCTGAGGCTATGCCTAGACCACTCTCCATGCTACCTTGATTGGTTTGGCTGAGCTCCCGGAGTTTCTCCTGTTCACTATAACTTGGGTGGCCTCCTAAACTCTGTCCACTAGGCCAGAGATTAGAAATCCATTTTAAGAAAATTGGTGTTACAGCAGAGGGATAAGGTCTTGGGTACCCCAGTGTTGTACACTGGTGTAGTATATGGCTTATACCTATACAGAACACTGAATTGCGTTGTCTAGTAATATACAGTCATAAAAGTTACGTGTTGACAGAGACTTAATCTCTGGAAACGATGCTGAACTTCTACAGAAGATTTTAGATCAAGAATGTAGAATTGTTCTGCTTCCAGTAGATAGTGATGCAGGAGGTGTAGGGGTTGGCCCCAGCAGCAGTTCTAGATTGCTGTGACTGCCGGAAAGAGAAAGGAGGAGAAGGGAGAAGGGAGAAGATAAAAAGAAGTATGAGAAGGAAGAAGAGAAGGAGGAAGAGAAGGAGGAAGAGAAGGAGGAAGAGAAGGAGGAAGAGAAGGAGGAAGAGAAGGAGGAAGAGAAGGAGGAAGAGAAGGAGGAAGAGAAGGAGGAAGAGAAGGAGGAAGAGAAGGAGGAAGAGAAGGAGGAAGAGAAGGAGGAAGAGAAGGAGGAAGAGAAGGAGGAAGAGAAGGAGGAAGAGAAGGAGGAAGAGAAGGAGGAAGAGAAGGAGGAAGAGAAGGAGGATTAGGATTCGACTGATTTGTCCATAACAAATTGTGGAGGCTGAAGTAATGTGGGAGATTAAGAAAGAGAAGCTCAGACTTGGGAAGAAAGAGGTTGCGTACAACACAGCGAAGCTAGAGTTTGATAGGGTTGAAAGAACAAAGGATAGGGATCACCAGCTAGAGATAGCAAGACTGCAGGCGCAAAACTCCTCCAGAGGTTCTGCTACTGGATCCTCTTATCCTATATTTCCCAAAGAGCCACTCAATTCGTATGATAACAATGATCTCATTGACTGGCTTACAAACTTTCAGTATGCTTGTGAAGAAGTGAATGAGTCCGAAAAGAATGCTTGGTGATCTGCAGGCTACCCCAATTCTGACTGCAGTGCCATAATGGATATGTCAAAGGCTGGTGGAACATTTAATTATTTATTGAGAATTTGTTAGGAGCCTATACAAGAGATTTCTGTTTCAAGGCACCACAAGGCTAAATGGGGCGCAAACAAGGGGAATTAATAATGGCAAAAAAGCAAATATACATTTGTAGTCATACTAGGCCTTGTGGCATTCAGACGGGAAAGTGCTGTGAAGAGAAGTGTAAGAGATGGGGATGGGTGGGTGAGGAATGGACAAGTGCTGGTGGGTGCCTGGGAAAGAAGTGCCAGGGGGAGCCAGAAGGAGGCCTCAGCTTAAGTTCTAGGGCAGACAAATCCCAGGTTTCGCAGTCGCCACGCAGGGCCCAGCAGGGGGTAGTGCAGAAGGGGTGGGACAGTGCTGGTATCGACTAGGTACAGGGCCTGGTAACCTGTGAGATGCATGAGGACAAGGCCACCATTCTCAGCGGCAGTGGGGTAGTTAGCAAGGAAGGGAAAGAGTTAGAGAAGAGCAGAGTTCTGATAAGTTTCCAGAGCTTAAGGAGTTCCAGCTGAAGTCTGAGAGGGGCAGGGAGGCTGTTGCAAAGGGAGGCACCAGCCGAAGAGAGACCTGCCCCCACTGTCTGCTTAGAGAAGCGTTTAACAATCAAAGAGTTGGAATTAGAGGAGCAGAGGGCTCCATCACTGGAGTATTCAGGAAGGCAAAGTTGGAGAAAGCGTGGTCCCAGGCCCCAGAAAGCCTTGTTGATAATGCAGAGGGTCTGGATTACGATCCTTGCAGCCACAGGGAGCCAGTGGAGACATTTTAGGGTTGGAGATATACGACCCCTGGGCTTGAGGCCAAGGATAAGTCTTTCAGCCCTATTCTGGTTTAGCTGAAGGGGGCGTGGGGAGGAGGAGATTATTGAGGAAGAGGATGTTGCAGTAGTCCAGCCTAGAAAGGACCAGAGCTGTGGAGAGCTTGAGGTTCTGGGGGAAGGAAAGGGAGAATGCCACAGAGGTGGTGAAGCTGGAAGTGGGCCTACCTGGTACGGTCCAGGATGTGAGGGGTGAAGAAGCAAGGAGAGTCCAAGATAATCCCAAGGTTATTGGCCCGACAACAAGGTGAGGGAAGAGGGCCCAAGGAGGGTGCCCAGAGGGTAAGAAGAAATCAGGGCATAGGTTTCCCAATGAGAAGGATCTTCGTCTTACTGGCATTAAGACAGATCATTAGCTGCACACCATGCCTGGATGTCGGTCAGGCAGTCAGGGATGAAAGAGGAAGAGGTATTAGAGGGAAGTTTACAGGAAAACTCATCAGCATAGAACTGGAAAAGAGGAGAGAAGGAGACCAAGTGGGCAAGAGGAGCGAGATAGATATTGAAGAGCCATGGCGATAGGATGGAGCCCTGGGGGACACCGCAGATCAAGAGTGTGGTGGTAGAGGAAAAATGACCCAGTTGCAGCTGGGACAGGCTATTGGTAAAGAAAGGGGTCAGCCATTCCAGTGCCCGGTCCGTGATGCCGAGGATATCACAGAGGCGTTTTAGGAGGATAGAATGGTTAACTGTCAAAGGCACAGGAGAGATCTAGGAAAATGAGTACAGCAGGAGAGTTGGAGTCAAGATTTGGAGTATGTCTTCACATGTGTTCAGGAGAGCAGTTTCCGTGCCTCTGGATGCCCAGAATCCAGATTGATGGTCGTGGAGGCAACCATTAAATTCAGTATGGAGTGTCAGTTGGGGAGGACCACCATACGGCGATAGCTAGCCAGGCAGGAGGGATCAGCATACAATTGTTTTTAGGAGAGGGTGCACAAGGGAGTGCTTGAGAGATAGAGGGAAATAACCAGTGGTGAAGGAGTAGTTACAGAAGTTGGCAAGAGCCAGGGAGGGGGGAGGAGATATTGTCCTTCATAGTCCTAGAAGAGCAGGGGAGGACCTGTTTGGAGGCGGCCTTCATAGCGCGGACATATTTAGAGACCTCATCCAGTGCTATGGGCAGGAGGGAGGAGAGTCTGAGGTGGAAGGAGGGTAGGTGGGACGAGAGTGGAGATGGGGTGGAAGGGCGTGAGGACAGGAGGTCCCGAGTTTTACATGAGAAATGCGAGGCCAAAGGGGTGCAGAGAGCCTCGTAAAGGAGGGAGGTGGAGACTGCAGTTGGATTGGCGAGCTCCTTGGAGATTTTGAAAAGTTCTGCCGTGTTAGTGGCTCCAGAGATGCGGGCTTGAATGTGGCTCCTCTTCTTGGAGCGGTTAGAGAAACAATATTGCCTTTGGAGCAGGTGGCAGGCCAGTTTCAGAGGGAAAGCCCAAGGTCTGCCACTTCCATTCAGCAATTCTGCACTTGTGTTTCAGAGATGCTAGATGGGAATCTTACTCGCCGTTACTCTTGGAGGTTGGTTTTAAGCAGATCCTGGGAAGTGGCATTGACGTAGGTGTCGGCAATAGGTATGAGCTTTTTTCTTCCAGACTTCGGGAGATTGGGAGGATCGGTAATAGAATAGAAGTTAGAAATCAAAGGGGAGAGAGTGCCATGTAGGTTGCGGGAGATGGAGACGACAGGGATGCTGCACAGTGCACAATAACTCACCAGGTGGCCTAGCAGCCAAGGTGGCACAAGAGAAGCAGGTGCTTATAGCAAGAGAAAGTACAAGGTAACAGAAGTTGGAGTACCCAGGCTGTGTGGGCGCTAAAAGCAGCAGGAAAACAAACAGTGCACAGGTACTATAACAGAGCCTAATTGAATTTGTTAAAATGAGCACAAAACTGCAACAGAACAAAGATCAGTGTGTAGGAATACAACAGCAATATTCATGTTCCAGGTACAGGAGTGGAAAGGCTCCTAGGATCGGAGTGAATAGTAAGAGGATGACGGGCATCCGAATTGGCATTATATGAAGCGGGGGAAAATGCCCCAAACAAATTGTGGGGGTGGTAGAGGAGAGAAGAAACATGTGGATGATGGTTCAGTACAGGCCGGTGAGAAACCATGGGTGGGGGGGGGCACAGGAGAGGGAGTCTGGCCCGTGGCTAAAAGCCATTAAAAGAAGAGGCTTAGACGAACAGGTTACTTACCAACTGGTAACGTTCTTTCGATTGGATGGTTCCTCCAACGTACTCATCTTAGATGTATTCCATCCAGCTTTGCTTCTCTTCGGAAATTTTCTCGGCAGAGGGCTCCGTGCGTAGATTTCGTCGAGTCGATGGTCCCTCGAAGGCCTCCATCGAGGGTGACGTCATCGGGTATATAAGTAGCACGCACGGCGCACGTTGGCCTCAGTACAAAATCAAAGGTGAAAAGGGAAAAACAGAACTGTCTAGATTGTTGCCGGTAGACAGGTATCAGCCTTGCGAGAGTTGTTGGCAATAACCCGGAAAAATCTAGAGAGGGCTAGGCTGGGAGGGCGATGAGGAATACGTCGGAGGAACATCGAATCGAAAGAACGTTACCAGTTGGTAAGTAACTTGTTCTTCGAGTGAATTGTGTCCTCCAAAGTATTCCTCATCTTAGACTCCCAAAGCAGTATGGACAATTTCTCTGGAGGAGGGGTTAGATTTTTCAATACCCTTAGATGGCTGAATATAGCACTGCTTTACCGAAATTTAGCTCCTTAGACTGGGAAGCATCCTGACTATAGAATTTTGAAAAGGTGTGCAGTGAAGACCAAGTTGCTGCTTCACAAATGGACCTTATTGGAACACCTCTTTGAAGGGCTGTCGAAGAGGCGATGGCTCTGGTGGAATGAGCCCTTAACCCTTCTGGTGGGTCTTTTTGTGCTAATCTGGAGCATTCTGAAATGCAAAGCACAATCCAGCGTGATATTGTCTGTTTTGTCACCGCTTGACCGAATTCCCTTCCGGTGTAGCCGATAAATAGTTGGTTGTGCACTCTAAGCTTGGAAAGCCTAGAGATGTAAAAGCTTAAAGCTCTTCTTGGATCCAACCTGTGTAATCTTTCCTCCTCCTTAGTAGGATGCGGTGGAGGATAGAAAGCAGGTAAAACAATTTTCAGACTTAAATGAAAATCAGATACTACTTTAGGTAAAAATGAGGGTTTAACCCTCAACACAACTCTGTCCTTATGGTGGCCCAGAAGACAGTACCTGCAATTCGCTCACTCTTCTTGCCGATGTTAAAGAAACTAGGAAAGCAGTTTTCCATGTCAGTAATCTTAATGGACAAGTTTTCAAAGGCTCAAAAGGAGCACACATTAAGAATTTTAGAACCAGATTGAGATCCCAAATTGGCACTTGGAATGGGGGCGCTGTTGAGCAGCCGTCAAGATGGCTGCCTAGCTCTTGAGCTCCGCGCACAGCCGCTCTTCATCCGATGACATCTGCGGGCTAATGCAGTGCTGCGACTACCCGACCGACCCACTGGCATCCCTATAGCTGTGGCTACGTGTCGCTGTGATCCTGGCTCGGATCGGACCTTGGGAACCGGAGATCTACTCTGCGAGATCCTCGAGGCCTTCCCTGCCGCATCCCTCCACTGGCCTGCCTGTTGAGACGCACATCGCGGGGCCCTGTGATCTGTGCCAGGAGCGCCGCGGACTGGGTCGCACTCTTCGCCGGACCGGCGCCCTCTGTTCGGGCTGTGCCTTCCGCCGGCCATCCTGGACTTTCTCCCCGTTCTGGGGCCGGGGCCCTCGGGCCTCGCTTAGCCTGGTCTGCCTGGCCGGGGTGCCCGGTACTGGGAGGCCCTTAGCTGTCCCTCCTCCGCGCTGCTCGACACTTGGACGGTGCGCCCCTCCTGGAGGAGCTGCGCCCGCTGCTGGGCTTGGCTGCGGCGTTTGACTGGGGCCCCGCTGGTCTGACATTTGCGGCCTGGTTGCGCCCTACGACCTCCGCTCTGCACCGTCGTCGAGATCGGATCTACCCCCGGCGACACCCGAAGACCTGAGGAGCTACACCTACTCCCTGACTGGACACTTGCGGGCTGCATACCAGGTGAGGAGCTGCTGGGGCTGCGGCGCGCCGGAGCCCCCGTATCCGCTACGGGCCATCCTCGACCTGGGCCTCTGTCCCCGCGCCGGGCGGCCCCGGCTAGCTCCCGCGCCACTCTGGTTGGTCTCTGGGCCCGTATCCCTGCATCCCGGCAGACCCGGGTCGGCCCGCTGCCGCCACCCTCCGGGCGCGGCGTACCCGGATTAATACTGAGGCCCACACCTTGGCGCGGCCTGCTGGTCATCACCTTCACGGCCCCATGCAATACCCGCATAAGCACTAAGGCCCACACTCCTTCGGTTGGTACTCTCTATGGTGCTCACTCGGGGTCTGTTCTGGACACCAGCATCACCCTCCAGGGCGGTTGGATCGCGCCCTCCCTGCTGCTACTCTATACTTTCCTGATGCCACAGCCCCTACCGCCTCTGTCAGGATCTGTTTGAATCGGCGGGCTGGACCACTGTCATTTGCCTTGAACCTCTCCTGCATCTCCCCACACGAGCCTTCACTTTGGCCGCTCAGGGCCCTGCCACATCATCCACGATGTCCAACAGATCGAGGAATAACAATAAAACCGGGGCCATGGACAAATTCGCTAAAGCCGCCCTGAGACCCGACCCACGCAACATGCGACCCAGCTGACGAACCGCCATGCGCCGAGGCACCCACTACTGACCTCACAGCGATAATGGAGTCCATGGCTAGAAACTTTGCAGCCTTTCATGAAAAGCTTGATGACATTAATGCCAATGTAGCCTCACTAAGAGCCAAACTGGACCAGCAGGGGGCTCGAATCACGGAGACCGAAAACAGGATTGGAACCAATGAGGATAATATATCTACACTCCAGGGCACGGTGTCCACTCTGGTCTCGGATATGAAGGCGGTTAAAGCCAAATGTGATGACCTCGAATCTAGGTCGCGCAGAAACAATATACGCATTGTTGGCGTCCCTGAAAATGCACTGAAGGGTCGACTGGAATTGGCGGTCGAGGATCTCTTGAGGGAACTATTGGGTAACCCGGACATGTCTCCCTTCTTTACCATTGAGAGGGCCCATAGGGCGCTGTCACCCCGGCCTAAACCCGGTGACTTTCCAAGACCCATCATTGCCAAGGTTCTGAGCTTCAAAGACCGCGACCTAATTCTCCGCCTCGCACGGGAAAAAGGCGAGTTACGATTTGACTCGCAGGTCATCAGGATTTTCCCCGACTTTTCCACCAGAGTTCAGGAGGAACGTCGCCAGTTCCTTGGAGTGAAGAAACTCCTCAGGGAAAGGAACATCCCCTATGCCATCCTCTTCCCTGCACGCTTGAAGTTTACGTTCAACGACAAACTATACTTTTTTTACAGTGCCTTCTGAGGCGGTTAAATTCATCGAGGCACATGTTCCGCTCCATCCTCCGGCTGATGACAATATGAATAATGAGTGAATTCTAGGATTGCCTTGCGATGCCTTGATACTATGCTAATGTGTGGATTGAGTCCTGCCACACTCTGTTCATATACATGAGTGATCACACCTCTGTATCCATTTGTATACAATGCTTTCCTATGTGGGCTTAATTATTGCTCCTTGAGGAGCAACTGTCACCCCGTCCAAGTTATTCTCCCACACTTACTCCTGCTGCTTTCTAACATGCACAGCTCCCGTGGTCTGGTTGCAACCGTTGCCCTCTATCCACGACCACTAGAACATGGTTCCTCTCATAGCTCCGCCTGGGCTGGGTTTCTGGATCTCCGTGATGTGTGTTGCTCCCTGCGCTCCATGGGGTGGGACTGGGGTATCCATGTATTGCCCGCTAACAATGTTCGTTTTGTAACGGAACCAATTGGTTCCTAGCGTGCTCCCGCACGGCAACGGCGCACCCCACTGCGATTGCACTGTTTTTGTATATGCCCTTATTGTGGGTCAGCCCCTGTTGGGCTTTTGGGCTGTCTGGGCTATGTTGGGGTCGGCCCGGCTCTGCACAGTTGAGGGTGGGTGTTGTTTACACTGCTGTAGTTGGGTCAGCGGTGAGGGTGGGGGGTGGGAATGGGGTATTTGGAAAAAACGGCATATTAAGGCTCACGGCAGGCACACTGGCAAAACATAAGCGCACTCCCGACCTCAACCCCGATAGTGCGCACTGCTGCTATACCTGGGATGTTCATTGATACGGGTATACCGGGATTAGAGATCCGCCACTGACATGTCTACCGTCATAATGTCCTGGAACATTCGCGGATTAAGCAATCACACCAAGGCCCGCAAGATCATGGCCTTTGCTAATAGACATGGCTGTAAGATACTACTCCTGCAGGAGACACACTCCAATGCCCACATTCCGGGCACCATGGCCCCGTCGTGGGGTCCCAATAGATTCTTTACTTCCTACTCCTCCCAATCCAGGGGAGTCCTCACAATGATCCACAAATCGATCAAATTCATCCTGCACAAAAGTTACATGTGTCCCGAGGGTCGCTATGTCATACTACACTGCACGATGGTGAATAGAGAATACCTACTTGTTAACACGTACTGCCCCAACGTTGACTCTCCTGAGTTCTTCGATGCAGTAACTGCCATACTGCTGGGCTACGTGGGGGTCCAGATTGTATGGGGGGGGTGACCTAAACCTTATTCTTGACACTGTCCTGGACAGGACTGGCACGTCCTCTCGAGCCCTAACAAGTGCCGCACGCAGGTTGCGTGGCCATATGCAGACGCTCAATGTCTGCGACGCCTGGAGGACAGTACACCCCTTGTCCCGGGAGTATACTTATTACTCATCTGTCCACGACAGTTCGTCTCGTATAGACCTGTTCTTAGTGTCCAGCGAAACCATGGGAGGTGTGGAGGGGTCCTGGATTCTCCCCCGCACTCTGTCTGACCACGCTCCAATCACACTTTCTGTGAGGCTGGGTATACCCACCCCGACACTGAGCACTTGGCGTTTCAAATCTGAGGCCCTCAGGGACATTGTCTTTAGGGCCGATATCCTTGCAGACATTCTATCCTTCTTTGACCACAACTCTCTCCAGGACACCTCAGCCGCGGTTCGGTGGGAGGCCTTTAAGGTATACATTAGGGGGATGTCCATCTCACGGGAAGCCGGGGTACTGAAAGCTATCCGAGCCAGCCTTGATCGCTCTGAAGCTAAATTGAAACAGTTGGAGCAGCAATGCTCCACTGGCGCCGATCCCGCCTTACTTCTCCAAATCAGCGAGGAATTGCAGGCGTACAATGCGCTCGCTACCAATGAAGTCCAGTACTTCAGCCGCCCACAGGCTGCCAGGAAATATGGCGAGGGTGACAGACCGGGGAAGACATTGGCAGGAGTGGTGAGGGGGGAATTTGGCCGCGCTCAGATCCCCTCCATCAAAGATGCATCTGGCAACGCACAGTGGGCTGACCAACAGATTTTGGAGATATTTACCGAGTTCTACAGGTCCCTCTACTCCCAGCCTCTCGAACACTCCAAACGACACATGCGCGAGCTGCTTGTTCAGATCCCCACCACCGAAATTTCCCCTGCTGCCCGCGACCAGCTGGACTCCCCGGTAACGCTGGACGAAATAGTAACCTCCATATCTAACCTGCCCAAAGGCAAGGCGCCGGGACCTGACGGCCTCACGGCTGAGTTTTATCAAGAACACATGTCCATACTGGCTCCCAAGTTGCTCGAGGTCTGGGTCGAAGCGCTCCGCTCCTCTATTCTTCCCCCGTCCATGCGTGAGGCCGTCATCACGGTACTACTCAAGCCTGGCAAACCGGACGACGAATGTGGGTCTTACAGGCCCCTTTCCCTCATGAACCTAGATACGAAAATCATTGCTAAGACCATAGCTAACCGCTTTCTCCCCATTATGCCATATCTGGTTCACGAGGACCAAGCGGGCTTCGTCCCCGGCAGGTCCACCTCTCATAATATAAGGAGACTGTTTAATGTCATGTCCCGTATAAATCAAGATGCCCAGGCCGTGGCGGTTACTCTGGATGCTCAGAAGGCCTTTGACATGGTCTCTTGGAACTACACGTGGCTGGTGCTGGAGACAATGGGAGTTGGCCCAAACATGATCGGGTTCATTAAGCTACTATACGCCTCCCCTGTGGCCCGGGTCAGGGCCAATTCCTTGACATCCGACCCCTTCACACTCTTCAGGGGTACCCGGCAGGGCTGCCCCTTCTCCCCGATCCTCTTCGCCCTCGCAATTGAGCCAATGTCGGATTATGTCCGTGCTCGGCATGCCCGCAAGGGGATACGGCTGAAGGATGACCCCGAAATCATATCTCTATACGCAGATGACGTGCTATTATACATTAGAGAGCCCGCGACCCACATTGACCCCATACTTAGGGACATCACCTGTATCGGTACCTACTCTGGCTTCACGATCAATTACTCAAAGTCAGATATCTTCCCGCTCACGAAATCTACCCAACAACCTACCACTGAGTACCCCCTTCGCTGGTCCCCGGATGGTGTCAGATACCTGGGGGTGCAGATATCCTTGACTAAATCTACTCTGATAGCCGACAATTACTCCACCGCGGCGCAAACTGCCGAGGCCAAGATGTCAAGATGGCGATCGCTCCCACTATCCATGGCTGGTCGTCTCTCCCTAATTAAAATGATCCTGCTCCCCAAGCTTCTTTACACTTTTAGCAACGTTCCCGTGTGGCCTGGGAAGGCCTACTTCACTAAATTGCATACACTATGTGCTCAGTTCCTATGGCACTCCGGTGCAGTGCGTAAGAAGTGGTCTGACATGGCGCTCCCCTATAAACAAGGGGGGTTCACCCCCCCGAATCTGCTACTTTACTGGACTGCGGCCCAGGCTCAACATGCCACCCACTGGTACCCGGGCTCCCCAACACGTCCACATGTCAAGTTAGAGCGACTAGCAGCCGCCGGCACCAACATGATGTCCCTTATATTACATCGCCATTACACATCTGATTCACCCATTGACCCGGTCGCCACGACCATCCACGCATGGGAACACTTGCTAAGTCCGACGGACGGGTCCCCCCCCCTACTACAGATGGCTCCCGGTGTGGCGCCTGCCTGACCTGGAACCCACACACGATAACGCCTTGGCCCAACACTGGGGAGCGCTGGGGTATCAAGCACTGTCCGATTTCTACCCAGAAGGCAAGTTCATTGACCCCCAAACATGGAAGCAGGGCCACACCGGATCCGCCTTGGAGACCCTCCAGTACTATAGGCTACGGGCAGCGTTCCGCACTGCATGGCCCTCATTTCCCGATGAGCCCCCGGATAACCCGGCGATCGCATACATTGCCAACTCGGGCGGCGCCCGCAGTGTCGTCTCTTCACTATATAGGATCCTTCAGGAGTCCATCACAACTCCAGCACTTAGGGCGCGCGACGGCTGGGCGAATGAGCTGGGCCTGGAGTTGTCTGACGGCGACTGGGGCGCAATGTGCTTACACACCAAAAAAGTCTCCTTCAATTTCCGCTACCGAGCCATACAGTACAAACTCCTCAATAGGCTCTACTATACTCCACACAGGACTTCGGCGTTCGCCCGAGCCGCTGCGGCCAGGTGCCCTCGCTGTGGATCTGAGGGGGCTGAACACCTGCACATGTTTCTGTTCTGTAGGGAGCTATCTGGGTTCTGGGAATGCATCTTGAAAACACTCTCTGACATAGCTGAAACTGTGGTTGATCCTGACCCCTTGTCGATTCTGTTCAGGGTCTGGAAAACCGATGGAACCAGACGCCTAGCTAAGTTCCTAAACATAGGCTGTATGATTGCCAAAAAGTGTATACTCCAGAGCTGGAAAAGCCCCGCTCCCCCGGCCTTTCAGAAATGGTTGCGCTTACTCACCTGGTCACGCAATTGCGAGGAAGAATACTTGTCTATGCTCCCCGCCCAGTCTCGCCCCAGGAACATTTGGGCTGAATTCAACACTTACCTTAGTATCCGGGGCGAGGCCACACCCGAATCTGGTCCGTCTCCTGCCCCGTCGGGCTCTGATCCCACTGGGTGAGCCCCCACTTTGTCCCTTTGTTTTTGGATTGGTATGCTCCCTCTCAGATACTGCCCGGCTGTCCATGTTGTGATTGCTGTATCCTTTATGACATGCTGCTCCATGATGTAACTGCTATGCACCTATTGCCTTGTGTGTGCCTTGTGTACTTCTGCCGTTCAAAAATAAAAGTTTAAAAAAATAAAAAATTGGCACTTGGAATGGGTGAGGAAACACATTAGTGAGTCCCTTTAAGAATTGCACTACCAAAGGAATTTTGAAATAGGAGCATTCTTCTGACGAGCGCTTGAAGATGGAAAGCGCTGCAAGATAACCTTTAATGGTACCAACATTTAGACCTCTATGCGCTAGGGACAGGAGGAAGGACAGTACTTCCAGAATAGAACATAGAAAAGGATCAACATTCTTTTCTCTGCACCAGTTGCAAAACTTCCTCCAGCAGCAACAGTATAGAGATTTTGTTGCTGGCCTTCTTGCCGAAAGCAACACCTCCATGACGTCATCTGGAAGGTCCCAATCCTTGTATCTCAGCCTTTCAGATGCCAAGCATGAAGGTTGAGAGTTTTGACCTATGGATGGAGAATCTCCCCCTCCATTTGTGAGAGAAAGTCCTCTCTCTGAGGAAGACGTAGTGGGGGACAGATGGACATGTCTAGAAGGTCTGAGTACCACGTTCTCCTGGCCCAATCCGGGGCAATTGGGATCATGCGGTTCCCGAACAGTCTCAATCTCCTGATGACCCGAGGAATGACGGGAATCTGAGGGAACGGGTACAATAGTGGTAAATTCCACTCCATCACAAACGCAGGGCTCCTCTCGGGGGACATTACCTTCAGCAATATCTTTCGCACTTCCGGTTGATTCCAGTCGCAAATAGGTTTACTTTAGGGGTTCCCCAAAGGGCGAAGATCTCTTGAATGACTTCCCAAGCCAGTTCCCATTCGTGGGACACCGTGCTCTGCCTGCTCAGAGCATCTGCCGTCATATTATCCTCCCCGGCTAGATGAACTGCCGTTAAAGAGATTCCTTCCTTAATTGCCCAATACCAGAGCTGCATTGCCTCTCCGCACAGAGGTAGTGACCCTACATCTCCTTTGTTTAGATAATGCATGACCACTGTGTTGTCTGTCATTATCAGGACATTTTTCCCCTGACAGATGAAGCTTTCATCGCTAGTCTGATTGCTCTCAGCTCTAAAAGGTTGATGTGTAGTTTGGACTCCGAGGAGACCAACGACCGCCGATTGTCAGATCGTTGGCATGAGCTCCCCACCCCATGAGTGAGGCGTCCGTCACTACGGTGATCTCGGACCATGGTTGCCAAAAAAGTTCTCCTTTTAGGATGTTCTCTGTACAAGTCCACCATAGAAGATCTTGTCGAACCTTGTTCGGAATCTGTAGAAGATCCGTCATTTGACCTGAGAACTGGGACCACTGAGTCTTTAGAGCCCATTGAAGAGATCTCATCCTCAAACGTGCCTCCGGCACCAGGAAGATGCAGGATGTCATGAGGCCGAGCAACCTTAAGAAGTCGTAGGCCTGGAGATTTTGGCCATTTTGGAATTTGGAAACCATCTGAAGAATGTCTTGAGCCTTCGACTTGGGAGGCGAGCTCTTTCCCAAGGATGTGTCGAATACAGCTCCTATGTACTGGAGCTGTTGGGAAAGTGTCATTTGAGAAGTCTTGAAATTTAGGGCAAAGCCCAGTCTGTGGAGGAAGTGGCAGGTGACTTTTAGATGATCCAGTGCTTGTTCGGCAGAACGTGCCCTGATCAACCAATCGTACAGGTAGGGGTAGACATGAATCCCCTCTCCTGAGGTGCGCTGCCAGCACTACCATTAACTTGGTGAAGACCCTCGGGACGGAGGTTAATCCGAATGGCACGACTCAAAACTGATAGTGCGAGTCGCCAACTACAAACCTCATGTATTTTCTGTGCTTGAGATGAATTGGCACATGAAAATAAGCATCTTGGAGGTCCAATGACACAAACCAGTCCTGAAGTTGAAGGGCCTGAAGGATCTGAGAAAGGGTAACCATCTTGAACTTGTCCTTCCTGAGGATTTTGTTCAAGTTTAAGTCCAAGATGGGACTCAGTCCTCTGTCCTTTTTGGGGATCAAAAAATACGGGGAGTACCATCCCTTGTTCTTCTCCGCTGCAGGTACTGGTTTTATAGCACCTTTCTCCAGCAGGGTTAGAACTTCCTGCTGTAGGAGCGGGTCTGAAAACTTCAAAGGGTGTCTCCCTGGTGGATTGTTTTGAGGTTCCGTTAGGAAAGGAAGGCAGTAACCTTGGGCTATTATTTCTAGAGCCCAAATATCTGAAGTAATGGCTCGCCATTCTTGCAGATGCTTTGACAGCCTGCCTCCTACAGGTTTTTTGCGATGCAAGTCCTCAAAGTGGTTTTGTGACGGTTGTTGCAGCCGCTGATGGCAAAGAGGCTGCAGCTGGAGCTGGCTTTGCATGTTTTGTTCGTCCACCGCGAGTGGCCTTTCTCTGGCCCCTTTGACTGGCCATTCCTCTCGCCTTTCCATATGAGGAGTAGTAACGAAAGGATCGTCCCCTCCACGATTGTCCTGGCGCACGAAAAGGCTGAGGTTGCCTAATAGCAGCCCCTAAAGATTTGGCAGCTGCTTTTGAAGTCTGTAACCGCTCAAGGCTCTCGGCAGCCTTGCTGCCAAAAAGGTGAGACCCGTCAAAGGGCATGTTCAGAAGGCAGTTCTGTACGTCCGGTGTGAAACCAGACTTCAATAACCACGCAAATCTGCGCATTACCGTACTAGTGCCCATGGACCTGCTTGCACTTTCCGCAGTGTCCAAACCAGACTGAAGGGATTCCTGCATGGCTTCCTTTCCATCTCCAACGATGGCTTGGAACCCTTCCCTTTCGTCCCCTTCTGGTATGTGCTCCACTGCCATTGCGATGCACTCCCACAAAGCGCACAAAATCTTTGCCAAGGCACATGCGGAGTTGGCAGATTTTAAAGCCATACTCCAAGCTGAAAATAACTTCCGTGCCCAGCCATCCACACGCTTATTGTCCCTGTCTGGAGGGATAGAAGGGTATGCAAGTTTGTTGGAAGCTGTGGCTGCCTGTATGACCAGACTCTCGGGAGTGGGATGTTTGGACAGATAGCCGGGGTCGCTACCGTCAGGGTGGTATTTTGAGGTGAGGGATTTATTCACCGGAGGAATAGAATGCAGAGTCTCCCAATTCTCGGCTACCTTATTTTGCAGGGCTACATGAAAGGGTAGTACTGGGTCTTCGGTGGGACCATGGTCCAATATATCTGTCAAATCATCCTGGATGAATTGGGTTGATGGTCTAGCCCATCCTAAGTAATTACTACCTTTGTCATTAGCCGACGGTATGATGGACTGGCATGCTCTCTTGGTTCTGGTCTGCCAGTCATTTTCAGGAGATGTGTCAATGCCACTTCCATTGTGTAATGATTCCACCAGGTCCCTCATCCTGCTTTCTTCTGAAATCAGGCATTCTGGGACATTTGGGGTGCCATATTCTAGCCCAAAAAGGTACATTCTCCTCAGATTTTTCCTGTGCCTCAAAAATTGAGGTCAGGGACTTGAAAAACTCCTTCCTCTGGAGAGGCTTGAAAACCTCTGGGAGAGGAGGAGGAAAAGGTGTATTAAAGGGCTCTGATGGCATTACAGGTCTTGTAACCCTGTCTCACTTTTTCTGGCTGGCCTGGCTTAGCTGGAGCCTTTGGCGTTGAGGGCTTCGGTTCGGGGTCGACAAATGCGTTGATGGCGTAGACGTAACAGTGGTTGTCGACGGAGCCAGCTTCGAGGGCGTCGAGGCGCTCTTCGAAGATTTGCCCTTCGAGGTGCGTTGGGTCTCGGACGGCGGTGACCTCGAGCGGTCGACTCGAGCGGTCTTTCGCTCAACGTCCTGGATGGTTCTCTATCCTTCATTTTTCAATCACCCGGGATCGAGGGCGTGTGAGTATCGGAGCGATGACTCTCCCGGCTGGCTTCCGAAGAAGGCGCGGACTGAAGCTTCGCTTTCACAAACACCTCCATCATTTTGACCCTGAATGCGTCCCACTCTTCGGAGGACAAATGTTTCGTGGGGCATTTCATCCTTTTTGGGGACCCGTCTGAGGACGGGTTGGAGGGGGACCTGTGGCGTTGTTGCTTCGATTTGTTTCGTCGAAGATGACGAGCGATGGGAATCGCTTTGGGACCTCGACCGATGCCTTTCGTGTTGAAGAGATTTCTCCTTACGGGACCTCGACTCGATGCTAGAGGCTTTACGGTCAGATTCATGACCTACCTGTAGTTTTCCCCTCCTTTCTCGCAAGGCTTTCCCCGTCATCGCCTGACACTTCGTACCGGCCTCCATGTCGTGGCCTTCTCCGAGGCACCACAAACACTCTCGGTGCAGGTCTGTGATCGACATTTTTGAACCGCACGACTTGCACTTTTTGAAACCTGATCTCGGGGTCGTGGTTGGCATCGATGACTAGGACATATTTGTTATTTACTATTCTTCACAGAACTCGAGGTGCGTCGAATTTCCTAAGCAACGTATACTGCAAAAAAACGGAACTGAGGCCAACGGGCGCTGCGCGTGCTACTTATATACCCGATGACGTCACCCTCGGCGGAGGCATTCGAGGGACCATCGACTCGACATTGACGCACAGCGACCTCTGCCGAAAAAATGTCCGAAGAGCCGCAAAGCTGGATGGAATACATCTAAGATGAGGAATACGTTGGAGGACACAATCCACTCGAATGTCAGTTACTGAGGGTTCTGTTCGGGAGTGGGTGGAGATTCGTGGAGGAAAAAACCTTGTGACCAGTTGCCTCCAAGGTGGGGGGACGCTCCAAGTACCTTATCGGAGCTCCGCTGTATTGTGACCGAACATTCCTGTGTCCATACATTTTTCATTTTCCAGGGCACACTAAAGGTTAAAGGCATCTAGGTGAAACTGCCACATATGGAGGGGGCAAATGTCCAGCACCGGACAGGTCCAGACAGGGAGAGATCTGACCCTTAGATGGAGGCCCTTCGAGGGGGGCCCACGATCGCCTGCCCGCTCCGGGGGCTGGTTCTGAGTCAAGGAAGGTCCAGCCAATCAACAGGTGGGCACCCGGAAGGCAGGATCAGCTGCTCCGTCGGACTAGCCCATCAAAAGAACGTTACCAGGTAAGAAAGTAACTTGTTCTTCGAGGGGATTGGGTCCTCCGACGTATTCCATATCTATGACAGACTACCAAAGCAGTACCAACGTATGGAGAAGGGAAAAGAATTTAGAATATAGAAATTTCGAATGAACAATCAAATTGCAGAATAGAGGAATGCCTTGTCAAAGGCCAGATCCTGCCCATGGATAGAATCTAGGGAGTAGTGTCTTACAAAAGTATGGACCGAAGTCCATGTGGCTGCTTCACAGATGTTACGAATAGGAACACCCCTCTGCAGGGCAGTAGAGGCAGCCATACCCCTACTAGAATGGGCCCATAAGCCTACCGGAGGGTCCTTATCAGCCAAGCGGTAACATTCAGAAATTGCCAAGATAATCCAACTGGACAAAATCTGCTTAGTAGCAGCTTGTCCCAAACGCCTTGCAGCGTATCCTATAAAGAGCTGATCGTCCACTCTGACCCGGGACATGCGTGAAGTGTAGAAACTTAAAGCTCTCCTAGGATCCAACCTATGGAGCCTCTCCTCTTCCTTACCAGGATGCGGAGGAGGATAAAATGCCGGAAGAATGACCTTCTGGCTTAAATGAAATACCGACACCAATTTCGGAAGAAAGGAAGGACGAACCCTAAGGACAACCCTGTCCTTAAGAAACACCTTGACGGGTGGCTTAACAGAAAGTGCCTGCAACTCGCTCACTCTGCGAGCGAAAGTAAGCGCAACTAAAAATACAGTTTTAGGGGTTAACAGTCGCAAAGGACAAGAATGTAAAGGCTCAAATGGAGCACCCATTAGGAATTTTAGAACAAGATTCAAATCCCAACCGGGCACCTGGAAAGGTGACAGTGGAAACACATTAGTGAGCCCTTTCAGAAACTGAGAAATTAAAGGAATTTTGAAATAAGAACACTCCTCAGACAAGCGCTTAAATATGGACAGCGCGCTAGGGAACCTTTAATGGTACCCACTTGCAGGCCTTTGTGGACTAAAGAAAGCAAAAAAGACAGAACCACAGGAAAATCACATGAAAAAGGATCCACATTCTTAACCCTGCACCAGTCGCAGAACTTTCTCCAGCGGCAACGGTACAGGGACTTTGTTGCAGGCGGTCTGGCCGAAAGAAACACCTCCATCACGTCTACAGGGAGGTCCCAATACTTATACCTCAATCTTTCAGAAGCCAAGCGTGAAGGTTGAGGGATCTGACCTCTGGATGGAGAACCTGACCCCCCCCTCCCGTGAGAGCAGATCGTCTCGGTAGGGAAGACGGTGTGAAGGGCAGATGGACAAGTCGAGAAGGTCCGGGTACCACGTTCTCCAGGCCGATGCTGGAGCAATGAGGATCATCCGGGAACCGAACCTCCGTAACCTCCGCAGCACCTGCGGGATGACAGGGACTGGAGGAAGCGCATACAGTAGTGGGAAGGACCACTCCACCACAAACGCGTCCCCTAAGGCTCCTCTTGGAGGAAATTCCCGTGAGCAGAACCCTTTGCACTTCCGGTTGACACTGGACGCGAAGAGATCCACTTGTGGGGTCCCCAAAAGGGCGAAGATCTCCAGGAGAATCTCCTGAGCCAACTCCCACTCGTGAGAGATCGCGCTCTGCCTGCTCAGAGCGTCCGCCGTCTCGTTTTCGTCTCCGGCCAGATAAACTGCCGAGATCGAAATTTCCTGCTGGATGACCCAGAACCAGAGCTGCATCGCCTCCCTGCACAGAGGAAGTGACCTTTCTCCCCCCACCCCCCTGTTTTGTTGAGGTAGTGCATGGCCACTGTTTTGTCAGTCAGAATCAGGACATTCGTCTCTCAAACAGTAGGCAGAAAAGCCTTCAGGGCAAGCCTGACGGCCCTCAGCTCCAACAGACTGATATGGATTCTGGTACTCCTACGTTGGCCTCTTTGACTTGCAGCGCCCTCGATTTACCAAAGGTCGAGTAATATCGAAAGGAACCTCTCCTCCATTGCTGTCCCCTAGGACGAAAAGGCGGTGGTTGGCGAACTGCAGCGCTCAACTTTGCTGCAGCCTTCGAGGTCTGCAACCTCTCAAGGCTCTCGTCAGCCTTGCTGCCAAAAAGATGGTCACCATCAAAGGGCATGTTGAGAAGCCAGGCTTGTACATCCGGAGCAATCCCCGACTTCCACAACCACGCAAATCTGTGCATCATGGTGCTCGCCGCCATGGACCGGCTGACAGTCTGCCACGCCCAGACCCGACTGAACGGATTCACACATTACCTCCTTGCCATCCTGTAAAAGAGCAAGAAAGCCATCCCGTTCCTTCCCTTCGGGGAATATGTTCAGCCGCTAGGGAAACAATTCCACAGAGTATGAGTGAAACGTGCTTAGGCACACACGGAGTTGACTGCTTTCAAAGCCATAACCCCTGAAGAAAAAACTTTCTTCGCCCAACCGTCAAAACGCTTGTCGTCCCTATCAGGAGGGATGGTAGGGTACAACGCCAGTTTAGCCGGGCCGTGGCCACCTGCACCACCAAACTCTCCGGAGTAGGGTGCACGGACAAGTAGCCAGGGTCGCCACTGGCTGGGCAGTATTTTCTCGGCAACGACTTCCCTACTGCTGGGAGACTCTCCGGAGCAGTCCGAGCCGCTGCCAACCTTCTTTGCAAGGCCATATGGAATGGAAGAACGGGTCAATTGGTGGACCTAGGTCCAGTATATCCATCAGGTCATCCTGCAGAAAATCCACTGGGGGCGCAGACCACCCCAAGTACTCCGACACCCTTGACAAACCGCCAGTACGACGACTCGGCGTGCGTACCAGTTTCAGGCCTACCCAAACACCACCTCCGGGGAGGTGTCTAGATCACTGGCGTCGTGCAACGACTGACGCAGGTCTTCAATCTGGCAATGACCAGACAATATTTCGTCAGGTACCTCATCAGGAACCAAACCTTCCTCAGACCCTTCTTCCACCTCAGAAATATAATCCAGAGGCTGAAATGGGGGCACAGAAATAGGGACAAAAATATTTTTGGACTTGGCCAGAGCCTTTTTCGGGGGTTCCACCGTGCCACGGGGTACCTCTGACAAAGCATCCTCGAAAGGCTTTGATGGAATCGGCATCGACGTCGAGCGTGGCGCCGACTACCTCGACACAGTCCTCGAGGGCGTTGCCCCGAGCGTGTCCTTCAACGGCCTCGACTCCGATGGCGTTGAGGGTTTCCTCGGAGCCGGAGCCTCGAGTGAGCCTCTCGACGGACATGGCGCCGACGTCTTTCAAGAAGACCTCACAGACTCAGACGGTCTTGAGGGCGTCGGGGACCGGGACCTGGCATGGCATGGCTAGAGCGATCCACCTTGTCCTATCGAGACCTCGAAGGTTCACGATTGCACCGACCACCCAAGCCCGAAGGCGTGCGAGTGGTGGCTCTAGCACGGTCATGGCCGGCTTCTCTAGAAGGCGCGGACAGACCGGAGCCGTGTGATTCAAAAATCACCAACATTTTCTTGCAAAATGCCTCCCATTCCGCAGGAGTAGAGTGCTTGTTGGGACAAGCAACCCGCCGACGGGCGGAGTCCTCGGAAGAGGATGGGGAAGGCGACCAGTGCCGGCACTTCCACGAGTGCCTCGAAGAGGCAGAGGAATGGCGGGACCCACTCCGGGACCGAGACCCACTGGACTTACACCAACAACGACTCGCAGAGTTGCCCCTCAAATCATCGGTGGAAAGCCAGTGGACCACGGCTTACAGGGTTTGGAAACCCTACCTACCGAAAGATTCTTCCGCTCCCGCAAGGCCTTCGACGTGAGCGGCTGGCATTCGTCACAATCGTCTGTAGCATGGTCCTCCCCGAGGCACCAGAGGCAGGCGTTGTGCTGGTCTGTCAGCATCATCTTGGAACCACAGTCCCGACACTTGAAACCCGGCTGCCGGGTGGAAGACGACGAAGACATAATGATGATCTTCACAAAGAACAAGTTTGAAAGAACCGATAGAAACTCAGAAGAACCGAGGCGTGCCGAGATCTCCGAAGCAAACACGTTTGCGGAAAAAACAGAACAGGCTACGGGCGTTGCGCGTCCTACTTATAACATCCGGTGACGTCGGCTCGACGGAGGCCCTCGAAGACAGCGTATCGACGCAGGAGCCGAAAATGTTCTGAAGCAGCACAGCTGTGGTGATTACCTGTCAGATATGGAATACATCGGACGACCCAATCCCCTAGAAAAATAAATACTTTGCTATACGGAAGCAGGCTCTACTCTTAAAAGTCTGGGAAAACTCCTTTCCAATAAAAAGAGGTTTAGATATCACAAGAAAAAACGAATACTTGGATGTCTTATGTGACGGATCCCTGAAAAACGTGAATGGCTGAGTAGAGTGTTCCAAGCACTGGCGGGGGGTCCCAGTGGCGGTGGGGCCCTCAGCAGGGCTTGCAGGGGGCCCCCACATTTGTGTTACACCACTGGCTATAAAGTAACCACCTCTGAAGGCATGATGAATCTTGTCATGCTGGAACAAACCTTTGCCTCATGTTCCTCTGAGCTGAAGCAGCAGTTGGCAGATTCGAAGGAGACTGAGCATAAGAAACTGGACATTGCTGCTTACGAGTGTCTGGTAAGCAGGAGGGGGAAGAAGCAAAAAGAGAAATAGGGTGGGTGTAAAGACTGGAGGTTGGTGTCTGTACTCCTGCGCTCTATATGGTAAAGGAGAGGCACAGAAGACCCAAGCCAAGAGTCTCTATTGTTGGTAGCAATGGACGAGCAATCAGGCCTAGCTTCTCAGGAGGTGATGCAGGCTGGTTCTTAAGTACAGTGTAGTCCCCAAGCACCCACAAAGGAATGTCCGCACACTGTATTAGTGAAAACAGTCTTTATATAATTAAGTTTCAAGGTGAATAACTCACTTTGTGCTCAGTTAATCTACAATGGCAAATATATACAGTTCTAAGTGGTACCACAATTATCATCAGATTTCATTAAAGTGCATCAACTGTACTCTGGTCAAATGTCACAAATTAATAAAGGTAACCAACAATAGACATAGGAGGAAAGGAGTTGGTTAAACAATTGGCGGAATACTGGGCACCTACCGCTAGGCACAGTTCTGTGTGGAGATCACCCCCCACCTGGGCAACCTGTAAAATAAAGATATACTACAAGCCCAGTCCATATATTTTTCCAATGACCTTCTCTCCTTCTAAAGTGTTTCTACCACCCCAATGTACCTGGAATAGCAGAGTTACTCGAAGAGGCGTCGAGGGATCTTCTCGAGTGACTCCCTTTAAAGCAGGATCCACGGATTGTCGATGGGCCTCAAAGAACGTGAACTTGGCGTCGATGATACTCAATGAAAAGTTCGATGGCGTTGAGGCAGCAGCTTCGGTCCTGGCGGTGCTCGTCGACGAGTCGAAGACGTCCTGAAAGGATGTGGCATGCAGGGCACCTCGATGTTGATAGTTCAGGACCGCAAAGAGTTTGTGAAGAACTTTGGCCCAGCAAGGGCGTCGAGTCGTCCAGCGTCTCTACGGTCTTTGGGTGGCGGGAAACCCACCGGCAGATGCTCCTCGGCGCGTCGACAGCCTGGCCTTCTCTGGCGGGATACTGCGGTCGGTGGTGCAGACAAGCACGTCCTGGAATCAAATGTCTTAGGCAAATGTCTTAGGCAAAGGAGCTTTGCGGCTCCAGTTGACGACTGCACAGCGTCAAGCAGTCCCTGCCTCTGGCCAACTAACTTCGACGGGCCTCCAGCGGTTATAGCAAAGCTGCAAACCCTGGTAGACGATGGTGGACGGCTGTCCAGTGCTTCTCTTCGTTTATCGTTGCCGGTCCCGGTCTCCGGTTGACAGTCGTTCGTAGGCTGACTTCCAGGGCGCTGCGGCGAAGGTTAGCAGTGCACGATGATCCCTCGTAGCTCGGGAAGAGGGCGCCTAACCAGGTCCTCTCTGAGTCAGTTCTTGAAGACAAAGCAGCTTTCAGATAGACAAAGTAGAGCAACAGCAATACTTCTCTTCCAGCAGGGCTTCAAGGTTAAGCTTCAGTTTCAATGTCTGTTTCAACTCCAGCTTCTGAACGATTTCTAGCAGTGAGAGGTCCCCAGAAATACTGTTGATCTCCCATTCATTCTGCTGGGTCACACTCTGGCAACCAATCACTCAGAAGGGCATTCAGTCAGTCAGCCAATCAGGCGCACGGTGCATTCAGGCCCTTGTTCTCCATCCAGACACTCAACACAGAATGTGGATTCGGACAAGTACCACGCCATTCAACATTACACAATGCATTCACACCAGTTTCGGGCAGGGCTGTCTTAGTCATTGTGTCAAACACCAGACATCCACAACATAGAATGCGTATTCGTCACACACTCCATTTACCCAGGTCCCACCCACAGGTGTACCCACGACATACGGTCGTTGGGAAGGCTTCAGTCAGTCTGGTCGGCACTTCCCCACACTACCATATATGGAACTTCCACCCAAAAGCCAGTCAGGGAGAAGGGACAGTCAAGGCTTCCCAGGACTTCGGGAAAACCAAGGTAACAGGCGATGGAAGGCAAGAGGTCACAGGGGCTATCTTGTTTCCATCAGGAATCTACTGATTCGAATGATAGGGCCTGGGCATCCCGAAATGGAGGATACTCAGAGCACCTGTCAAATTCAGCATGGAGCTGCCACCAACTCATACCCTGCTCTGTGGGCCACACACAGGTGCCCAAAACACAGTAGGGGCATAGGGTTATACCCCCACCCATGGGTGCCATAAGGGTATCACATGGGTCTGTACAACAAACCAAAAGCGAGAGCTGCACCGCCACATGTACTCTTGCACAGAAAACATGACAGAACACAAAAAGCAGTAAAGGACAACGATATGGAGGCCCTGTCCCTTCAATGCATTTCCAGCATCACAGTGGTACAACTAAAAAACTTCTTCCCATAAGGCCCACTAAATGTTTAACAAGCTTAAGTGGCAAGATTCTGGAAAGGATAGTCAGAATAACAAACCCAAGCCTCCCTATGTATCATGGTCCAGAAGATCTTGTGTAACCTGTGGAGCAAGTGACCAGGGTACCCCAGATATAAGAGTAAGACCTCGGGAGTCCACCGTTAATATGTCCTTTCCCCAGGAAGAGATCACAGGGATGCACTTCTCTTTAACATCTTGCCAAATGGTGAAGTTGAATTAGATTCCCTGGAACCGAGCAATGCTGTAACTTCTGCTCCCATATCCATTCCTTCCCAAAATTATTTTCTTGTTGATAGTGTGTTGGTAGCTGGTGTAAGTACCTCTACTATTGGGGACACTGGGCCCAGTCCTCCATTATGGTAAACCCAGACGCTCTTGCCAGAGAACCTATGTGGGCTACTCAGTTGAATGGAAGGCCCTCTCTTAACATCCCAGGAATTGTCTGTCATTGAAGCTGTGACTAGTGAGATGGATAGGGCATCTGTCAGTGTGAGGAGAGGGTTCCTAGAAGACTTCTGGGAGTGATCAGTCTTCAAGACGTAGGTTCTGAGAGACTCTCCAGACCCTTCAAGCACTAGGTCTCAGAATCAGGCTGCCTTTCCCAAGTCTAAGGGGAAGCCTAAGCCGAAACAGAAACCTAAGGTAAGAGGAGACATAACAAGGAGGTAGAGGGAAAGAGAATGATCTATAGTTCAAAGGAAATAATGGTAAAGCAGACCTTCCTCTATTTGCTTAAATAAGTCAGCAAGACCATGCTCAATCATACTTAAAGTTAAAAGCTTTTAGGTCAGTTATTGCTAGCAACTAATGTTTTCAATAGTAATGTTTAAACCATGCACCAACGTCAGGACCTACTACCACCAATCCCAAGAAGAGGCGCGTTTCAAAATATGATCTGAAGATAATAACGAAGGTAAGCCTGACCAATGAAAATGTAAGAATTGGGTAACGATGGGACTTCTTTGAAGAGGTTTAGTCCAATCATATTTGGTGGGTGGAGAGTGATAAAATGTATCAGAGTGTTTTTTGTTACAAAAAGGCATATAAACTGCCAACTTATGTTGTATTGAGACATGGTTTAGGTTGGTCTTGCAACACCGTCTGACCGCTCCCCGGAGCTTTTGTACAATAAACTTGCTTCATTTACAACCGCATACCCGCTTAAGTGGTGGGCCTGTTTCTGCTTAAGGTGATTAAGGTCCACCTCCCAAAGGATCTCTCCTCAAAGGTAGCTTCTACCTAAGAGATGATGCCAGCTATGTAGGAGCAGCTTTTATTTCAATCCTTAGCCATAACATAGCCAATTTGGGAAGCTCTGTAAGTAAAAGGGCCTCTATAGAATTTCATGCAGCAGGGAATGCCCATCAATTGTCCCAGCTCTGCAATTTATAGCAGTCATGTAGAGAAATAACCTGGAACTAAAGTAGTAAAGTTAAGGAGTAAATGGACAATGGGTGTGGGAGACTTGTTACGATATAATTGTATCGAAACAATAACAGATATAACAAATGCATTGTATACATTCATTCTCTCAAGAGACACCAGATACAATTCAACACTCTATCCTTAGTTACAAAAAGAAATCCAGTGCATGAAAATAATTTTGAAATTCACTCACATTTTCCTGGAACACAAAGCAACAAAGCAAGGAAGTTGCTTGTTCAGCAGTTAAGTCATTAAACAGACCATTAAAGGTCATTTCTGTTAAAAGGAGTTCATCAGCACTGCATTGAAAGAATAAAATAAAATGTTAAATTAATAACCCATCTCCTCGTGGCTATTCTGCAAATTCTCCACTTCTGAATTTCAAAAGAAATGTCAGATTAGATAGCAAGTAGATCGAATCGGCAGAATAACTGGCCTCAGATTCAAATCCAGAGACAATTCAATACATTAAAGTCTAAAACAAATCTAAACACTATTAGATACCATAACATGCAGTACATAATAACACTTCATTACAGTACTGCAGTTTTGAAGGGCAGCAGCTTACCTTTATTTTCAACTCTTTACAAGTGGTATTCAATTCTACACCATGCTAGGAGAATGACAATATTTCCTGAATAGCAAAGCCCTCATCAAAAATTACAATCAAACTAAATATTCAAGCAACCGTGGGGAATATTCATGCAACACATAGGTGCTGATTTGGAAACGTAGGCCTAAATACTGTATTCCCAGATATCCTGGTACACTATAATCCAGGGAGTATGTTGATGTTAACACAAAGAATGTATAGCAATTAAGGAGAAGTTGGCGTTTGATTCTCAGTGCAGCAATTGATGCACTTCTTGTTCTACAAAATAACCGTATATTTAAGTTTAAGGTCGGAATTATGACTTTCACATTGCGCTTGCTACCATAGTATTTTCTTTGTAATCAGAGTTTCCCATTACCTGCTGATTTCACAAGCAACTCGCCCTTTCATCTCAATGACATCAGATGAAGTAGCAAAACCCATCCTCCTTAAAACACGCTTCCGGCATTTAAGCTCATCCATCTGTAATACTGTTCTTGCTTTCTTTAGCTCTCGTTTTGCTGCTCTAATATCCACAGCAATCTGGAAAAAAAGGCACACACACTTTCAGAAACTTCATAATCATAAAATAAAAATAAACCGAGGACCCATTTGAAGAGATATTGGCATCAAGAGGGTTTAAGCTACTTACCTGTAACTATTGTTCGCCAGCATTGGTCTGGCATGGATTCACATGCTCATGAATATTCCCCGTCAGGCTGGGAATCCTCAGTAAAAGAAAAAATAGTTTCACTTAAAAACTGTATTTTTCCTCTAAACCAAACACTGTCCACTGGGTCATACTGCCCCCATCCAATGCCGGCCCTCTCTCCAAGACCCTCCTCTGGCAGCCATCTTTGCATTTGGTAAGCACAAAGTGGCAGTATGACCAAGAAGAGCTGCAGAGGGGATGGAGGGAGGGTTCGCATGTGAATCCATGCCAGACCCATGCTGGAGACAAATAGTTACAGGTAACTTAAACCTTCTCCATTATGCGGTCTGACATGTATTCATATGTTAGGCAAAGTTTGTATGCAGTACCCTCTGGGACCACGACACACAACTAGAACTACAGGTGTAAGCAAATCCAACCTTTGGTTTAAGTCTGTACCACACAGTTTTTGGTAGCGAGCTGAGCACCCAGGCTTATCTCGAGAGGGAATGTGAGCTTGTAACGGTGTCACACAAAGGTCTACAATAGCAAGTATTCAGATAGACACTTCTACTCAAGGTTAATTTGTAAAACAATTAATTTATTACACAATCATTTAGAAAGCATTCACTAAAGGAGGCAACCAGTATCACACAGAAATTATACAATACTGATTATTAAGCAATTGAGCTCCCTTGAAGTCGGAGTAAAATTGCATTAAAGTAGGAGCAAAAAGTCATAAATTGATAAAACGAATATTACAGTTACTTTAAAACAGAGCACATAGTTTGAGCTCACCGGAGGAGTTGATTCAAAGCAATATGAAGGCCAAAGTCAATGGACTAGTGTCTTGTATAAGTAAAAACGGTTCTGGTATTTAAAACCAGAAAGTCATTGCCACGGTTCTTAGAAGTAGTTCACGGAAGAAAGGTTTGTATGTTGGGTCACAAGCTAACTCGGCCTGCAAGTTGCCAAAGTTCCAAAACTTTTCCGGTGAAAAGTTCTGTGTCTGGTTTTCACAGTACCTTATATTGAAGAAAAAGATGCAGCTGAAGAATTCTGTTCCTGGCAGTTCCTGCAGATCTCGCTGTTCCTGAGCCTCAATCGTGGGGACAAGAGGGAGGACGTCGGGGGACTCCTGCACTGCACGGGGACGGGTTACAAAGCTGGCAAATTGGCAAATCTTCAATTCCGGTTGCTGTTCTTCAAGCACACAAGCTGGTGTACTTCTCCTTGGTTAATCCTAACCAGCTCTGAGAATGGTAACCAAGTGGCTTATCAGTCGATTGGTCCCACCAACTCAAAGAAAGAGGTCGTCCTTGAAAGGGCTTCTCTCGAGGTGATCTTGGCGATTTGGACCTGCAGCAGGGCTCCACCGGGCAAACCAATGGTCCAGTAGTTGCAGCAGCCGTCCTCTTCCAGCTCGTCTTCTGTTCTTTCGTTCAGTCCGAGAGACTCCCCTTTTAAACAGTTTTCTCCCATTCATTCCAGCCTAGCTGCCACTCACCCAGCAGGGAGTCTATCCTTGCCGGACAGTCAGCCAGCCAGCCAGCCAATCACGCCAGAGTGCATTTGGGTCTCCTAGGAGACTAAGCACAGGGAGTTTCGGGCACCTCCCTTACTTCCTGCCCACCCCAGACACTCGGGCGCCAGAGGCGGTATTCAGTCCTGAAGCCTGCCAAAGGCATAGGAACAAAGGGACCAAACCTAGTGTGGCGCACCAAGACAAACTCTAGAAGGACCTTTCCAAAAAGAAATAGCGAAAAAAGAAGACCGGGACCTGTTTAAACAAAGGGGGCTCGGACGCCATCTTGAAAAATATGGCTCCCATGATTTTTAGCTACCTGTGTTGACGGTCAGGTAAAATCATGGTAGTTTGTTGTAAAACCACTGCCACCAGTCATTTCAATAGGAAAGGGTAGCATTTGACTGCTACATGACTTTCTAGACATAGGGGATACTAGGTAACCCCTCCAGCAGTCTTTTGTAATCTAGTGTGTGCTGGGTCTAGGAATTTAAAGACCAGTAAAGTCAATTTAACTTTACATTCTCTGGGAAACAGTAGTTTATCCCAGAGAAGGTATTTAAACCTTGGGACAGGCTAGAAAGACTTCCCTGTGTCACTGCACTGAGGGTGCTGTGTAACACATGAAAAGATGATGCCTCTTCAGTTGCCTTAAAACACCATAATCAAAGAATAGAAGAGTAAAACACACATCAAAATACATGAGAGAGTGGGGAAAAAGGCTCACACTCTCCAGGAAAAAAATCAAGCCCTCAAAAATCCAGCAAGTTGCTGGGGGTTTCTAAGGTGAAGGAAATTAGTACAATTATGAGAATTCTCCCTAACATGCTCATGAATAACGAATGCATAGCAGTACAACATTACACAACCACGGGAGGTGGCAAGGGTCAACAGAAGCAATTAATTCTTACCTCTGAAACAGCCTCACCTCAAGCCAACAGGTTGCGTAGCACTGTTTGGCCGACTCCTCTGTGGAATCCCTGTCGACGTAGTAGAAAGTCGTGAAGGTGTGCGTGGACCTCCACTTAGTAGCCCTGCAGATGTCCAGCAGGACCACACCAGACAGGAACGCCTTCGTCGCAGTGATCGCTCAGGTGGAGTGGGCTCTCTGACAGCAGTATGATCGCCAAACTATGACAGTGCGTGATTCAGCCGGAGAGTCACCTTGAAATGGAATCGTTGGACAAGGCCTTCCCATGGTTCACAGGACCAAAGTTCACAGTTGTGAGGTCTTCCGAAAACTTTGTGCGTGTCACATGGAACTGCAGGGCAAAAGCAACATCCAGCTAATGCAAGGCCCTTTCAGCCGACGCCGAAGGTTTTGGGAAAAAACAGGTAAGGCTTGTTGAGGTGAAATTCTGGCTGAACCTTCGGCATGAAAGAGGGGTGCGTACACATCACCACCCTCGATTTGCAGAAAGTCAGGTATGGTTGCTTGCCGGATAGGGCCTGGATCTCACCTACCCTTCTGGCAGAGGTGAAGGCCACAAGGAAAGCCGTTTTCCACGAGAGGAACTTGAGAGGCCTGATGCATAGGCTTGAAGGGTTCGCCCCACCTCCTTCTCCATGAGCCTCGTCAGAACCACGTTGATTTCCCGCGCTGGGGCAGGAGCCTGCACCAGGGGGAAAGATAAAAAATGTAAGTCCCTTGAGAAATTGCTTGACAATTCGGTGGGACCAAAGTAAAGATCTTCCTGGAGATCTGGTGTAGCAGGAGATAGCCGCCACCTTGATAGAAGCGTGCCCCAGTCCGGCCTTGGCCAAGCATAGCAAGTATGGAAGGATCTGCGGGGCCGTGACCCTCAGAGGGGTAATCTTCTGAGACAGGCACCACGTAGCAAAATGCTTCCACTTGTGACCGTAGTACTTCAAAGTCGACAAAGCCCTGGCATTGGCGAAGACCCCCCTGGAGTCCGCAGGCAACTCCTATTCTCCAAACTCCAGCGCTACAGGAACCAAGCCCTAAGGTTTAGCGATCCTGGATTGTGATGAAGGATTGCGCTTCCTTCTCTGGTGAGAAGATCCGGAACAACTGGCAGCTTGACCGTAGGCGATGCTGACAGGTTGAAAAGGTTCAGATAACAAATCTGCCTCGGCCACGCCGGGGCGATGAGTATCATTTTGCATGGACACAGTGTGTTGATGACTCGTAGCAGGAGAGGGAACGGAGGGCGTGTGCACATGAACAGCTTTTGCCACGGGAAGGAGAATGCGTCCCCCCAGGCTCCTTGGTTGGTGGAATCTGCTGGCAAACTTCTGGCACCTGGAGTTAGCCACCAGCACAAATAGATTGATCTGGGGCCTACCACATTTGACAAATAGGCAGTCCACCAGACCCTGACGGAGCTCCCACTCATGGCAGAAGCGCAGTTCCCTGCTGAGGGAGTCTGCAATGGTGTTCTTGACTCCCGCCAGGTGGAGAAGGACTAGGAACATCCTCTGTCCGACGGCCCAGCAGTACAAGTCCTGCGCTTCTTTGGAGAGCACCAGGGATCGAGTGCCCCCTACTTCCTGATGTAGGACATGGTGGTGATGTTGTCCATGAAGATCCTCACCACCTTGCCCTTTGTTAGGGAGAATTCTCTTACAAGGCTAATTTCCCATTTGGGGTTTGTTTTCTTCTCCTGCTAAGAGTGAGACTCTTTTCCTCCCACTCTTAGGCATGATTTGAGTGTCTTTGACTGTGTGCTTATGGGCTACGGGGTTTTCTTTCTACTCCATAGGGTATCATCTATTTATGTGTTTGTTACACATCACCCTCAGTGCAGTAACACAGGGGTGTCAGTGACCCCCAAACAGACTCCATACCTGGGACTGACTACTGTCTCCCAGGGCATGTAAAGTCACCATTGACTTTACTAGTCCTAAATTGTGAACAGAACAAGTACAAATCATCATATTGTGGAAGTACTGGAAGGGGTTAATTATATTGCCCCTGGGTCTGTTTTCAAGGGGGCACTGTCCAGCCCCCCTTGTCGAGTTTCTGGCTGGTGGCAGTGGTTACCACGCGAAATATTCCACCGGAATATTCTCTATGGGATTTTCCCATTGATTTTAAACGCACCACTTTTTGGTGCAATGTTAAAGAAACCGTCAGTTTATTTATTATTAAAACCCCGGTTGGGCCTTTTTGCAAGAACTATTTTCTAATATGGCATTTGTGTCCGTCTCCAACTCTAACCAAGGTCGAGCCCTTTGTTCCACTATTCTCCACAGAAGCCCTCAAAATGGTGCCCCTCTTTCTGGGTTCCACAGGAGGGGTTGAGGGGAGAATTGGCACCCTGGACTGCGTTGCCTCGGCAACCCAAGTCGCACTCTACTCCGATTGGCCCAGTGGTGAGCCGCCCAGCTCACCACTTAGCATGTGTGATTGACAGCTAGGCTGATGAATGGGGGTTTTTCTGCATAAAAGCATGGCCTTTGGGACTGGAACTTCAGAAGTCGCCACAGGACCAAAGAATCCGAAGAGTGAAGAAGCTGAGCCATCTGCAACGACGACACCACCGGTGGAGCCCTGCTGCAAAGACCGCACCACTTTCCCGACGACAAGAGAAGATCTTCAAAGACGTCTCTTGGTCGAATCGCCTGTGCCAAGCACCCCGGCGGCCGGATAGCCAAGCTTCACCACTTTGACCTCGAATAAAAGAAACGCTCCTTTTATTGACAAACTCCGCGGCTGGTTTCATCCCTGTGCAGTGCAACGACTCCACGTTTCCTCCTCGATGAGATCCTCTCTTCCCCTGGTCAAAACAACGAACTGCAACCACTGCCAGGAAGAACTGCCACCGCTGGAGCTTCCTCTCTGTTTAAGGTACTGTGTCCTGCCTGGCCTCTCTTTCTTCGGTTTGCCCAAGGGGACCCTTAAATCCTTGGCTTGCCAACTAGGTTTGCCCAGACCTTCTAAATTTACCTTCTTGAATCGCCAACCTCTTCTGAACATTCTGCAAAGACTTTTAGTGCATTTTTTAAACCGTGTGATCCTGAGCACATTTCGCTTTGCTCCCTTTAAAGTGGGCCTGGCCTATGAACTTTAGCTCTACAGTCTATTCTGCCTTTATTCCCTTGCTGAGAACTCCTAAAAGTGTTGGGACCGGTTTTATTTCTATGCTCTGTCTTTTTCTCTCCCTTTAACTGAACTATTGGAGTGCCATCAGGTTATGCGCTCACATCCGTTTTAACAAATCGTAGTGTTTTGACTCTGACTTGTCCGATAGTTATCAAGGGAGGTGTGTATACTTTACCCGACTGTGTTTTAACTTGCTTTTGATTTAGAGTGCAAGTATATTGCCTAAAGTGTGTTTTAAATAAATAATTATATACTTTTTATACAAAGCTCTGGTCTGTGTTTGTTTGCTCTACTGTGTTTTTAGCCCTATTGTGTATACTCTATATACTGCCCAACTCATCTTGAGAGAAGTCTGACTTCTCACCCACAGCTACCAGGTAAATCTGGGTGGTGCAGACTGCTACCAATTGGGTTTACTGCTTACTCCTGTAGTCTTCATCTTTTTGCAGTGTTCCCTAAGGGAACTGCAGAGGATTCTGCCTAACACCCTTCAGAGACGGTAGGAATGACTCGAGGGTCCAGAACACTGCCTGTAGCTCCAGGATTTTGATATGAAGATCCTTCTCCTCTGGCAGCCACATGCCTTTGGCGTGTAGACGTCGGGTGTGCGCTCCCCAGCCCTCCAGGGAGGCGTCCGTGGTGACCGTCTCCTGGAACGGGGGGTTTTGAAATGTCGTGCCCTGGGCCATGTTGGAGCGGACACCTTACCATCCGATCACCCGACGGAACTAGTCGCTGCAAGAGATCTTGTCTGTGAAGCTTCCAGACACCTGTATGCAGCGGGCATCCAGGAATTCCTGTAGGGGGGTCGCATTTGCAACCTGCAGAGCACAACGAGGTATATGAAGGACGACATGTCCAGTAACGACTTGATGGTCCACGCCGTGGCCATCTTCGTCGACAGCCGTTGCACCTTTCCTTGAATGGCTGCTCTCCTCTGAGGGCAACACCAGGCAAAGCACCGTATTGAATCTGGCACCTAGGAACAGTGCGTTCTCTGATGGCGTAAAGCAAGTCTTTGGATAGTTGACAGAGAATCCCAGATCCGTGAGTAGCTTGATGGTCGTGTCTGTGTGTGCCTGTCAGCCAGCGCCCACGAGCGGGCACGAATCAGCCAGTCTAGGTACGGGTATACGGCCACCACTGGCGGCATTTTATTAACACTCTGGGGGGCGACTTCAAGCCGAAAGTGGAGCCTTGAACTGGTAGTGCTGTCCCTGCACCATGAAATGTAGAAACCTTCAATGCTTCTTGGGAATGGGGATGTAGAAGTAGGCGTCCTCCGGGTCCAACGGCGACAAGATGTCTCCGTTTTCCAGTTGGCGGAGCACGTGTTGCAACGTGACCATACTAAACTTTAGTTATTTGTTCTCGTCTTATTTGTGACCAGAAAGTATCTGTAATAGAGTCGATTCCTGGAGCCATTGGGGAACTAGCTCTTTCGCCCCTTTTCACAGCATGGCCCGTACCTCTTCCAGGAGCTGACGGATGTGCTGCTCCTGCCGGGTAACCAGCGGGATCCGGGGACACCTGCATTGAAACTCCAGGGTGTGTCCTTAGGTGAGAGCGACCATCTGTCGGTTGCGATCTTTCTACACTCGCTGACGAATCCAGTCAAAAGGCCTCCCACCAGGGTGCCCAAGTGGCAGTCAGACGTCCCGGTCGGTTCAGGCTTGCTTCGGTGCCGCTACCCTCCATCATAGGCCTGGGAATGGCCTCTGTAGGCTTCCTGTGTTGTCCCGTACGACGTGGAGAAACCTTTTAAAGACCTGCTCGACTTTCCCCTGGAGGAGCGAAAAAACCAGCAGTGCTGCTGGAAAGTGCTCAGGGAACGGGCTGTCTATTTTGATGGCCTGGAGGGACTTGTCACCGACCTTCCCAAACAGATTCCCTCAGTTGAAGGGCATGTCCAGCACTTTCGACTGGTCCTCCTGATGGAAACTCTTGCTTTCATCCAACCTTGGCGACGAAGGCAGACACTGTTCCCCATTTGCCAGAACCCTGTGTCGGCGACGTCCAATACAACTGATGCCGTGATCCAACGCCACTTCACCTTCCTGGAAGAGAGCGACTGCTTCCAACTTCATATTGTTGCGGAGGTTCTCCGGAATCGGATCCAGCTTGTACCATATCTCCATGTTGTACCTGGCCAGAATCACCAGTGCGTTGGCCGCCTTGATAGATGACATCGCAGTGTAAATCACCTTCTTTCCCATGGCATCCATCCTTTTTTCCCCCTCGCTATCTGGTGGGACCAAAGACGAGGACGGTTTGGCCGACCGTTTCCTCGCAGCCGCTGATACCAGCGAATCCAGCGATGGCTGTGACCTCAGGCACTTGGGTGCGGAGTCCGGCACCCTATACTTATTCTCCAGCTTATCCCGCTTGGCTAGAGCCATGCAAGGGTTCTTCATGAGGGCCAGGCCCTACTGCCAAACATCGTCCAGAAAGGGCACCGCAATGATAGTCTCGCTCTTGGCCTTGCGCCTTTGATACAAGAAGCCCTCATTCTTGGTTTCCTCGGACACCAGCTGGAAAAGCTTGGCGGCTCTGGCGATCATGGAGTAGAACCATCCAACCTCATACGGTGGGGACACCCCCCCCCCTGTGTGGAACAACCAAATGTGGCAATTCACCGTCTGCCGCGACAATGTCTTCGTCATCTGTCGTCCACGTGTCTGGGTCGGCTGAGGGGAAGACGGGACCCAACGTGGAGGACGAGATTGAAACTGGGGCGTCAGAGGACGCTTCCTCTTCTTTGATGGAGGCTGACCAGGGACCTGGGGTCCACAGTAGCGACGAACTGAGAAATCTACCAGACAAAAGGGCCATCTCCTCTAACATAACTTTGTCCCTGTAATATTTTTAGATTTGTTTAAAACTAATATTTGTTTTGGAATGTATCTTGTGCTGTGTACTCAAAGCTGCACTGCCTTTGAACTTGTGATGGCCCAATCAATGGCTTCACTAGCTAAGCAGCAGTGCTAGAGTAATATCTAGTTCATAGCTGGAGCTTCTTTGAACAAACCGGAGTAGCTCTTTTAAAAGCAAGTTACATTCGTTTGCCAGAACTGGAAAAGGGTGGGCATTAAGGAACCGCCTTAAATTGGTGTTACGTCCAGGGAAGAAACCTGGATCTATAAATTGTGATTGGATGGCGCGAGTTTCTTAATGTCAATTTAGACGCTGCTACTTTCTTATGGGTGTTCAATATCAAAGTTGTCCTTGTTGGGGCCCTTAGTGTTCCTTCCTAGATGTACATTTTGACACTGCTGCTCTTTAAATCATTTCTTAATGCCACATCCGCTTTCTGTTTCAGACCGCTTGTTACTTGTGCACCCAGCCTTTTGATCCGGATGTAACTTTAGGGCACTGTAAATGGTAGCTGTAAGAGGTGTGTTAAGAGGGCATTAATTAATTCTCTCAACTAACTTTGATAATTATCCTCTGCAGAATTTAAAGAAAATTATGTTGTAGTAATACAGTTTCCAGCTTGATCCACCCAGCAGAAATTCTATGGTTTGTCCTCTGCAAGGTTTAGAGCGGGCTTGACCAGAGAACCACTCATGTACTCTAACTTCATTGTCCAGTGTCCTGCACCCTTGAGCTGGCTCACGCTTAGTGGGGAGTTCTTTGACCTGCTAGGATATAATTGCATGTTAGGAAGCATAAAGGTTTTCAGCTTGGCATGTTAAAGTGTGAGTAGATTCCAGTGATTCTTTTTATAAAAAGGGGGGGGGTGGTGCAGGTATTATCATACCTTTTTGTACTTTGTTTGAGAATTGTATTGAAACCGATGGCACTGTCTGATGTAGTTTCTCCTTAACCAGTTTTGCTCCACGACAGACTGGTCACAGGGCATCAGCCAAATATCTCAAATGCCTAAAGTTATATCCTGCAGAACGTAGGTGTGGAAGGGCTGTTCTATGTGGCAAGCCTACTTGCTGTATTTGCTGTAATTCCATCTTGTGATCCCACTCCCTCACTCAGTCACTCCTCTAACATCGGCGCTCGCACCGAAGACGAGCTGCAGCACAAGCAACTGATGTGCTGATCACCACGAGGCTCTGGAAACAATAGGAGCCTGCCTGGCCACAGCCAGCCACCAGGTAAGCCCTTCTGGGCTTGTGGGGTCACATCCTGCTTGCTTAATTCACCAAGGATGCAACAAGCACCACAATACATGCTTAAAATAAATATTTGTATACCAAGATGTCCGCCGAGGAGTGAAGGTGCACTCCGAGCTCCCGGCCAGCCTGCAGCAAAGGCGCATAATTAAGCAAAAAGGATTGTGCGATAAGGGATTAAATAGAACGTAAAGTGAAAGGAAGCGGCATCACCCGCAGTTGGAAGGTTCCCAGTTAGCGCTCCAATGGAACAACGGTACGTGTGGAAGTTCAGACAGAGGCGCCGAGCGCCGTGGAGGCCCCGCAGGAGGTGCAAGTGAAGCCTTCCGATGGTTTGCTGTGAACCCGAGAAGAAAGTCTGGAAGTGAAAAGGGGAGGCAGGCAGTGCCCCGGAACACGAAAGCGAGGAACAGTCGGGCAGCTGGGCGGTGCAGGAGCCGCAGAAGAGAGGGAGAGGAGAAGAGCCCCTCTGCGGCAGGGGCTGAAGAGGATTTGGAAAGCCAGTGAGATGCCCGGGGGTAGCCGCGTACATTGGGGCGAGCAGGGATAGAACTGGGACCTCCTGCACTGCACTGGGAGCAGCCACTCAAAGCAATCAGTCGGTAGCAGGGGGGAGGCCACCTTGTCAGACGCGGCACATAACAGAGGTCACCCGCAGACATAACACGCAGCACAGGCTGTAAGGGATCCAAGAAGCAAAAGGGGTCCACGTAGCATCGGACACTAGCGTGCATGACAATGCATTACTTACCGTAAAAGCATTTCTGATTGTTGTATCTGCTTAGATTCACATGCTGTGCATAGGTCCGACATCCAGTGGTCACTGCAGAGTATTGCATTTTGTTTTTCGTAGTCGAAAAGGGGACGTCGACAAGGCGTGTCTGTAACACTATCCCTATAGTGACGTGCGTTGTACCCACAATCCCTCACGCGTCGAGGTCCCTCTGTTTGTATTTTTCTGCCCTGAGGGAGCCTTCTAGACGTGAGTGAGTACAGAAAAGAGAGAAATATAGAAAAGGATGTCTATGTTCCTTCCATCCGAGCGGGGAGGAAGGGTGGGCGCATGTGAATCTAAGCAGATACAACCATCAGAAATGCTTTTACGGTAAGTAATGCATTGTCTTCTGATGTTTGTTAATCTGCTTAGAATCACATGCTGTGCATAGACTAGCGAGCAGTACCCGGAGTTGGCGGTGGGTTATGAGAAGGAACAGTAGAGAAAAGATGTCTTAATACTGCCTGTCCCACCTGGGAGTCAGATCTAGAGTGTGCATCTAGACAGTAGTGTTTTGTAAAGGTGTGCTCCAGGTAGCCGCTTTGCAGATGGACTCAAGGGGAACATTTGCAATGAATGCTATGGACGCCCCCGGGCCTCGAGTAGAATGTGCTCTTGGCCTAAAGGGCAGTTCTCTCTTAGCAAGAGTATAGCAGAGAGTGATGCATTGAACAATCCATCTAGAAATAGTGGACTTTGAAACTGCATCCCCTTCTCTTCCTGCTGCCACCGAGACGAAGAACTGATTAGTCTTCCTCAGTGGTTTGGTTCTTTCCATGTAGAACATGACTGCTCTGCGGACATCTAGTGTGTGTAGAGTCCTTTCTCCCAAGTTGGAAGGATTTTGAAAGAACGCTGGTAGTTCTATAGACTGGTTTACGTGGAATTTTGAGATGAATTTCGGAGCAAACCTTGGGTGAGTGCGTAGAACCACCTTATCTCTGTGAACTGTAACAAAGGGGTCTAGAACAGAAAGAGCCTGTAGTTCACTTACTCTCCTGATGGAGGTGATAGCTATTAAAAAAGCAGTCTTAAGAGTGAGGTCTTTAAGAGATGCTTTGTGCATGGGTTCAAATGGTGAGCCCATGAGTCTGGAAAGTACCACGTTAAGGTCCCATCCGGGAGCTGGGTCAGCTATCGGGGGGTGTATTCTCTTTACTCCCTCCATGAAGGCCTTTATAACAGGGATCTTCCACCACGACACTTTGTGTTGGGAAGTGGTGTATGCAGAAAGTGCCGCTAGGTGGACTTTAATGGAATTGAACACTAGACCTGAATCCAATAAATGAGTCAGATATAGAACAATATGTGTGGGAGAGCAGTCAATCGGGTTGATGCTCTTTCCTCTGCACCAGATGACAAATCTCTTCCACTTGCTAGAATAGCAGTGGCGAGTGTTAGGTTTTCTGGCTTCCCTGAGGATGTCCATGCATCTGCGGGAGCTGTAGATGTCCAAATTCTATGATCTCAGGAGCCAGGCTGCTAAGTTCATGTTCTGGGGGCATGGATGCAGAGTCCTGCCCTTGTCTTGTGACAGCATGTTGTACGGGCAGGGGAGTTTCACTGGGGGAGATAGAGACATCTCCATCAAGTGCGCGAACCATGGCTGTCGGGCCCACATTGGGGCCACCAGTATCATGGTTACTTGTTCCTGGTGCATTTTGTGCACCACCTTGTTGAGAAGGGAAGTCGGGGGAAAAGCGTAAACAAATTTCCCTGACCATTGAATCGACAGACCGTTCCCCTTGGATTGGTTCTGGGGGTACCTGGAGGCGTAACTTTGGCATTGTGAGTTCTCCAGGGTTGCGAACAGGTCTATTTCTGGGAATCCCCATTGCGTGAAGACGTCGAAGACGATGTCTTCGTGCAATCGCCATTCGTACTCTTCGGGCAGGGGGAAATCCCTGCTGAGTTTGTCTGCCAGCAGATTGAGTTCCCCTGGTACATGTTGTGACAGAAGGAACATATTTTGTCTGAGAGCCCACTTCCATATATTTTGGGCCAGTTTGGACAGTCCTGGAGAGTGGGTTCCCCCCGCTTGTTGATGTAATACATGGCTGTGGTGCTGTCTGTAAGGACCATCACTGTCCTGCCTTGTAGGTGTTCCTGGAAGGCTTTTAGCACCTTGAACACCGCTAGTAGCTCCAGAAGATTGATGTGTTTGGATGCTACGTTCGGAGTCCATACTCCGTGAGCAGTCTGATGGGATAGGTGAGCCCCCATCCTGTGAGGGATGCGTCTGTGGTTAGAGTGGCTTCCGCCGCGGGTGTGGCAAAGGGTTTCCCTCTTTCCAGGTTTTCCTTTGTCCACCACCGTAGCGAGAGAACTAAGGCCTGCGAGACCACCACTAGATCGTCCCATAGTCCGCCGGCCTGACACCACTGGCTGTTGAGCCACTCTTGCATTGGGCGCATGCGCAGGCGCGCGTGAGGTACCAAATAAATACACAACGCCATCATGCCTAGCAAGCGCATTGCTTTGCGTACCGTCACCTCTCGACCGGTCACATATTGAGGGATCTGAAACAGCATGTTTTGGACCCTCTCTTTGGAGGGGAAGACGAGGCCACCCTTTGTTTGAATTGGAGCCCCTAGGAATTGTTTGATTTGGCTGGGGTCTAGGCTGGACTTCTTTTCGTTGGAGAAGCCCAACTGGAACAAAAGGTCTACAGTCTTTTGGGTATTGGAGAAGCATGTTTCGTAAGAATCCCCTGTTATGAGCCAGTCGTCGAGGTAAGGGTAAACTGGGATGGACAACCTGCGCAGGTGGGCCGCTGTCACTGCCAGCACCTTCGTGAATACCCTTGGTGCAGATGCTATGCCGAAGGGTAGCACTCTGAACTGGTAGTGTTTGCCCTCTATCATGAACCGGAGGTATTTTCTGTGCGCTGGCAACATTAAAATATGAAAGTATGCATCTTTCATGTCCAATGTTGTCATGTAATCTCCCTGTGATAGCAGTGGGATCACTTCTTGTAAGGTCACCATACGAAACTTTTGGGGTTTGATAAACCTGTTCGCTGGGCGCAGATCTAATACAGGGCGCATGGTTAGATCCTTTTTGGGTACAAGGAAGTACACTGAATAAATACCTTCCGTTACCGGAGATAGAGGCACGACCTCTATGGCTCCTTTTTCCAGCAGTTGTTGTACTTCTTGGAGAAGGATGGCAAGATGTTCCGGTGTCATGCGACGTCCCCTCGGGGGTTTGTATGTTGGGGAACTGTTGAATTCGATGCAGTATCCGTGGGCTACGGTGGAAAGTACCCAGCGGTCTGACGTTATACCCTCCCATGCTGGAAGAAAGGATGTTATCCGGCCCCCGACCGGTGTTGGATGGGAGGGGACGCGAATCTTCACGTCACTTGGTGTTGTTGGGGGCTTGGGAGCCTCTGGGGGTGGACCCCCGGCCTCTTCCTTTGCCCCGGCGCTGGCCTCTTTGGCTGTACTGGCCACTTTTGGTCTGGAAATTGGTGGCAGGGTACTGTTGCTGCTGGTTTTGTTGTTGGCGTTGGCCATGAAAAAAGCGTTTGTTGCCATAGCCGCACCTGGTAGAGGGCTTAGAGATTTGGTCAAGAGTTTGATAGTATCGAACTCTTTTTTAGCCATCTCCAGAGCCTCATCCACCGCTTTCCCGAAGAGGTTTGAGTCTTCAACAGGTTTATTTATTAAAGACGCCTGTGTCTCCGGTTTGAACCCTGAGTTGCGCAGCCATACGTGGCGTTTTAGGATTATTCCCCGAACTAGGGAACGTCCCGCTGTTTCTGCCGCATCCAGAGAGTTCTTTACAATACTCTGGTTGACCTGGGTTCCTTCGACAATAGTTGTAAGCAGGCGTGTACGTAATGGTTCCGGCGCTTCTTCAGCGTCTTTGCGCAGTTTGGCCCACTGCGCGTCCGCATAGCTAGCGAGCAAAGAATTGTTGTTCGCAATTCTTGCCGAAAAGGCAGCCGAGGATGTAACTCTTTTTGCAAGTGCATATAACCGCTTGCCCTCCTTGTCAGGTGGTGCCTCACTGGTGGAAAGTGGTACCCCTGCCCTCTTTCTTGTGTTGGTTACTACCAGGGAATCTGGAATGGAATGTCCCCTGATGTATAGCGGGTCTGAGGGTGAAGGAGTGAAAAGTTTTTCAATTCTAGGATTGACCCCTCTGATTAGTGCAGGTGTGGCCAGCGAAGGGATGATTCTTCTCTTCACCGAAGCGAGGAGGGGAATGGTCTGACTGACCGGGGTTTCTCCTTAATTACTCTTTCCACAAAGTCTAATTCAGGAGAGAGCTCCCCAGTGTCCAGTTCGAAATGTGCTGCTGCTTTGCGCAACAGGGCATTAAATGTGGGCTGATCGTCAATGGGAGACGTGTTTCTAATAGGTGAATTGTCAGGAGGATTTAGGTTCAGGACATCAGTGTCGGAATATATTGATGGGGATTGCCAGGGGTGAGAAGGTCCTTCTTCTGGATTTTCTCCGAAGCCTTCTCCTACCAAGTCTGGGCTGTCTTCCAGACCTTCCTCCTGGTTCCGTCCCTCTTCCTCGTCCATAAAATCCTCTTCCTCAAAATAATGTTCTTCCCCAGTGAGGTCATACACACTATGGAAGTCTGAGGCTGTGTCCTGGTGGGGATTGACTAGTCTCAGAATTTTGGCTCTGGGGTCCTCCTGAAGCCCTTCTCTTATTCTCTTGGGAGTGGGAGGGTTCTGGGTATTCATAAACCTCTCCATTCTTTCCATGCAGAGATGGAGCCTTTCCATGGTTTCATGGGGTACCCCTGAGCGGTATAGCGGGGGAAAAATGGTGTCTTGTAGCTGAAAACGGCTCAACCTCTCCCACAACGTCGAGGAAAGTGTCCCGTCGCCCTCCGAAAAGCCTATGCTTGTGGGCGTCGGCTACCACGATCCTCGCCAAGCTCTCAGCGACTCGTTTGTCAGCGGAGGGCTGTGGTCTCGACCTTATGGGTGTCGATCGCTCTACGGCGGCATGCGCTTTCTGCTGATGCGCGCCAGCCGATGATTTGGGGGCGGCGCCCTTATTTGCCGAAATCCCAGTCGCTGGTTGCGGCTGCGAGAGGGGCTTCGAACCCGAACGGTCCAAGGAGGCCGCCGGTGGAACCTGCGTCTCCTTGGGCGCTGATGCTCTCTTCGCCTTCGACGAAGAGCCATGGGTTGTGTGCTTATGTGTGGTCTTGTGTGCGTCAATGTCGCCGGGGTGTTCATCCCCATAAGCAGGGCGTGAGCCGAGCCCGTCGGGCCGGGGACAGACGACGAAGCGCGTGTGTGCTCTCTAGGGGGGTTTTCGACTTCCGTAGCGGAGGTCGTGGTATCACGTTACTCGTCACTGTCGGAGGTAGCAACGGTGGGTGGAGCGTCGGCCTTCAGCATAGCGTAGGCCGCCCACCTCTTGACCCTACGGTCTTTTAGAGTCTTCGGCTTAAGAAGCCGACAAGCCGTGCAACCTTCCTCTTTGTGATCGAGGGGCAAGCAGCGGTTACACCGTGAATGCTTGTCCTTCCAAGTAAACTTGCCCTTGCAAAGCGGGCAAAACCTAAAGGGTGTCCTCTCCATAGCCGAGGCAATAAATCGTGATAACCACCCCAAGGGAAAGGAAGGGGAAAAGGAAAGGCATTCTCAGAAAAGAACTAGAGATGTCCCAGGACCCCCACTCTCCCTACTGTATATGGCCTGCGGGGCTAGGCCACGTGGTGGGCAACGCCGAAGGATCTCCTCCGCTCGTCCCCTCCGTCGAAGAACTTGCTCGGCGGAGACAGCTTCACAACAGCGTCGAGGGGGGGATCGATATGTTCTATATTAATATAGGAAAACGACCAAAGGTCGAGGAGATGAAATCTGCAATGTCTCTCGAGGAGCTCCGCGTAAAGGCGACCAGTAGCTGGGCGGAAAAAAACAATCTGAGGGACCTCGACGCGTGAGGGATTGTGGGTACAACGCACGTCACTAAAGGGATAGTGTTACAGACACGCCTTGTCGACGTACCCTTTTCGACTACGAAAAACAAAATGCAATACTCAGCAGTGACCACTGGATGTCGGACCTATGCACAGCATGTGATTCTAAGCAGATTAACAAACATCAGAAAATATGTTATCGGTTATTGTATAGCGCACTGTCACCAACGGAATTGGTTCCCAGGCGCTCTGGCGGATCTGTAAATAGGAAAACAGGAAGGGTGGGGTAGGGTTAGTCGGGAGGAGGGGAGAAGGAGAGCGGGAGATGTGGTGTGCTGTTGGCAGCTTCAGCTTGGTATACACCGAGTGCTGGGCTTTGGTGCTGGTATCGGATGAAGGCCTCGAGTGCTGTGGGTAAAGTTTATGTGTTGATGCGGTGTGGTAAAGTGCGTGCAGATTGCTGGGAGAGAGATGGTTGTGTGGTTTTGTGTGGGTTTAAGTATGCAGAAGATTGAGGGTTGGGTTGGGGTCTGTATCCAGGTTCAGGTACTTATGATTCCGTCCGAGTTGTATACCTGGGGGTTCGGATGTTGCTGGTTCCTGGTGGCCGACTCGATTTGGTGGTGTTGCGCTGATCTAACTGTATCCTATTGAGTATAGTTTGGATCGGTGGGTGCGTCTGAACCTAATCTTCAGGTGTGGTACTGGGTGGGTGATATCTATTCTTAGGTGATCTAGTGTGACCCTGGTCGGTAAAGGCTTTAAGTGGTTAAGGGTTGCGGTCATGTTGAAGTGTTGTCCTAGTGGATCCGTCTTGGTGAGCGTGTGTATTAGACGTTCGTATCCTTCTGTCGTGACTGATTCTTAGATTTCCGTGGGGTGAACATCCTTGAGACGGTTTAGTTGTAGTTTGTGTGGCGGGGCATTCTGCTTCCTGCTTTGTATTGGTGGACCGTGTGTAGTAATGGAACATTCTGTTTCTCACCCATAGAATTGGGCCCGTGATGCAGTGCTTCCTTTCCATCTCTGTTTGTTGTAAGGGCTGTTGGGGAAGGCGATAGTTCGGTCCTGGTCTTCTTGATGATTCGTTCTAGTCTCTGTTTTTGCGACTGTCTCCCGTTTGTTCCTTTAGTATGCCGTGGGATATTTACCTCCGCTTTTCCCATTGATTGATCGGTGCATATCGCGGTCGCTCTACGTTCGTTGATTTTTCTTTTGGTATGTCGGTGTCCCTGTGACCAGTCTTTCTAGTTATGACGTGAAGAGCCAGGTTTTGAGTAATTTCCTGAATAGGTGGTTTGTGTTACGTATGTACTTTGGAAGGTCGTTACAGGTTTTCGGGGCTTGGTGAGAGAAGGAGGATCCTCCAAGCTTTATTTTGTAGTAGGACTTCGGTTCCAGGCGGATGTCCATGCTTGATCTGAGCGTTCTTGTTGGTTGATGTAGGCGCAGATTGTCTCTTAGGAACTTCGTTGTGTACAGCTCTGTGCGTAATGCAGATCGTTTTGAATTTTATTAGTTGTTTTATTGGTAGCCAATGTAGTGTTTTCAGCGCTGCTGCGGTGTGTCCTCCTCGGGGTAGTTTCAGAAGTAGTCTGGCTGCTGCGTTTTTGTGTGTTGTAGTTTTTTTAGGAGTCGTTCAGGCATGCCTAGGTATAGGCTATTGGCGTAGTCTACTTTGGACATGACGAGGGCGATTATGGTGGGCGTTTTGTTGGCGAACGATAAGAACGGTAAGATTCTCTTTGCCGCTCGCAGGAGGAAGAAGCATTACTTGAGGAGAGCGTTTACTTGTGGCTCTAGTGTGAGATTGTCCATCAGAACCCCCAGGTTTTTTTTTTTTTTTTTTACAATCGCCGAGGGTGCTGGGGTAGTCTCGAGTTCCCTTGGCCAAGGGACGAATTGGTTTTCTCCTCCATTTTTTGTGACAATCATTGTTTTTGTTTTGCCTGGGTTGATTTTAAGGGAATTGGAGTTCATCCAGAAGAATACATTGCAGAGGCAGTTTTCTAGCTTAGAGTTTCTTTCCGGGTTGTCTTGTATTTTGAAGATTATTTGTGTATCGTCAGTCTAGTTGTAGCAGGTGAGGCCGTGGCTTTTGATGATTCTGATAAGTAGATACAGGTAGATGTTGAATAGTAGCTGGGAGAAGGATGATCCTTGTGGTACTCCACAGGTGGAATCTCTCGGGCTGCATTTGAAATGTTTCATCCATACAGTTTCCGTTCTGTTTGTTAGGAAAGATTTGATCCATAGTAGGGAGGTGTCTGTTATTCCAAGTGCTTCTAATCTCATTATGAGGGTTTCGTGGTCGACTGTCAAATGCTTCTGATAGGTCTAGGAGTATCAAGGCAGAGCTGTTGTCCGAGTCTGCGTTGGTTTTTAGATCGTCCCATATTGAGAGTAGAGCGGATTCCGTTCCTCTCAGTGGTCTGAAGCCAACTTGTGCCTGGTCTAGTAGGCCATGCTCTTCTATAAACTCTTGGGTCGTTTTTGTATATGTACGTTTCGAGCAGCTTGGCTGTATACGGGATGTTGGAGATAGGTCTGTAGTTGGAGAGGTCCTCTGTTTCCCGCTGTATCTTTGAGTAGTTGCCTGATGTATGTAGTTTTGAAGGCTTGTGGCACTTTCCCAGTTGCGATGGAATGGTTGAGGACGTTCCTGTGATATTCCATGGGTGTTCCTTGTTTAAGAATTGATTTGTATATGTCTGGTGGGCATGGGTCATCAGGGGACCCTGAGTTGTTGCTTTCATTCACTAGTTTGACAAATGTCTCCACTGATATTTCTGGAAAGCTTCGTAGTTTGTTTGGGTGCTCCTCCCGGGTGTAGGTTGTGGTCAGATCAGACGGTCTGCTTTGAATGGTTTGTTGGATGTTAGTGATTTTGTTTTTGAAGTAGTCCGCAAGGTCGATGCAGAGTTTTGCGGACGGAGTTGGTGTGTTACATCCTGGAGGGTTTTTGATTTTGTTTATGATTTTGAAGAGCTCTTTTTGGGTGTTTGGTGCTTCGACGATTCGGTTGTCGTAGTGTTTCCTCTTCGCTTTTTGTATTTCCTTTTTGTAAGCCCGGTTGTGTTTTAGGAATTTCAGTTTGTTCGCCGCATTGTTTTGTTTTCTCCAATCAAGTTCTAGTCTTCGTTTTTTTCTTTTCATGGTGCAGAATAGTGGGGTGATCCATTTTGCCATAGACCGTTTATTAGAAGAAGCGAAGGGTTTTTCTTTGGCGATGTCTATAGTAGTTATAATCCAGGAATGCAGCAGGGTTACCTTTTTTGTCCAGGTCATCTTATTCCATGAATGTTGGGTGTGGTTGGTTTAGCTCCAGGAGTTAATGCAGGTTGGAGTTTTTGATGGTTCTCCAATTTCTTCTCATGGTTTTCGTTGTTTTGTCCGGTTGATTGTTGGCCTGGTCATTTTGATTACGAAGGGGATGATGAGGTGGTCGCTCCAGGGTATTTGAATTGGGGGTGCCGTGGTGAGGAGTAGTTTGTTGGCGAAGATTGCGTCAAGTGTATGCCCTGCCGAGTGGGTTGCCCCTTTGACTAGTTGTTGTAGGTTCATTGCTGCTAGTTGGCCGGTTAGCGATTTTTGTATGGTTGTGCTTTCTCCTTCAAACCAGATGTTGAAATCTCCTAGGACTATCAGGTGATTGTGTTTGATGGCTAGGACGGTAATTGCTTCTGTGAAGGAGTTTACGAAGGTTGCATCGTAGGTTGGTGGTCTATATATTAGTACGAATTTCAAGGTTGTTTTGGATGTTACTGCTAGACGTATCGATGATTAGTGGGCCTTCCAGTTTGATAACCAGGTGTTCTTTGTGAATGATTGCCAGCCCTCCCCCTCTTAGTTTTTCTGTTTGATTGGACGCATTTGAAGTATTCAGGAAATCAGTTGTTGAGGGTGATCTTGTAATTGTCGTCTAGCCTGGTTTCTGTTACAAATAGGATGTCGATCCCTCCGTCGCAGAGCAGATTGTCTATCTCAATGGCATGTTTCAACATTGATCTTGCATTGATGAGGTTGCAGTGGATCTTATTGGTGTGGTTTTGCTTGTTGGTTGTACCTTGTTTTGGTTGTTTGGTTGGGGTGCATCATTGTTGGCATTGATTAGGGGTGGATGAGGATCAGCGAAGGTTGTATCTTCATTGTAGGAGGGCGTATGAGGATCAGCAGAGGCTGCATCTTCATTGAGGCGGTCTGCTAGATTGAAAGCTTGGATGTTCAGTGGTGTTGCTTCTACGTTTGTGCTGGTTTGGTTGTTACCGTACCCTACCAGCCAACCCATCCAAGACCATTACTAAAGAGTTACATCTTTTAGTGGATTACTGGCACACAAAGGGAGCTCTAACTGATGATGAAAGTTCATTTCTCAAGATTATGCATCCAACTATTCCCGTAATGTACTTCTTACCTAAGATGCATAAAAGTTTCGATAGATTGCCAGATGTGCGGCCAATAATGAGTGGCATAGGATGGGTGACGGAGGGTCTTTTGCAATATATTGACAACATACTCAAAGAGCAAGTATTATTGATGCCCTCCTTCATTAGGGATAGTACCCATGTTCTACAGATTATCGCTGATATAAAATGGAATCAGGACTTTCTTCTAGTAACGATGGATGTCACTGCTCTATACACCTCAATCAATCATGTTTTAGCTTTACAGACCATTGATTTTGTGTTTCAAGACTTGTCAGCATCCTATGCATTACAAATTGATATGTTGAAGGAATTTCTGAGATTCACACTCAGTAAAAAATATCGAACAGAAAAATATTCTCAGGTGAAGGGGATTGCAATGGGGGCTAAATTTGCACCCTCACTGGCCAACCTATTTATGAGTTATTATGAAGCTAGACATGTATACTGTGATGATAATGTGGTTTTATGGAAAAGATTTGACAATATTTGATGATATGGAAAGGAACAGAACAAGATTTATTAATCATCTGAACAGTAATTTTGGGATCAAGATAACAAGAGAATATAGTACCACCTCAATTAACTTTCTCGACCTAACTATTTACATTGAATCGGGTAAAATAGAGACTAGAACCTTTAGGAAACCAACAGAAGTTAATTCTACATTACATGCAGATAGTTGTCACAAAAAATCTGTCATTTCTAATATACCAGTGGGAGAATTTTTCAGGGCGCGTCGCAATTGCTCCAATGATGAAACGTTCAAACAGGAATGTGATCTTTTGTCTAAAAGATTTTTAGAAAGAGGTTACAGTGCAGAGATGATCACAAAAGCACAGCAAAAGGTCAAAACTAAACAGAGGATGGCAATGATCAATAAGCATTCCGTCACAGAGATAACCAGACCTCCACGTAACAAGATATACCAAAGAGGCTACTTTATTATATAACATGGTCAAAAAACACTGGGGCATATTGCATCTCGATCGAGATATCTCTTCCTTTCTTTTAACACTTTTTTTATTAGTGGTCCAGAAGATGCATAACACAGTTACAGTTTTACCTTAAAGCTAGAAATAAACATGACAAAATAGAAAATCGGTACAGATATCATACATCTCATCAAGGTGGTACTTTTACGTAGCTTCATCTTCATCGGAGATCATATCACACAAAAACATTCTGAAGGGCCCCCAAATATCTTTAGGTCTACTAGCCGATGGGCGGGGTAGGACACATTTTTCTTCAGCCTTGTTCACATTTGTCAATTCCTGGAGGAGCTGCTTTACAGTGGGTGGTGCAGCATTTTTCCATTGTTGTAGTATACATTTTCTGGCAACTGCGCACGAGACATTAAATAGTCTTCTGGTTTTTTCAGAGCACTTGCCTATATCTCCGAATAAATATTTCTGTGGGGTCAATGCCGGGGGGATTTGTGTAACCTCCTCAAGGAACTCCGCCACCTCCCTCCAGAAGCCAGCCACCACCGGACAGCCCCAGTACATGTGAAATGAACCAGCCTGATCCGCCTTGCATTTGGGACATTTGCCTGGACTATCTGGAACAAACTTTGGTGTGTAGTGTAATCTGTTTATGATTTTAAATTGTATAAGGCGTAGCCCGGCATTCAGGGAAACCCTCTTGGTAAGGGAACAGTACCTTTCCCAGGTCTCGTCTATAGGGATTGGGAGATCACTCTCCCATTTACATTTGATCAGGTTGGTCGAGGGTGTGTGTGCCTGTGTTACAGTGTATAGACTGGACACCCCCAGTCGGTCGCCCGCTGTTATCTGCACGCATGGGTGCATAGGGGGTTCATCAGGGAAAGACGCCCAGCACTTCAGGAAGGACGATCTCATACGATAGTACTGCAGTGTCCTAAGTGGGCCCCCACCAAGAGCCCCCATGATCAGCTGAAGAGTCGCAAACTTCCCATCTATAAACATATCTCCCAGTCATCTCTCCACTGGGATCCCAGGTCTCTCGTAGGCTGGTATCGTGTGTCGGTACCATGTTAGGGTAGTTCCCGAGGGAAACCTCAGGGTTATACGGGGCCAGTACTCCCAGTCTTTTAAATATAGCTTTCCATGTGCCAATTGTAAAGATCACCGGGTTAAAGTCGCATGAGTCCCTGTAGTGTGCATCAAAGATTACGGAGTGTATGTTCGTGGGGGAAGTGGTGAGCTCCTCTACCCCCACATGTGGGGGACCCTTGTCCTTGGAATACCAATATTTCGAGAACTGGGCCTGGGAAACATAATAGTAAATTTCAAAGTTAGGTGCTGCTAAGCCGCCTGCGGAGTACGGTTCAGTTAGTTTTTCCCACCCTATTCTTGGAGTCTTCCCATTCCAAAGAAAGGTCGTCGCCATGGATCTGAGTTTATTAAAGAAGGGTCTTCCCGGCCATATCGGGATGTTCACGACTAGGTATAATTTGGGCAGGACTATCATTTTTAGGACTGCTACCCTACCATGCAAGGACATCGGCAGGCGGTCCCATAACAGCAATTTAGTCTTCAAGGCCTGTAGTGTGGCATCGTAGTTGTCTGTACAGTATGCATTTCCCACGCGAGACCAGTATCCCCAGATTTCGGATGGACTCCCCAGACCACTTCAAACCACACATGGAGCCAGGACAGCCGGCTGACGGTTTGAGGGGGAAAACGTCCGACTTGTCTCTGTTTATGGAGTACCCAGAGTGTGCGGTGAACTCTTGAATCTCAGCCATAATAGGTGCCAAGTTGTTTTCCGGTTCACGAATAGATAAAAGCGTGTCGTCCGCGTATAGCGAGATAAGCTGAGTAGCCCCCTTAAGGTTGATGCCCCTTGTTAGAGTGTCGCAGTCTGACCGCTATAGCCATTGTCTCTATTGTCAAGGCAAATAGTATGGGCGAAAATGGGCAGCCTTGCCTGGTGTCCCTTCCCAATAAACAAATCCGAAATTGACTGGTTGGTCAATACCCACGCCCCAGGTTGCGTGTAGAGTAATTCCACGTATCTAATGAAGTTAGGGCCAACACCAAATGCCTCCAGCACTGCCAGCAAGTAAGCCCACGACACAGAATCAAAGGCCTTTTCTGCGTCTAATGATACGGCTACAGCGTTTCTGCCCGGGTCTATTTGGGCCATAATACCAAAGAGCCTACGAAGGTTAAGAGCCGTAGATCTAGTGGGGATAAACCCATTCTGGTCAGGGTGTACAGGTGTAGGAACTGCCGGCAGAAGCCTACTGGCCAGTACTTTGGCAAATATCTTAGCATCTGTGTTGATAAGAGATCGTGGCCTATATGACGACATGTCCTGGGGCAGGCGGCGCGGTTTGGGGAGAACAGTTATCAGGGCCTCTCTCATGGACGGGGGCAGTATTTTACATTGGAGGGATTCCTCCCAAACCCACAATAACAATGGAACGAGTTCTGCACTAAACTCCTTGTAAAACTCAGCTCCCAGGCCGTCTAGCCCTGGGGCTTTATTGGATGCCAAGTCCTTAATCGCCTCAGCAAGCTCGTCAGTAGTAAGAGGTTGGTCCATTGCCAGGCGGGTCTCTTCAGGGAGTTTCAGTATTGTCATTATCTCCAAGTATGCCCTGATTTCCATGATCGTCTTAGTGTCTCTCTTGCTATACAGCGGTTGATAACATTTAGCAAACTCAGCATTGATCCCACTCTCATTCAGCACAACCTCTCCGCCAGACGTTTGTATACTAGTAATTTGATTAGGGTGCCTGTCCTTTTTCAGTAATTTAGACAGTGTCCTTCCCACTTTGTTACCTTCGCCATATTTACGGGCTTGGACCGGGGCCGCCATGTATTGTACTTCCCTAGCAGCTAGTCTGCCAAATTCCTGGAGATGTTGTTGTATTCCAGCTAGTATGGTCTTATGTGTACGAGCGTACTCGTCCTCAAGTTTCCCCAGTACGCCCTCAGTTTGGGTCAGGTCAGCCCCAACCCCTTTCAGGAGACCCACGGATTTGGATAGAAGCGTCCCCTAGCCCAGACCTTAAAGGATTCCCATACCGTGGAACATTATCAACCGAGCCCATATTGATTTCGAGGAACTCTGGCATTTCGGTGTGTAGCCCCTCCACCACCCCAGGATCACTCAGCAACCTCCCAGGCATCCTCCATCTTCTGGGAGATCTAGGGCAGTTTTGAATTGCAACCTCAAGTGTTATCGGGGAGTGGTCAGACAGTGTACGGGGAAGTATCTCACATGACTGTTACAGCAAGCATAGTGGGGGAAACAAACCAATAATCAATTCTGGATTCGGAATCGTGAACCGTAGAGTAGTATGTGTAGGCCTTTCCTTCCGGATGCATCACTCGCCAGGCGTCATCGAGGGAGAGCTGGGAAAAGACATGTCGCAAAGTTAGAACAGCCCTACTTGGTGCTCTAACAACCATGCTGGATCTGTCCAGTTTAGGGTCTATAGCGATGTTGAAGTCCCCACGCCAGACTATAATAGGAATATCGATGGAAGATAGCAATTGGTATATATTAGTATAAAAGGCGGGGTCATCAATGTTCGGGCCATATGTGTTTACCAGTAGCATCCGCTGTCCTGCAATGGAGCCCCACACCAGAGCATATCTACCAAGGCGATCTAACTTATGGCCATTGGGGCAAAATCCCAGATTTGGATGTATGAGCGTGGCGACACCCCTGGACTGAGATGAGTAGTTTGTACAAAACCTGGATTTGCCCCAGCCGGGAAGTGTGCACTCATTGCCAGTATCAACAGTATGCGTTTCTTGCAGCATAACAACTTGAGCGCCATGCCTGACAATATAATTTCAAAGCTTCTTTAGTCTTCAACATATTATTCAGTCCCCTAATATTCCATGACAACAGTTTAACCCTTAATGCGTGGTCCAAGTCTTGCGTAGAAATGTTTGAATTGCATCTCCAACCTCTTGGATGTATCTTTCAAATAACATGAATTGTGTCAGAATCTCACAGACCACTTGTTTAACCAATAAACTATAACCAGATCCCCCGATAGTCCTCCCAGGGCAAGGTGCCATATTGTGGGGGGGCATTCCCCAATTCAAACCATGGGATATTGCATTGACAACAAGCCAATCCAAACTCCCCATCCCGCCCACCACCCTCATCGTCTCCCCCAACTTGACGATGTCCGTCCCTAAACTTGTGGCATATTCCCGGGGTAGTCATGTTGCCTCACATGACTGCCATCCCCCAGCTCACATCCATCACCAAACACAGAAGATGGCCATCTTTTGTATCAATTTACCAGGGACCCTGAAGTAGGGCCCATACCAGTTGCAACCAGATCAGTAGAGTGCTCAATTCTTAGTCTGCCGGCATCTATTGTTCGGCGCAGGTTGCCCGCCCCGCCCCCTTGGAGGGAGGGAATAGAGGACTCAATGTAAGACTGGGCTTCAGATGGGTTTTCAAAAAAGTGTGCTCTTCCTGCATGTTGAATTCTCATTTTGGCTGGGAACATCAAGGCGTACGGGATCTGTCGTGCTCCAAGGAGTTTCTTAACCGGTTCATAAGAGCGTCTATTTGCCTGGACAGAGGCGGAGAAATCAGGGTATATATGTATACGGTTCCCCTCATATTGCAGTGTACCTACCTCCTGTGCCAACCGAAGGATTGTATCCCTGTCTCTAATTCAGAAGGCAGGCAATTATTGTACGTGGTGGGGCTCCTGGTTTGGGTACCGGTGCTAGAGTACGATGCGCCCTTTCCACCAGGAAATGTTCAGAGAGCGATTCGGGCCCGAATATGGTTTTGAAAAGTTCCTCCACATGTTTCTCCATTTGGCCCCTGCCGAAGGATTCCGCCACTCCGACCACGCAGACATTGTTCCTCCTCGACCTGGATTCAAGTTCTTCACATTTGCTCTGTAGTTTGTTCATCGTGTCTTTGATGTAGGATATATCTCTACTGTGGTGGGCAATAGTATCTTCGTTCACACTTATCCTGCTCTCAGTCTCCGTGACACGTGCACTTTCCTTGTCTATTCTGGCTCTCAAGGAGCCGATGGTGGCAACTATTTCATCCAGCTTAGTGTTCACTGCAAGGAACCCGTTCTGTACTAGTGCGGTCAATTTATCTTCTCTGTCCACCACGTCTTGCTCGCCCTGAGCACCCTCGTCCGGATGTGTCCACCGTCACAGAGAGACTAGCCGTGTTGGTAAATGTGTCCATAGGGCCCTTCTTCCTGCCGGCGGGGGTTTTGGATGCCCTGTTTGACTTACTTGCTTCCGCCATGCCTACGGCGAGGCGCATATGTATATTGAGTATGTCAAAAGAGCTCAGGAGGGTTCAAACCTCGGACCGTGGGCGAGGGCCAGCGCACCTCCAAGCGACACGGTCCGTACATGAGAACCATGAGGTTCGTCCAAGCCTGCAGGGCGTATCAAGAAGGGCCGCGTAGCTGCAGTATGGCGGCGGCGAAGGCACCACTATCAAAAGAGTTGAGCATGCCGAGCTGCCCGGTGTGTTCCAGTCGGTCTCACGGAGTGTTTACAGGCCTAAAGCGGTGGGCAGGGATCAGGAGGACCGCAGCCCGAGGTTAGCGGATCTCGATGAAATGTTTGCTGGGGCATCTAGTGTAGAAAAGCGCTTAATGTGTTGCAACACGGCAGGACCAGCAAACTGCATCTCCCCTCCCACCTCTTGCCGGCCGCTTACTTGTTTGTCCAGCTCCGCCACCTGTGGGTCTATGCGTGGGCGGCAGCCACGATACTCCGGGATTAAGGGGAGGCGAGTGTCAAGCAGGTCAGCGCAGAGGGCAGATTAGAGCTAGGGCTTTCACAGGATCGACAGGCGCCTCCAACCGCCACCTCGTGAAGAGAGCGGGCCGGACAGCAGGGACTCCGCCCATAGCCTCCAGCATAGACTCCGCCCAGTCGCGGCCCGCAGCGCTCAGCAACCACGACCTCCGGGTAGGTTCCCCTGGTGCCGCGCGTCGGCACGACACCGATGCTCGCGTCGGCGGATTTGTTGACAGCCAGATCTCAGGAGTCCAGTACTGCAGCGAACCCGAATTTTCACAAGTTGTGGATAAGTTCACCAGCAACCGCTACAGCAGGTTTCAGCCCTCTAGACGGCCTATGAACGGATCTTCCAGCGCAGGATCATGAGGTGATGGAGGAGCGACGGGTTTAGGCGGCCATTTTCTATGTGCGCAACAGCGCACCCCATTTCTCTTCCTTTAATGAAACTCCATCATTCACGTACACAAAAGCACTGAATCTTAAAAATCAACTTTGCCCATCTTTCATACAAAACATCAAACCTACGGGTGCAGAATGGTTGAAGCCCTTAAGGGGTTTCTCAAAATGTGGTACCTGCAGCATGTGCTGTTATGCACATTCGGACTGTTCTGAATTTTCAAATGAACAGGGTATTCAAGTTTGCATTGATTAATTCATCAATTGACGCAGCAAATTTGTGATCTATGCTATTGTGTGTGTCTGCCGCAAGATTTATGTGGGGAGCACCATTAGAGAATTACGTATACGGATCCGGGAACACATTTCAGCATTACGTAAACCAGACCTTAATTTGCCATTAACTAATCATTGGCAAAATTTGCACCAATTGGATCTAGTTAGGGACATCAGGTTCATTGGACTCAAAAAGATCCAACTGGGTAAACGTGGAGGTGACATCCAACTCCTTTTGAGACAAATGGAATCTAAATATATATGCAAGTTGCGATGTGTCCTCACTGGGTTAAACAAGGATCACGAAATTGGTAACCTGTTATGAGCAAATGTATAGTTACATTTCTATAGATTTTATGCCTCATAATGTATTCTTGGATGATGTACAGGACTTGCGGTCGCTTAATTTAGCACAATATGTACAGGGCTTGTTATCTCATATTTTGTAAAATGTAATTCTGGAATTGTCAGTTGTAATTCGATCATACTGAAGAATCAGACTGTATAAGATTTGAATGTTTAATGTGGAGACTGACGGCTGGAGAAAGGCACTTCTGTACACAAATAGAATAATTATTTAGGAGTTAAAAGATGTTAATCTGTTATGTGTAACTTGACTGACAGTGCGTTGTCATGTCCTTGTGACACCATAATTAGCAATTGCATGGATAACCTATATGGTATTATTCCATTATAGTCATTTGTCCATTATACGTTCCTTCTACATTACTATAACAATGTAGTTCATGAATAGATTAATCTCTAACAATTAAGTATTGTATTTTCTATCTGGCATATTTGTTCAAAATATTTGGTCCATACTCACCTGAACCTTAATTCTTAGTAGGCGTTCAATGTAATTCAGACTCAAGATGCAGCACCATACTACAGTGGTTGCAGTATTTTCTATAATTCTCATACGCCCTTTTTAGCTTTAGTGAGAATGTATAGATTTTCATGCATAGGATAGTAATTGAATTTACCTTCATATCGGTTGCAACTGTCAATCTGGTATTTGCCAAACACTTTATAAATCAAGCTTGCTTAGTTAAACTACTTGTGTTATTCTAATTTCAAGCCCAGCAACCACGGTGTTCTTCTCATTAACTTGATATATTTCATGGCGTTTATGCATCAACATTTAATTTTTCAGGGAATCGCAATCCATCAGTTCGTTGGGGAACTACTCCTCCCAAGAACACTTGCACAACTTCATCTATGACGTTGGTCACGTGAGAACCAGTAGCGTGATCACGTAACGTGCACTTCACGCATTTATTGTATATGGCGTGCATTTCTTGGCAGCAACTTAGACATTGGGAACTCACGCAGAGGGTTCAATTGTTTAGACCTCTACTAGGGTAAGTGTTATTGAATCTATTTATAAGCCATTATGAATTCCGCACGCTCTACGTTTTCAATTGAGCATTAAAGGTAATGCTTCACGGATGTGCCATTTACCTTCAAACCTATTCATTTCAGGTATTGGACCCATGGATTGGATTTCACTACTAGTAGCACACTGATCATAGATGCTGTGAGTATTATATAAGTTGTTGCACCATAGTCACTAGGGAATCGTGTTATTTCTCTGTACAGATTCACAAATAGTTTCTAAACGAGGCAATAGTGCTTATGACTCCCTTTTCTTCTGTTTTATATAATTTTCTTGTCTATTTTTTGCATTTTTCCTGGCATATAGGTTGTCTCACATTGGGTAAGTCCCATATTCAGCATCTATTTCCTCATTAGCCTTTCTGTTGAGTTTAAATTCATCTTTTCTGAATTCACAGCTCATTTTCACCACAGTCTCACACTTGTACGGGTGCTTGTTCTTTATACGGGTTCCAAATCACACTTTGTTGCGTCATACGGGATATCTGACGCAATTGGTGGTGTTAAGCTTTGAGATGGCAACGCACGATCAATCACTTTCAATAACAGGATTCCATATAGTCTATAGTACTGACTGATTGTATAATTGTTCAATCAATTTTGTTTATTTTTAATTTATTTAGTTTCTGTTATCGTCACTGCTATGGATGTAATATGGTATGTAAAACAAAAAATTTTGGATGGTGTATAAATGGCATATATTAATTTAATGTTTTTCTTATAAAATCTAACATATTACAACAGCCTTGAAAACGACCCATTGGTCGAAACACATGTCGGCTGAACCAACTAAATAGTCTTTCTGAGCACGAGAACAAATGTGTGGACTTTGATTTGAGGATATTACCTATGGACAGGGTTTCTTGTGATATACTCGCATGGTTGCATTACATTGGCTGTAAATGTGCAGACGTTTAATTGTGGACATCACGTTTGGGCAGTAAATGTGATACAATTTTTATTTCGAGTTATATATATTTGGTCTTGGTGCAGGTTAACACTCCAGTTTCTGGTGAAGGTCCATGAAGGTTTCTTATTCGTTGAATTGGTCAGTTAGGTTCATGTTTGGGTTGTTGGTTATAAGATCTTCGTCTTGTCCGGTATGGCGCGGGAGTTGGGAGTGTCCTTATGTTCTTGTGATGTATGGGGTGATGGGGTCGCACTCTGGCCACCTTCTTCGGTGTTCCCGTCTTTTTTCTGGTGGTCTCGTGATTTTCTTTGTCTGTCTTGATATCTGTGTCGTTGGGGTATCCTGGTTCTGGGGTTGTTGCAAGGTATGGTGTGAGATATAGGGAGTTTTCCCTTTGGGGTTTTGTTCTGGGCGTTTTGGTTTTTGGCGTTGTGTTTCTTCTATATGAGGTTGTTGCTTCGGTGGTAGGTTGGATTTGTGTGCCTGTTTCCAGTGCAGCCTTGTCTTGTGCCCTTTCTCTGCGTCCTTTTCTGGTCCGGGGCATTTTGGTGCTCAGTGCGGAGGTGCCGGTTGAGCGGTTGGCTGCTGTGTCTTGTGATGGGAGTGCTGGTGTTTCTTCTTGTATTGGTAGGCTTGGGAGCTTTTGTGCCATCTGTTCTTCCGGTGGGTCGGTTTGTATGTCCTCCGAGCGCTGTCTGGTGGGGTTTTGGTGCTGGGCGTACTGTTGTCAGGGGTGTAGGTCAAAGTTCAGTGCTGTCTGTGTAGGTCTCTCTGAAAGGATAAGGGCGTCTGGAACTATTCTATCACGGTCTAGTCCTCTCTGGGAGTATGTTAAGGTGGTTAAGCTAAGTTTGTGCTTGAGGCTAGTTCTGACTATGTTCTAGAGTCTCGTAAGGTAGGGGGGACCGTAAGGAGTATTGTAGTCCTTATGATTCAAATATTTAGGAGCGGAGTCCCTGCTAAATTTGGGAGACCTGTATAGTGGGAGAGAAGCCTATCGCTGTAATCTGAATAGCACAAGATGCAATTTGGCGATAGAACCCCTGCTATATTTGGGAGACCGGGAGAGAGGCCTATCAATGTAAACTGAATATTACACAATACGGTTCGGGACCAGAGCCCCTGCTAAAATTGGGAGACCTGCACGGTGGGAGAGAGGCCCCCCCCCTATGTAATCCGAATATCACAATAACGTCTGAACAGAACCCCTGCCAAATTTGGGAGGCGTGTGTAGTGGGAGAGAGGCCTATCAATGCAATCTGAATATCATACAATACAACTTATCAAAGCGATCTGACTGTTATACAATGCAATTTTGGAATAGAACCCCTAATAGTTTTGGGAGACCTGTACAGTGGGAGGGAGGTCCCTCAATGCAATCCGAACATCATGTAATACAACTTGGGGACAGAACCCCTATTGGACTTGGGGGACCTGTGTACTGGGAGAGAGTCCTAACTATGCAATCTGAATGTTGCAATGCAATTTTGGGGACAGAAACCCTGCTAAATTCGGGAGACCTGTACAGTGGGAGAGAAGTTTTTTTTATCACATTCAGGGAGACTATCAATTATACTTCAAAGTTGTATCCAAAGTGTTACTTAGGACAATGTTTTTAACACACATGAACACTTTTTGGAATCCACTTTTTTTCAGTGTGGAGGCTGATTCTGGTACCAATTAATGGGTGACCTCAAAGAGCAGTTTTCACAGAAGATTCCTCATAATATATGGGGATTTCTGTCCTTAGGCGTAGGGTGTGTTAGACTGCTCATTTTAGGAGTCAGCGGTTTTGTTTCAAAAGAACTTGGGGCCACATTTCGGAGAGGAGCTATTTCTGATTTTATTGACCTTCATAAGAAGTGTGTGGTCCCCGAGTTAGTGATTTTTCGAAGAAATGAACAGAGTTTTCGTAGAAAATTAAAAACAAGGAACTTCATCCATAGAGCAATGTTATATGGTCTAGTTCACGGGGTATTCCTGGTTGGTTTCTGTGATATCCCTGGTTAAAAGGTGGTCGACCGGTTTCGATGATTACTATTTCTCATCTTCTTCAGGACCGTGATTCTTTAACTTGTCTCAAAAGAGATCAAGGTTTTAGGAGAGGCACTGGGGTCAACATCCCATCTGGCTAAGAGAAAGAAAACCAAAATGGGTTTTAAGTCTTGAGGTTTCTATAATTCCTTTTCTTTAGTCTTAATCACAAATACTTTCTAGTTATTTAGAGAATCAATAGAAATTTGAGAGAATTTAGTGATGTTTGAACAGTCATAGCAGCTATTTTGGCTAGATTAGACTTTTTTGTAAAAGTTGCTGATGGTTACCTTATGGGAAACTCTGGCAGATGCAAAACGGTTGGCCGAGTGGCTTAATGTGCAGCTTTTGCAATGTGTCTCATAAGTTCTGTAAAACAGTAAAAAGGGAGGCAATTTTTAGGGTGAGCCCATAAAGAGCCCGCTCAAAAAGTTTAGTTGTAATCTATGCGCGTGCCAGGGTAAGCTGGCACAGTCTTGTATGGTGCTGGGTAGGTGGCAGCACGAACGGTAGTGTGCGCCCGATTGCCCGTCCCCTAAGTGATTAGACATCTTATGTAAAAGACTCAACGGCCATACTAAACTTGCTCAATGCCATCACTTTTGCCAGAACCAACCAATGTCTAGTCACAATGGATATCGAAGCCCTGTATACCAGTATCCCCCAGCGGGAGACAGTTGAAATGATAAGAAGAACTCTGATGAGCGACCAGAGCATAACACCAGGACATGCAGGCTTTATCACTGAACTTGCTGAAATAGCTCTAACTAGAAACTTCTTCATTCTGGAAAATACATTCTTTCAGCAGATCTCCGGAACAGCAATGGGTGCAACCTTTGCACCGAGTATAGCAAATCTTTATGTTGAACACTTCGAAAAGGAATTCATATATGCAAACACGAATCCCCACTGTGATAAAATAAAGGTGTGGAAAAGATATATCGACAACGTCTATATGATATTCCAAGGGACGGAAGAAGAACTAAAAACATTCCACCAGTGGTTGAACAACTGCAATGGTCATCTAAAATTCACCATTGAGGCTAATAGAACAGAAACACTTCCTAGACCTCCAGATCACCAATCAAGGAAACGTACTACTGGCACGAGTATACAAAAAAAGATACCGATAGAAACTCATTACTGAAATACAACAGCTACCACCCAAGAGCCATGAGGGATAATCTTCCCTTCGGCCAATTTCTACAGTACCGCCGGACATGCACAAGACAGGAAGACTTCAAAGAACAATCTGGAGCTCTCAAAAAACAACTGACAAAAAGAGGTTACCCAAAAAGAATCATCAATGACACATGCAAACGAGCAAGAAATATACAGAGAGAGATTACGCTCCAACAACATAAAAAAGATGAAAAAAGAGATGAAATAATGGCAGTAATGAGTAATTCCCCCATGTTCAATACCATCAAAAGTGAAATAAAAAAAACTTTTGCCTATTTTAAATACAGGCTCCAGCACTTTGGCCTTACCAACCTTTGCCATAAAAAGACGCAGAAACCTAAGGGATGGCCTGGTACATACTATGAAAGAACTAAGCAATAATGAGGCAGAGAACACAATTTGGGGAGCAAACAAACCAGTGGGACATACACCATGCAGGGGTTGCTCCATGTGTGAAAAAAACCTCCATGAGCAAGTCCATCGATATTGGATGGCATACACCATGGCAACAACGAAACTTTACCAACTGTAACTCAAAAGGGGTAGTCTACCTCATCACATGCCCATGCGCCCTCCGATATGTGGGGATGACAACACGAGAAGTGAAAAAAAGACTTATTGAACATAAATCATGCATTCAAACAAAAAAATTGACAGCCCCTCTTGTGAACCACTTTGTTAAAAAAGGACACACAGGAAGATTTCACGTGGACTGTCATCGAGAAACTAACCCCACCGAGAAGAGGTGGAGATTTTGGACAAATGTTGCTCAAACAAGAACAACTCTTGATCTTCAGACTGGACACAGTAAAAAAAGGCCTAAATGAAGAAATCCAGTGGAATAACTTGGCCCTAATGAGATGAACAAGAATGAATGTAACTAACACTGTTTACCAGGGACACAGCCTGGTGTGGTACCCTAACAACGATAATGTGTATGCTCTACACATATGGAACCTCTTCCACAGTCATCAGGTGTCAAGTGCTGCAAAACCCATACATGCAATTTGGCTTTCCAATTCAAGAATTTTAACTTCCTCTAGTCCAAAAACTACCACCACTGCTCAATGAGCGTTAAAAAACCTTAGGCACAGCACCACTGACTAAGGAAGGAGGCGTATATATGTGTAAAAAGCACAATTCAGGGAGTTATAGGAATCCACAGTAAGATAACAAGGCAGGTGTGCAAAGTATATACAAGAAAAAAGAATATCGAATTGTATGCAATAGCCGTGACCATAATTGTTTAAACGCAATGGACAGAATGACATTGTCCCCCCAAGCCTCACAAGTTAATAACACGACTATTTAATGATATCTCCATACATATTATAATGGGACTCATGTCACTCCAAAATGGCCAACAGAAAAGAGATCCACTGACAGCAACAACGGACCATTTATAAGGGTCCCCGTCGCTGGGCAACCGTTGCTAAAACAAAGTACGAACTACGGCACCTCACGGCTAGACACAAGCAGCCTGAAGTCACACGGTGAGTGGCCTCTCATAATTTCTCCACGAGTCCCCCCCCAGCAGCGATATGTCGCGATGCGTTCATGACTATACATGAGGTATATGCGCTTCTCAGAAAGAACGAAGCTCTTCGAGCGAACGAAGCATTCACACGCTCGATCGCGAACTACGGCATGCCTTTCTGGCGGCCGCGTACGCGAACCTGCTCTGACAGGGCTCATCTTACAGAGCCGCATCTCTCGATCACAAGCTGCAGCATGCCACACCGGCAGCCGCGCTCACGATCAGGATGTCGACAAGGCTCAAAAGAAGAGCCATGCTAATCAGTTAGGGGACGGGCAATCGGGCGCACACTAGCGTTCGTGCTGCCGGCTACCCAGCACCATACTAGACTGTGCCAGCTTACCCTAGCACGCGCATAGATTACAACTAAACTTTTTGAGCAGACTCTTTATGGGCTCACCCTAAAAATTGCCTCCCTTTTTACTGTTTTAGAGAACTTATGAGACGCATTGCAAAAGCTGCACATTAAGCCACTCGGCCAACCGTTTTGCATCTGCCAGAGTTTCCCATAAGGTAACCATCAGCAACTTTTACAAAAAAGTCTAATATAGCCAAAATAGCTGTTATGACTGTTCAGACATCTCTAAATTCTATCAAATTTTTATTGATTGTCTAAATAACTAGAAAGTATTTGTGATTAAGACTAAAGAAAAGGAATTATAGAAACCTCAAGACTTTAAACCCATTTTGGTTTTCTTTCTCTTAGCTAGATGGGATGTTGACCCCAGTGCCCCTCCTAAAACCTTGATCTCTTTTGAGACAAGTTAAAGAATCACGGTCCTGAAGAAGATGAGAAATAGTAATCGAAACCGGTCGACCACTTTTTAACCAGGGATATCGCAGAAACCAACCAGGGATACCCCGTGAACTAGACCATATAACATTGCTTTATGGATGAAGTTACTCATTTTTAATTATCTACGAACACTATGTTCATTTCTTCGAAAAATCACTGAGTGACCTATAACTCTGGGACCACACACTTCTTATGAAGGTCAATAAAATCAGAAATAGCTCCTCTCTGAAATGTGGCCCCAAGTTCTTTTGATACAAAACCGCTGACTCCTAAAATGAGCAGTCTAACACGCCCCACGCCTAAGGACAGAAATCCCCATATATCATGAGGAATCTGTGAAAAAAGCTCTTTGAGGCCAGTGGGAGAGAAGCCCATCAATGCTTTCCGAACATCATACAATGCAATTTTGGGGATAGAACCCTTCGCCAAGTTTGGGAGCAGGCCTGTACAGTGGGAGAGAGGCCTATCAGCGCAATCTGAATATGATACAGTACAGTTTGGGAGCAGGCCTGTATAGTGGGTGGGAGGCACACCAATGCAATCTTAATATCATACAATACAATTGGGGTAGAACCCCTGATATATTTTGGAGACCTGTATAGTGGGAGAGAGACCTACCAATGCAATCCGAGTGTGTCACTATGCAGTTTGGGGGCAGAACCCCTGATAAATTTGGGAGAGAGGCCTATCAATGCAATCTGAGTATCATACGATACAGTTTGGGAATGGAGCCCCTGGTAAGGTTGGGGGACCTGTATAGTGGGAGAGAGGCCTATCAGTGCAAACAGAACATCACACTATGCAGTTTGGGGGCAGAACCCCTGCCAGGTTTGAGAGACCCGTATAGTGGAAGAGAGGCCTATCAATGCAATCTGAATGTCATACAATGCAATATGGGAACAGAACCCCTGCTAAATTTCAGAGACCTGTATAGTGGGAGAGAAGCCTATCAATGCAATCACCATGCATTATGGGAACACATGTAGCATGCTTGTCTATAAGTGGGCTAGGCTTCTAGGGTGGAGCTGTTGCTCTATCCCCCACCTATGCCACTCTTACCTTACCGGTCTTTGGTCATTGCTGGTTGACTGCTGGCTTCCCCTGCTGACACTTCCTGGAGCCGCCTCTGTTGGAGCCGCCCTTCACCTTGGGGCCCTTAGCCACAGGGCTGCCGGGCAGAGGGCTGCCCTGAGAGGGTCAGTTAAGGCTTGGGCAGCAAGGCCGCAGTCCCAATCAGAGTGGGGGGCAGGTCGGGAGGATGGGAAGGCACTCACCTGCTGCAGCCCCTTGAGGAATGGGCGAGTGGGAGCCTCTGCGGGTCGCTAGGCCCTGCAGCAACACGTGGGGAAGGCCAATCAGCTGGCGGGAGGAGGTGGGAACCAGGAAGTGCAAGCGGGAGGGAGGCGTGGAGAAAAGAAGGCCAGGCAAAGGGGCTCTGGCAGCCGAAAAACATCAGGATTCGAATTAGGTGGCCCAGGAGGGGCCAAGGCACTCACCTGCTGCAGCCCCTTGAGGAATGAGCGAGCGGGAGACTTGCACGCAGACTACCCCATAGGGGTAGGAGGTCAGCAGAGCCCGAAACACCTGATGGAGTAACACGCTGCCCTGTGATACAAGCAGCAACGAGGAGCTGGAAGCAAAACAAATCAGGCAAGTTTGCAGTGCATAGCATACAGCTCCAGGCCGCACGGCAAGCAGGGAGTCAGCCTACACTCCTTTTCAACACAGGATCTGGAGTAGAAGCCCTATGGGAGGGGTAATATAAGAAAGTGAGCACGAAGGGGGCTACAGAGGGCACCATCACCCCAGAACAGAGAAACAAGAGACAGAGCCACCACAAACGGGCCCAGAGACCTCACATCTTAAATGAGAGCATATGAAGGCCAAATAGCAGCGAGACAAGACCCAGTGCACCCCAGGGAGAGAGGCTGATGGCCCAACCGCAAGGCCAGGAGGAGAGTACACAGAGTGGGCAGTAAGAGCGGACAAGAGGCTACGCCAAGGCAAGCCAGGACAAGCCAGGACAAGAATCAGAGCACAGTAGATAAGGGAACAAGTCCAAGAGGGGTCTAGAAGAGATAGCGGAGGCAGCAGAGGGGATGCCAGAAAGGAATACAGATACAGAGGGAAGCCCTCACTCGCAGATGTCAGGCCCGAAGGGCAAACAGACCCCAGGTCCGCAACCTCCCAAAAAATGTCAGAAAAAGAGCAAATTGGAAAAATACTGGCAGAAGACAGACTAGCCAAGCCAAGAGGACCAAACCCAGCTAGACCGGGAAGAGAAAGATCTACAGAGGCCCGAGATAATGGCTTTAAGCAAAGAAGATCTACAAAAGTGCCTGCAAGGAATGGAGGAGACACTCACTGCCTCATTCCAGCAACAGGTTGGTTGCCTGATCGAGGAGCAAAAGGGCTCATTGAAAGAAATCAGAGAGGACATCCACGCTCTGGGGACCAGGGTGGACGTGATGGAACAGGGGCTGTCCGAAATAGACAAGGAAGTCCACCAGAACTCCGAACTACTTGAACAGTTAGCCTCCGCCACACAACCTTGATATCCAAGCAGAGGACTTGGAGAACAGATTGAGACGCTCAAACATCAGGATTAAAGGCCTGGTGGAGGCAACCCCAGACGAGGAGCTGGAAACCACTATCCAACAATGCTTTGCGACCCTGGTATCGGACAGCAGCCCGGAGGAAATTAGGATAGACTGGGTGCACAGAGAGGGCCCGACGAGTGGAGACGGAAACCGGCCCAGAGATGCCCTGGCGGTCTTGGCTTCCTACGAGGAGAAGGAGAAAATACTAAAGGCTGCTCAGGGACAAGAATCAAAATCAGTAATGGTCTCAGAGGAAAGCCTGTTTCAGGACTTCGCAACATCCACCCTGCAAAAAAGGAGAGCGATGGACTCGGTCACAAGGAAACTGCAGGAAAAGAAGGTCCCATACAAATGGACATTCCCTTTTGGGCTCCTTTTCCCTTGGGAAGGGAAACAGCAAAGAGTGACTTCATGTGAGGAAGGAATGGCAGTGCTCAGGCTAGAAGTGGAGACATCAGGAGCAGAAGAGAAGCGGGGGCACAAAATGGGAAGGAAAAAAGCAGTGGGAATGGTCAACGGCACACAGGAAGATGGGCAAGAAATTGAAAGGCCCCAGGCCCAAGAAATTAGAACCTCCCCGGCAATTTTAAGGACTCTGCAGAGGGCAAAAGGACAGGTAGGGATGTAGGATCTGAAGTGGGGCAAGGGAGCAAGAATGACTTTCCCCACTTTGCATCGAGCCGATCCTGGAGACGGTGACCCTACCGGGAGAGGAGGCAGCACCACTTGGAATCGTAAAGGTTAGATAAACCTAGGGTCCAGGTGAAACATGGGTCGGTGCCCACATAGTGGGATGAATCCTAGGACACCGAGTCAGACCTGGAGGGGGGAGTGGGGTAGAAGTAGAGTGGGAAGTGGGGCATGAGGAGTCACAAAACTGGTGATACAGCACAGGGACAGGAAGCTCACACTTGTCTAAAGGTACCAAGGGTGGTCTAGCAGGCCAGACAATGGCAAGACCACTGTTGATATATTCCCATAATGTTCGGGCCCGAATACCCCAGTAAAACAGAAGGCAATAAAACAAATAGAGGCATAAAGCCGATATATTGCTATTACAGGAAACGCAAATACGGAAAGCAGATTGGCATAAGATTCAAATACAGAACTTCACTGAAACGTTCCAGGCGAATGCTAGTAATAAGACGGCGGGGGTGATGGTGGGTTTGTGGGCTACATTGTCCCCTCAGCTTTACTCCATTCCATAACAAAGCTGCACTTCAGCATAAACAGCAAAATGGCTGCGCTGGCTCCTGTGAGCACCACTGCCTCACACCAAATCTGTTTTGCAGCAACAAAAAGATGGCTGCACCATCTTGCCAAGCACACATTGGGCAGGATCGAACAAGGGGGCACACTGAAAACGCCTGCCAGTGTGTTCTGACATGCATCAAAGAAGGGAAGTGAAAAAGAAGCGCTGCTTTACTGCAAGCCCAAAGTTCCCATTGAAAAAGAGAAATCTTTACATTTAAAGATGATGCCGTTTTGATGCGCTTTTCCTCCGATTCCTCATCACAATACTTTTATTAATGAGACCCTGCCATGCCCATTCACATTTTGCTCACGCAAACAAGAGCAGTATCTCTGAATGACAGGCTGTTCAGTTCTGAAGGAATCAAAAGAAGCTTTACTTCAGCTACACAGGAAACGCTTTACTTTTGGGCAACAAAATATCAAAGATCAATGCGTTAAAACCGGCCCTGACTTTCTGGCCCAATGTCAATTTCAGTGCATCTGTGTTTAAAACCCATTGCTGCATACAAGAAGCTAACTCTGGCTACAAAACAATGTGGGAATTCAGAGGGATGCCTAAACTGAATTTGAAAGGAAAATGCTAGCAGCTCCACATGTTTAAATGTACTTTCACAAATAAAGAAAAATACTTGTTTAAAAGTATGTTGGATAAGGCCCTGCCATTATCTAGCAATGTGAAGGGGTTTGTGCTGTGAAATCTATAGGAGAGATCTTTTTCAACAAGCTTAATTCTGATTTATAACAAAAATAAATTAAATAAGGAATTAACCTGCATTGGCTGGATTTTGCAAGCCACAGAAGAGGTTTTTTTCCCAAAAGAAATCACCATAAACTTCCAGGACACTTGGGTGATAATTACTAGGTTGGAAAACTTTGACAAAGAAATTTCACACACTCAGGCTTTCATATGGGCTGAGGCCTTCTACAATAGAAATTCTGGGACAATAGTATGTGAAAAAGAAAATCACACTTCCCTGTGACTTCTAAAAGAAGCTTCAAAGAAAAACTCCATGCCGACCCTGGGCTAAGGGGGTTAGCCTGGAAAGGCATGACGATATTTGGAGGACAATGCTGACCATTTGGTTTAAACAGCTATTATATTAAGAAACTTTATAGACTTATATCTTGGCAACCGGACTTTGCAGGAAAGTAAAGAGTTAAAAGTTTCAATGTAATTTTGTGGGTTTTAATTTAAGACATTGTAGCATTCTCTGCCATATTGGGAATAGAAATGGCAGAGAATTGGGTATTCTAAGGAAAGTATACATGATCCCCTTGCAAATTTCAATACTGACATGCCCAATGGTAATCTATACAGCTGTATAAAGTTATAGAATTTTAGGACGAATATTTCACACTAAAAATTAACAAAAATTATTAGAAGGGCGAAACAATGTCTTACAGACTGCAGAGTTGGACTGGCAAGTGCTGCATAAAATATGTAACCTGCTTATGTAATTTGTTAAGATGCCACAACAAACCTCATTCTACCTTCCAAATCTCTTATTTCACGAGCTATACCCCCCTCCTTTCACTTCTACATTATCACTGTACTATACATTTATTCCCCTGCCAAAAAAACGCATTCCAAATCAGTGTTTTTCATCCGTCTTTTGTAAAAACCATTTAACATTTAAAGCTGAATAAGTGTAAATGCAACTTTTCCACGTGTGAATCGGGCTGCACTGGGTTTTCCATTTCAATCTGTCGATAGTGATATAACATCCCTAATACTGTGATAAAACACATGCATATCATTATTTAAACACGCATAATTATTTACCAAAATCCGAGTGTCAATTTAAGTCTTTGCAACGGGTTTTTGCCTCTTATTTTGTAAGGGAAGGTCGGATTTTGATTCTGTTTACTGTTGCTTACCCCCAACTACCTGCTGCTTCTTGCCATCTACCAGAATTTAATTATGTGGGTTGAGGGAACATTGCAGGGGAAACCTTAACATGGGTGCTATCTGTCCTAATTCAAAAAGTGTTCCTATTCATTTGTGCTTTGGATATGTTCTACTAGAAGGTTAACCAAGTGCATTGCTTCTCTTTCCATTGTCATTATCACCCCATTGGTGATTGGTGATTGCTGCCCAATATTAAAATGTGTGATTTTTGTGAATTCTAAAAATAAATATTGTATTTTGACCAACCGGCCTGGTCCATTGTGACACGGGATATTTGTAAAAGGGGGAGTGAAACGGGTCGGGTACCGGCTCAATTTGAATTAATTAATATTAACGAAAAAGCATTCCTATTGAGCACCACATCCCAGGCTAAGACCAAGTGTCCTGGTCCAGTGTGTGACGCCCGATTTGAATCCTCAACAGGTTTTAAGAACTCATTGGGCGCAAGCATAAGTAACACGATAGGAATGGGAGATATGCTTTCGTGGAAGCTCAGGTGAGGGGAAGAACGATTACTATTGCTTCAATATATGCCCTTAACACGGGATAAGACCGCTTTCTAAACCAGGTTAAGGTGAAATTGGAGGGGTTTACAGTGGGAGAAATCCTGATTATGGGAGAATTTAACATGATCTGGGACCAGACAAGAGACAGGAGCGGTCAACATATGCAGAGAGGAACTTACCCCTCACCAGGAATGCGGGACAGGATGGAAGATGTGGCACTTAAAGACCTGCAGAGGATTAAGAAAGGACAGGAGACTGGGTACACTTGATTTTCCCATGTGCACCACATATACAAAAGGATAGACCTAGCATGGGGAACCCCTGCAATACAAGGCACACATATCTAGTCCTGGGTCCTATCTCCAAATCAGACCATGTAGCATTGGAGATACAACTAGGAGATCTAAAACCACAATCCCTTGTGGGCGTGGAGGTTTCCAGGAGACCTTGTGAGAGACCCGGCGATGTGGGAAACGGTGAAGGAGAAAATAAAAGAACACTTCGAAATAAACACCACAACCGGGATTCCACCGAGGAGCATCTGGGATGCCTTCAAGGCGGTGCTGAGGGGGTAGCTTATCTAACTAAACAACCAAAAGCGTAAAGAAAGAGAAGTTGGAGAGAGACCTGGAAGAAGCATTAACAGAGGCGCAAAACCATTTAGCGGGTCGGAAGACTAGGGAAAACCTTAATAAAGGCAGGGAAGCACAGAGGCAGCTCCTACTATTTAACACTGCAGAGGGTGCCCTATTAAGGCTTAAACAGTGTTATTATGTAGCCCCCAATAAGGCAGACAAAATGTTATCTAGGCACCTGAAGCAACAGCAGCATCAGCAACACGTAGGGGGAATACGTTGAACAGATGGGTAAATAACTACAGAAACAAGTGGGATTACACAGGCTTTTACAAAATATCATAAAGAGCTGTATTCAACGGGGAACCCAGAAATTCAAAACACAGGCATTCCTTAAGGGGATAGCAGTGACTAAAATTACAGTGGAAGAGAAGGAGGAGCTAGATAGGGAAATCTCTGAAGAGGAAGTGGAAAGAGCAATTAAAAATATGCCAAACAACAAAGCACCAGGGCCAGATGGATGTACCTTTTCTTTTTTACAAGGTTTTTTTTTCAAAGAGGTAAAAGGACCCCTGCACATTCAGAGACGGAAAGGGGGTGACTGGGACAATGACTGAAGCAAAAGTGATCCTTTTTGGGAAACCGAACAAGGACCCCACTAGTTGTGGATCTTATAGACTTATAGTACTATTGAATACAGATGTCAAAATATATACTGCGATATTGGCCGAAAGGCTAAAAGAGGTGCTCCCAGGAATCACAGGACAAGATCTATTCGGGTTCATTAAAGGGAGACAAACCTGCGATAATACTAGGAGGGTGATCCATCTACTTGAAAAATTTGAAATTAAGCAGATACCAGCCACTCTAGTCTCATTGGACGCTGAGAAATCTTTTGATAGGGTGGAGTGGTCGTATCCGTTTTAGACAATGAAGCCAATGGGCTTCGGGACCCAATACATACAAATGGTTAGGGCCAGCTACTGTGCCCCTTCCGATACGTCTAGAAGTGAAAAGTCCTATTTCAGAAGCAAAAAGGGTGGAGCGGGGGATGAGACCGGGATGTTCTCTGTGCCCGCACCTATAAGCTATCTACCTAGAACCATTTTTAGCGGCAATTAGGCAAAACCGGTTCATCAAGGGAGTCCCATTTGGGGGGGGGGGAATTTTCTTTTTTTTTACAACTTTTGAGAACATGTTCAATATACAGCAAGCACAAGTACAATACCGTAAATAACACGTTACATATTGGCATTATAATATATCAATACACACGCTACATATGAGGGAGCAGATCAGTCCATGGGGCCCACAGTGAGGGGGAAGGTAAGTGACGACAGGACCGTAGTTGTGTTACAGTGCAGACTGCAGCTCGTCCGAGCTATCGGTGTGGGGCTGGGCGGATAGCAAGTAATTGCGGAATGGAGACCATATGTCTTTGAGACGAGTGTTCATAGGTTGCAGGGCTGACCAACATTACTCCATGTCGGAGGCCCACGCAACCACCACTAGCCACTGGGAAACAGTAGGACAAACAGGATGGAGCCACATCAGCAATATGCAACGGACTAATAACAGTTTCCGACTGGAGCCATGTATGTGCTCAAATTGATGAAACAAACAGGTCATTGGGGAGGGATGAAATTCAGTATTTAGCATGATCAAGATAGTATTGCAAACTCCAGACCAAAATCCCTCCAGTATCAGACACCCCCACATCATATGGATATAATCTGGAAGGTGTGCTGAGCATCTGGGACATGAGGGCAGATGACCCTGTGAGATTCAATGGAGCCGGATGGGAGTGTAGTGAAAGCGATGTAAAACTTTGAAATGAATCAGCAGGAATTTTGTATTAAAGGATACCTCACGTGTTTGCCGGCACATAAATTCCCAACTCTCGTCAGTTATGATCCCACCTAGATCATTGTGCCAAACCTCCCTAAGCTTAGTCAAAGGCATGCAGTCACGGTCCTGAATTGCCCTATAGAGTCTAGCTACTATTGCATCAGGTGCAGTACCCATCACCACACTGTCTAGTAAGGGTTCATCCGGTGGCTGCATAGGGAACATGACCCACGTATACCCGATTGCATGACGCAGCCCCGCATAAAGTAGCCATCACGCAGTCTGCTCCCGTGGAGGAACAGACAGCTCGCTGAATTCATGCATAACAGCCCTGCTCACATGCAGAATAGATGGGACAAAGTTCATGAAGGCATATTCCTATGATATGGCCTAGGGTTGCGCAGTATCTCCCATATTTTCTCCCATGCCATATCTGTTACCGTGACCGGGTCCATGTCTACTTATGAACCAGGTCGTGGAGGGAGCACCAGCGAGTGCACATCTTGGGTGCCTGCAGCGTGCCTCTCTAGTTTCAAATAGGGGGGGTCTCATGTCAGGATCAAACCAATAAATTGCATAATGTGCCTGCGCTGCCACCCAGTACCGTTCAAAGTGAGCGGCTGAGAGGCTGCTGCGGTCATAGGGCCTGGCCAGTTTATCCCATTTAAGGCGCACTGCACCTGCATGCCACAGAAAGCCATTCACCTCCCTCTCCAGTGTTTCAAAAAAACCCGCTCCAGGCCACAGCAGGATATTGCCAAAATAAAGCAGCTTTGGGACAATTAACATCTTCAGCAATGAGACCCGGCCTGCAATAGTGATAGTAAATTTTGCCCAGGTACAGAGTTCGGTGTGCAGTAGGGGTAGGTAAACTCTGAGTTTACAGTATTTTATTTCGGAGGGTGACCAAATAAACCCAAACAAGTCGGGCGGTGGAGTGGTGGCTTCTGTTAAAGGAAATAGCTCAGATTTGGAGCAATTTACCAATAGTCAAGACATGACACCGAATTAATGGACAGTTGCATTATGGGTGCCAGATAAGTAGTGGGATTTCATATAAACAGCAATGCATCGTCGGCATATAACGCGATAACCTCCGGTTCCATTATGAGTCTAATCCCCTTACGAATGTGCTTGCACCTTATGTCATCTGCCAGTACCTCCATAACTATGGAAACAGGGTCAACAGTGGGCACCCTGTCTGGTCCCTCTGGCTATCACGGGGGCGACAGTGGGCACCCTGTCTGGTCCCTCTGGCTATCACAATCGGCGGTGTTAGGGAGAATTCTCCTTCTAGGGCTAATTTAGTCCCCCAGCAGCTTTGCTGGATTTCTGGAGTTTATTTTTCGACCTGGTAAGAGTGTACATCCTTTTTCCACTCTTACATGTGTTTTGGCCTATGTGTTTTGACTCATTGTGTTATCTTGGGCACTGGAGTACACCACTCCAGGTGCCCCTGTTATTGTATGGGTTACACAGCACCTTCAGTGTAATAACCCAGGGTTGTCTTTCAGACTTCGCCCCAGCGAAATGGAGTCAGAGGGGACTACTGTCCCCCAGAGAAAGGTAAAGTTGCCATTTACTTTACATAGTCACTTTTTACCCCCTGAGCATTGTTTTGCTCTTAACATTTAGACTTGGCTGGTGGCAGTGGAATCTACCCTAACTTTTCTACCGCGATTATATTAGATAAACATAGCAATACTTTCACTATTTTAGCAGCCTTAAGCATAAACCCGCTTGACCAAATCGTCTTTCTTTTGGCTCCGGTTGGGTTTATTCGCCATTTCTTTTTGTTAAAGTCCTTCTGGTGTTTTACTTTGCGTGGCAAACTAGGTTCGCCTTCTTTGTTCACCGTCTTTTGGCGGGCTTCTGCAGAGAAGCCCTCCTCTTGGCGCCTGGGTGTCTAGGTAGACTGAATGTGGGGAAGGGGTGTAGTCACCCCCTGCACATGGTATCCTAGGAAACCCAAGTCACACTTTGCCATGATTGGCTGAGGTTGTTGTCCCGGCTGGACAACCACCCTGCTGTGTGATTGACAGCCAGGCTGTGTGAATGGGGGTTTTGCACATAAAAGGCAGGTCTCTTGGGCTAGAAGTCAGAGTCGCCACTGGAACTACAAGGAACCGAAGAGAACGATGGCTGCTGCAACTACCCTTTCCCGGTGAAGCCCTGCTGCAGTCCTGAGCTATCTAACCTTCAACGACTAAGAGGAGATCCAGTCCAGAGTCATCTTCCTTGAGCCTGGTGGGGATAACCAGCTCTTCTCCAGCCAGAGGTCTCCGTCGTGGTCTAAATCGCTGTACACTGCTGTAGTGGTCCGGATAGCCACCTGCCGGGCCTCTCCTGTTTTTAAGGAGCGCATCTTTAATTAGTTGTCGCTGCTGCCAGCTTCATCCCTGTGTGGTGCAGACCCCCTTCGACGTCGTCCTTCACAACGAAGCTCCAGGAATCGTGGGTCTGCGGGAAACCAACAGGAACAACTGCCAGGACAATTGCTGCACCATTGGAATAAGGCACTGTGTTCTGCTTGTGGAAATTGGGTGAATCCCTTTTCTTCATCTTCAAGGCTTGCCCTAGTCTTCCCTCCTCCTTATAACTTTTGCTTCCGAACATTTACAATATCCAAGTACTTTTGGCTACGCTGAATCGTGAACTGTCTAACGGTGTGATCTTCGGCAACAGGTCTCTGGTGTCACTTAAACCTGGCTCCGGCCCTTTGACTTTTGAACTCCTGTTTCTGAGTGTTTCTCGATCCTGTCTGCCTAACCTAAATATTGCCTGTGATTTTTGCCTCCAACTCCCCCTGGGTATCCCAGGTGCTAAGTGTTTTTGCCCCGGTAGCATTTCATGTAATGGATACGCGTTTATTGAGTAGACCGAACTGTCAAAAAGTGATTGCAACCGTATCCGCGGTATTGTGTTTTGTTCATAACACCGGTTCCTTCAAACACAGGGTACTTACCTTGAGACTTACTTTACAAAGTGAATTGGTTAGTCGTAGTATATTTAACGTGTGCTTTTGTTTAAAGTTTAATAGAAGTGTTGTGTTTATAACTGACGGTAAAAAAAAACAAATGTACTTATATTTTTCTACCTAAAACCTCGAGTCAGTGTTTGCTTGAGTCATAGTAATCGTGCTCCCTCTGTGTAATCTCTGCTACTGCTCATATACTCTTAAGATAAGCCTGGCTGCTCTGCTACCACTATACCTTAGTAGTACAGGCTTGTACCAAAGGTAAAACTTGTATTGCCACCTGTGGTCTTAATGGTGTGGAGTGGTTCCTAAGGGCACTGCACAGGATTCTGCCTAACAGGCAGTGACAGGGGGTTACCGTTGGTGTGGACCCTAGCCACTGGGTGTGCATATAGCAATTTGACCCATGAAATAAAGTGCGGGCCGAAGTTAAATTTCTCCAACACCGCCCACATGAACTGCCAGGACACGGAGTCAACCGCTTTTTGTATATCGAGGGCCGCAGCCACTGCTTGTGCCTTGGGGTCAATTAGTGCCAGAAAATAGAATAGGCGTTGTAAATTCAATGCAGTAGACCTGCCGGGTATAAACCCAGACTGGTCTGGATGTATGATGTATGGCATGTATGGGGCAAGACAGAGTGCCAACACTTTAGCAAATACTTTTATATCTGAATTGATGAGGGGGCGGAAGAAGCCACACAGTTCAGGTGGTTTGTCAGGTTTTAGCAGAGCCGTGATCACTGCCTCACATAACGTCGGGGGAAGTATCCCAGAGGACAGGGACTCTGACCACATCGCCAAAAAGCTCTGGGACGAGACAGGGTTTTAACTGTTTGTAAAATTCGATCGACAAGCCATCCGGGCCAGGAGCTTTACACGCAAATAGTTCATCAATGGTGCAAGAAACCTCCTCGGGGGTAATAGGGCAGTCCAACGCCGCTCTGGTTTCTGCTGAAAGAGACGAGAGAGGGAGGCTTATCCAGGTAACTATATTTATTTCACTAACAGCAACTGTGTCAGTATTGGCATATAGCTCTGTGTAGAACGTATGAAGCTCCTGACTTATCCCTTCTGGTGTATGGATCAATGGCCCCGACGCGCCCAATATAGTGGGGATCTGCCGACTACCCTGGGCTTGACTGACCACTCTCGCAAGGAGCCTGCCAGACAGCTCGCCCGCGCCATACCTTCGCCTGGTTAGGCCCATCCAGGAACTTGAGCTCCCTGTCCGGGTGCAGACTGAACTTAGAGTTTGGCTTTAATTCCCACCAAGATATGATTGCTGGGAGCTACTTTTAACTCTTCTTCCAAGTTGTGCAAATGAGTTTCGCTGCACAGTAAGTCCCTACGAATACATTTGACTATACCAGCCTCAGAAGCCAGGGCTATCCCTCAGATATACCCTTTGAAGTCTTCCCAGAGTGTAGCTTGTGTACCCACCATGCCTCCAGTTAGCTCAAAGTATTAATCTATATGCTTAGCAAGCTCAGCTTTGAACACAAGGTCCAACAGGGACTGTGGCTTAAGCCTCCACCCTCTATCTGTATTGGGCGCTATGCCCAAGGATATCCTGAGTGTTAACGGAGAATGGTCGGAGAACCTTCTTGGCTGTATTTCTGCCGCCACAACATCCCCAATTATAGAGTCAGATGTGCCATCTGTCTATGCGGGAATGGAATTATGAGCCATGGAGTAGAATGAATAGGACCTCAACGCCCGATTCTGGACTCTCCATACATCTAATAACCTCAGATTCCCTGAACCCCTCCTGGAGTACCAGGGTGGCATTAGTCGGCAGTCGAGGGCGATTACCAGACCTGTCCAGAACATAATCTAATATTGTATTGTATAGCACTGACTACCAATCCAGCAAGGCGCCACAGCCTGCGTGCCAGCACCCCCGCCAAGGTCCCACAGGGTACCCGCTCACACAGAACAACCCCCAGATAAAATCCGTTCAGCGATATTTTCAATTGAGAAGAACAAGTCACTTACCAACTGGTAACGTTCTTTGGACTGGATGTTCCTCCAACGTATTCCACATCTTTGACATGTAATGTCCACAGTTGTGTACTTCGGAAACTTTTTCCGGCAGAGGGTGTCCTCAGTCGGGTCGATGTCCCTCGAAGCCCTCCGGCGAGGGCGACATCACCGGATGTTATAGATAGGACGCACGGCGCCCGTAGCCTCAGTTTGTTCTTTCCTCCTTAACATGTCACATGCACATATCCAATGACTGCTTGACTGCACATAGCCTTGCAGGAACGTATGCTGCAATAGCATAGGAAATTCTCAAGAGGGGCAGGCTGCGAGGGCGATGTGGACTACGTCGGTGGAACATCCAGTTGAAAGAACGTTACTAGTTGGTAACTTTCTTCGAACGGATTGTGTGCTCCAACGTATTCCACATCTTTGACAGACTCCCAAAGCAGTACCAGAAAACAGAGGAGGGAAACGAATTTAGAATACCCAATCAGATGGCAGAATAAAGAACCGCCTTACCAAAGGCCATATCTTGCCCATGGAGCATGTCCAGGGAGTAATGTTTGACACAGGTGTGGAAAGAAGCCCATGTGGCAGCGTCACAAATATTTCTAATAGGAACTCACCGCTGCAGGGCTGTGGAAGTAGCCACACCCCTAGTGGAATGAGCCTGCAACCCCTCAGGAGGTGTCATGATCTCTGCTTCCAAAAGGTCAGGGTTTTCCCAACTCCCTTGGAAGCAGATCCATAACCCAGGTTCCGAGTGCCAACCAGTCCCAATTGGGACCTTTTGGACCCAGTCCTGGCGCCAGTGGCACCAGGCTCATAAATATGCCCAGTCCCAGCGCTGGAAGCGCCGGGCTCATAATGCTTGGGTGGACTTACCTGCAGCAGACCATGCTGCTTACTTGCCTGCCAGTTGAGCCTCTGATCCTCTTCTGTTTGGAACTACTTTTCCTGTTGGGTGGGGCAGGAGCCACTCCCTAGATTCAGAACACTGGAACTCTTCTGGAAAGCAGGAACTCTTTTCTTACCTAGGCGTGGCTGTGGAAGGAGACACCTAAGCACTACAGGAGGCTATTTAAACCACACCCGATGGATGAATCTTGCTTTGCGTTATTCTGCATCCTCTGCAGCAGAACGCTCATCGTGTCTTCTGCATCTGATCCTGGGCCTAAGGAAAAAGGCTTACCATCCTGAATCCAGTCTTCAGCAACACCTATAAAGACAAGAAAGAACAGGTTAGCATGACGGTCTTCAGTGACAGCTCTTCACTTACCTGGTCCATCGGCTGTCACCAACGCCTCGCGCTGCATTCTGGCATCTGAAAGACAAAGGCTTACCTACTCTTTGTGCGCTCCGGAGGTCTTCACACTGCATTCCGGCATCTGAAAGACAAAAGCTTACCAACTCTTCGCACGCTCCGGAGGCCTTCGGCGCTGCATCCCGCATCTGAAAGACAAAACAAGGTGCGTTTAAAGACATTGGGGAACTTTAATACTCACGTGCCATTACTCCTTTCCACGTCTAACCCAGTGGGTATTCCGGCACCCTGCAGCCGCTCCGAACTTGTACCTGCAAAATAAAAAGACAGTTAGAGCGCATCGTGAAGCAGGCAACAAGCGCTTACTTACGTGCTTCCAGGCGCTTCTATTCATCACACGGGCTCCATCTTCAACTCACTTCAGCCCGTCATCCGCCATCGCCGGAACCCTGCAAAACAAGAAACATCATTACTAAAGACTTTAAAGACATTAGAATTACTCGAAACTTACCGTTCGTGCAGTAAACGACGGACAGCAGTCCTCTGAAGTCAAGAGGCCTGCTCCCCTTATCCAGTGAAGAAACTGGTTACAGCACCCTGCCCCGAGGCAGATGGAGAGCACAGCGTTCACTTACCTAAGGTGAGAGCGTTAACCTTTGGGGTTCTACAGGAGAAGAGAAAGGGAAGAAGAGAGACATTCAATAACCCAGTTCCTTAATCCCATATTTTCTATCTGCAGACATCTTACCCTTCGAGTCAGACATACAGTGCACAGAGGTCCAGCCCAAAGAGCCAGCCGTGTGTTACACATCACCTTTGAAGATACAGTATACGCCCAGTCAAGACCGGCGCCTCTACGGGAATCAGGTGAGCGTTACAATCTGTCAGGCTGCAACCTGGGTATCACTACACTAAACAATTACCTGGATTATGTCACGTTAAGGTGTTTGCTTCACAGGAGCGGTTCTACAGCATTTTCTAATTTTGAAAAGTTTGCCACTGTGTTAGCGTTCCTCTGTTGGGTAGAATTTCATGTTGTGCAATATTCTCTGCACATTTTAGTCCCCAAACACTTTTTTCTGGACTCTTGAATTTTTTTAAATCAGTTTTCCTGATGAAGTGGGAACCTTTTTCCACACAGTCTTTTACTCTAACACTACGAACCTTTCAACCGTTTTGGTTATATCTGTTTAGAGTAATGCTTTCCTCCAACTTTTAAAGGCATCTGCAATTTATTATTGCAGCACACAAACATGCGCAGTGTTGCTGGGAGCTCTGAACTGCCCCTTTTATTTTCCTTGCAATAACTGTTTCTAAAGGATAGGGGGATACTTTCTATCCCGCCTAACTTATTTTGTGGAATCAGCACATCCCACCTTATGTGGCATGCTGAGGGGACACAGTGTATCCTTTTTCCACTTCTCCGTTAACTTCTAGATACAGTGAATCTTGATGACTGGTCTCTTGAGCCTTCTTCTGCCGTTCCGGATGGGGGAGGTCCCACTTACTCTCATCTTTGCTAGGCTCCCATTGGGAAGCACACCAGAGGGCGCCAGCGTGTCTGGAAGGACAGGAAGCTGGGAGGACACCGAAACACTGCAGGTCGTTGTCCTCGAGTATTTTTGCTTGAATCCAGTTCTGACTGGGAGGATGGCTGTCCTCTTGGGACAGCCACCCCCCAAAGGTTTGAACGTGGCATGACTGCTGATTGGCTGGGTTCCTGCATAAAGGCGAAGGTCCTGGATCAGAATGAGAGAGTAGACCTATGGAACGAAGAATCAGAGGAAGGACATCTGCAGCCACCTCCAGCGACCGCCAGTGACTGCTGAGTGACCACTGCTGTTACAACCTACTCTTCTGATTGGCAGGAAGAGTAAGACTGGATGTCGCCCTCCCTTGGACTGGTGGGCCTAGGCAGCCTCAAGACGACCTGCGCTTTGAGCCATCCTTCGAAGAGCTGCGACGGTCCTGCACTGCAATTCTCCAATACCCTGGGACATGGACCAATGAGCTGCGACCATCCTGTGCTGCAAATCCCCAATACCCTGGGACCTGGACCAATCTGCTATGGATCAGCTCCTGAAGCGTGGTTCGTGGGCATTCTGCAGGGCCACGTTGACTACTTCCTGCTCAGAAATGTGTCTCTTCCAAATCTGGGACCGAGAAACAGAAAAGAAGTCTGCCGTGTGACAACCGTCGCTGAACCGAAGCCTGTGTGGAGTCCCAATGAGCCAGTATTGTGAAGATCGTCTGCTCCTGTCAAAAGTTCCTGCTTTAGCCTCCAGGCCAAGAATACTAACAGCAGTTGCTGTTGCCTCACCTGGGGGACCCTCAGTGACTCCATCTTTATTCATGAAAAGGTACTGTCTCACTCCTACAAACTCACCTGGGTGATTGCTGGGTTGAATCAGACTCCTGCTGAACTTTTTGAGACACAATAGGGTGGACAACCCAACTGTGTCGTCCCAGGTCTAAAGACACTGGTCCTTTGGTCTACAACCTGATTTCCCTGAACCACCTTTTAACTTAACATACTGTAGAACCTGATAGAATGGAGAAGCCCGATTTGTTATTATGGCATCATTACTCTTTGCTATGGAATCATTCCATTATTGTATCCCGTTTAGTTATCGATCATATATTCTGATTAGTACTGACTAGTAACATTAGACTATCCACGTTATTAGACTGCCACTTTGTATGCATTTGCTTTCAGAATGACACTGTCATATTTGAAGAGCTTTGTAGAGACAAGACATTTAGAGATCCGTATATGTATTATGTATGCATGTAGAGAGACACACTTAGAATATGCAATGAAGTCTGCATTATGTAGCGCTTGGATTTACGAGAGAAAGTGTAAACACTAGAAAGCATGTAGCTGGCTCCTAAACCCATTTCTGGAAGGAGACACAGAAGCGCAGCGGAGTGTGAAATTGTTATGAATTAGTGTGAAGGAAAGGAATGTAAACCGTTTCTTGCCAGGCACAGATGAACCTTGTCCGGGTAGAGATGGAGAAGGCGGCCTAATCAGCCTTGGGCTGGTGTTCGTGGAGACAGAAAAGGTGGGGGCCAGGCAGCAGAGGCGCTTTTGACATGGATAGAGGGAGAAGTGCTTGTGCATGAGAGGAGAGATGGCCTGTTCTCTGGAGGAGTGAGGGATTTTGTGAAGCTAACAGTGGAATGAATGGAGAAATATGAAGATGGTGTATTGCAGGCAGACAGAAGGCCATGAGATAGATAGGCCAAAATGTCACATTGACAAAGAACACGAGCAGAACACGGAGCGATTGCAAGTAAAGAACATGCAAACAGACTTTCAGGCATTGCTCATATTTAGAAATGCTGACAGAGAAAGAGGAGTTTTTAGCTTACTAAGGAATAAATGTAACCATAGGGATTTGTATACGTCATTGCACAGTATAACCAGAGGAGAGGGGAGTTGCTGGTTCTAGGTGGCGCTAGATGGAGTTTTGGATGGAGCTGCTCTCTTTGAGATCAGAGAGAGAGGCGTTTTGGGTTGGCATTGAGGCAGCCTTGGCAGACCAGCTTGGGAGAGATCGAGAGCTTGGCAAAGGCTTGAGGCAGTTCAAGTGACCTGACTGGCTGGTTGCAGAGTTAGTGGGAGAGGAGAGACTTGGCAAAGAGCTGGAGAGGGAGAGATGCACATGCAAATGGGAAGTATGGTTCATGGTCTAAACATGATTGATTAGAACAGACACTCATACCGAGCTTTGGCTGACATGATAGAAGGGCAAATCAGACAGGGATTGTTTTAGAGAGAGTGAAGTATGGTGTGGATTGGAAAGGAATGCTGACGCTTGCATTAGGCTGCATTAGAATCACAGGCTTGCATTAGAAGCCTGTAACGCTTACAGTAACTATACTGCATGGTAGATTTGCACCAAAATTATAAAAAGGTGCAAATTCGATATTTGCATAGTTTAAGTAGTGTGTAGATCGTGCATTATGTATAAATAAATGTATTCTATTGTTATAATTGAATCTATTCATGTGTTTTCTTTGTGTCTTATGTTATTGTGTCCACAGGAGTAAGATAGGAGTATGTTGTTCTAGGAGTAACAGTGCACAAAGGCCCTGATATACGAAAGCAGGGTGGGCACATAGTGATCCACACCCCCTAAGAGATTGTCTAGGGTTGTCCGAGACTGATACATGATGCCCAAGGGGGGCTAGACCATGGTAGGATTTGTTTTAGGACTAACAATACTACCTACCTGCAACATACAAGAAACCTGCTATTTTGACATCTTTGACAGCATCTTTCTTTGTTCTTACACCCATGGGATCTGTTCCCCAGGTATCCCAACTGACTCGCTCATTCCCAGACAGGGCTGTACTTCCTAAAGTATAGGTTGCCTAAAAGTACTTAACAGCATCTTTGTTGCTTACTTTAAATGTTGGTCATAAGAAATGGCTAAACTTGAATGCTACTCTAACTACCTAACTGTATATCACCGAAGAGTTGACTGTTGAACTGAGCAATGCTTAATAAAAGTCTTACTGTATATAAATGAAAATAAGTTTACTAACCTTTCTAATACTGTGTTAGCTGCCTGATTTTTTTATAATAAATATTTGCATAAAACTTCTGTGTAAAAGTGTATTCTTGACTATAGACCCAACTACAGCCCTCCTCCCTCCTAGACTAAGCCTGGCTACTCCTCATCCATTGCTACCAAACAGTTTGGGTAGTTCAGGTCAAACCTAAGAGTTGGACCCTTGTACTCCTAAGAGTGAGTCTTCTATAGTCTACCACAGGTGGACTTTAGCAAAACTGCCTAACACTCCCCACCTACAGGACATAAAATGCACTGCTGTGGGAGCCGAAGATGAGTAATCAGTGGGCGGACACCATCCATTACAAGAACACATTTACTTTCAATAATGCTCTTTTTTATGGATATTGCTTCCACCGTTACCTCACTGTCCTACCATCCCGCCTCTCTGGTGGAGAGCTCTTCTGGCATTCTTTAGCTATTCCCCAATGTGGTGGATCATCGGGTAAAAAGACAGGTCTCAGTGACAGCTGTATGTACTGACATCAACGTCATACCGTTAGGGGATCCCGATGCTAGAGTCGCACAGCACCCCTAAGCTGGTGAAAAATGTGGGAGAACACTATTAGAAATTAACTTTAATTAATCATAGCCTGACAATTAGGACCATGCAAACATTCTATATATCAATTATAAAAGGTTACATACAACATTTATTGCATTATACGCCCAAACCCTGGGGTATCACGGCGTAATTACAGACATCTTGATAATTAATAGAGCAGCATTCAGAGTACATACATATTCCATCGTTACAAAAAGATTACATAATAACAGACATTGGTAGATATTTACATTGGTTGACGTTGAAGGGTCATCTTTTAGTTGTAGTCATAGTTTTGTTTGTGTCTAGCCTCGGCAGACATATGGCTTGATGTTGTTGGATGGGTATTCAGTGTCTAATATTGATTAAACAGCCAAGTTTGAACCAATGGAAGGATGCATTTTTGATGCTTAAAGGAGGGCATTCCAGTATTTAGGGGCCATGACAGGGAAACTATTTCCCCCGTCTCTGGAACTTTTACAGCGAGGAACCACAAGGAGCGATTTTTGGTTGAATCTGAGTGTTCGGATTGATTCTTTTTTTCATTATTGATGTAAATGGGTGCTTTCTTAGCGAGGCATTTGTGGGTGACGCAAAGTGATTTAAAGTTGATTGTGGCCTTAATGGGTAGCCAGTGGGTTTCCCTATTGGAGATGTGGTCTGACTTTGTTAGGCCTAGGGCTGCTCGTAGTGCTTTATTTTGCATACATTGTAGTTTACCTAGGTTGGTATTTGAAGTACCTCATAAGAGAATGTTACAATAATCCAACTTGGATAATATCAAGGCCCTAGCTAGGGTGATGCATTTTGTTGGCTAGAGAAACTGGCGGTTTAGGGCGATTAGCTTAGACTCCTAAGGTTTTTACTTGTTTAGAAACTGGAATCAGCGTACCATCTATGTTGATAGATGCGTAGTCCGAATGGAGGGTGTTCATTTCAGGTTGGGAGCCCAAAATGAGAATCTGTTTCCTCATTGTTGAAGCATAGGCTGTACCAAGGCCAGCCAGTTTTGTATTATTGCATACATTTTATTGATGATCACTGTGTCGGGGTCATAGTTATCTGTGATTGGAATGAGGATCTGGGTGTCATCTGCAAAGTTAGTGTAGGTGACACCCATAGCAGAAAAGAGGAGCTTAGTATAGGCATTGTATAGGGTAGGCGAGAGACATGACCCTTGAGGTACCCCAATGTGGACTGGAATGGGATCTGCCGCTTCTGTAACAATGGCTACTCTTGATGTGCGTTCAGCTAGAAAGGATTTCACCCATAGGGTGGCATCTTTGGAAAAACTGAGTCATTCGCTAGTGTAGCACATAATTTGTCGTGGTCCACTAGATCAAATGCTGCCGATAGGTATATCAGCAGTAGTATACTGAGTTTACCGTTGCCTCTAATGGTATCCATCTGGATTTTTAAGTCCAAGAGCGCCGTTTTGGTGCTATGATTGGGCCTGAATCCCGATTGTCTAGCTCCCAGGAGCTGATTAGGTTCTAGATGGGCTTGGATTTGGGTGTATGCTATTTTATCTATGATCTTGAGCAGGAAGGGTACTGTGGTTTTTGGTCGGTAGTTTGTGGGTATTGCTGGGTCCAGCGAAGGTTTTTTCAGTAACAGCGTTACCCAAACTTTTTTTATACTGGCTGGAACCGTTTTCATATTGAACGAGGCATTCACAAAATTGGTGAGAATAGGGACGAGAGTGGCGGCACAAGTTTTGACTAAATGTGCTGGGAAATTATCCCCTTTACAGTTATATGCTTTCAGTTTAGATATTGTGTCTAGCACTAAATCATTGATCACAGGAGAAAAGTGGAATAGCATACTAGCATTGTCTTTCGTTGTACTGAGGGTGGGTTCCGGAGCGTTTTTGTCCGCTAGTGTTTTTCCTTTTATGAGGATTTTCTTTTGTAATAATTACATTTTGTAGGCTAAGGGATTCTGGATAGTGGTACACCATTCTTTACTAGAGTTGGCCGGTGTGGTGATTGGAGTTGGATGTTCCAGTTCTCCAATGATGGTGAAAAGCTCCGTAGAATTAGAGCTAGCGTTATTTTATGCAAGTGTTCACTGTATTGGCTCTGTGGGTTAGAATTTCTGCTTTACATATTTTATTGGCGGCTGTAAATGCATTAGTCGGGTCTATTGTGAGCTTTATCAATATGTTCAAGGGATCTTTTAGTCCGCCTGAGCGCGACTAGTTCATTGACCCAAAAGCTTGTGCGCTCGTCTACACGTCGTGTTTTGGTTACAATGGGAGCTACTAAATCAATGGTGGTTGAGAGACACTTGTGATGTGTCTGCAAGGTGGCAAGGATCATCGCTAGTGGTAATGTAGGTAGTGAAGGCTTCACTAAGTAAAAGGGATAGGTTGTCAGCTGTGAGCTTCCGGTTGTTTCTAGTTGCAATCGTATCCATAATCTTAGTCTTAGGAGCACATTTCTCATCATCAATAATGGTGAAATTGATGCAGTGGTGATCGGTCCAGTTAAGGGGTGAGATCGACTAAATGCATACCTGTGAAAAAAGCACAAGTACCCAGTCAAGTGTTCTTCACTTGTTGTGGGTAGGTGCATTCACTAGTTGTATAAATTTCATGTCTTGGAGCGCAGCATGGAAAGCTTCAGCTTTGTGATTCAGATTGTCATTGAAGCCTAAATTGATGTCCAAGGATGATAAATCTGGTGTTCGGTTTCATGTGGGGTTCTAGTAGGAGCAGGCTATCCAAGTCTGGGTGGGTGTTCGAGTTAGGTAATCTATAGAGGATTAGAATATTAGTAGTTGTTTTAGGGTTGGATGAGAATTTGGCTAAGAGGAGTTCGTAGCCTGCTATTTCTTCAAGGGGGCAGGGTTTAATTTGCACATTGGTTTTGGCTATTATGGCCACACAGTCTCCTTGCGCGTTTGATCTTCACATAACCCACACTTACCTGTGCTTTCCTTTCACAAAGTTTGTATACAGTCTCCAAATTAGGATCATTGTTAAGTGGGTGGGAATACATTCTGTGTTCAAAAGCCTCAGTTTTCTGGATCACTTTTTTCAGTCCTTGGTCTTTGATTCCCATGTCATCAATAGGATCCAGTAAAGGTACTCCATCAGGGAATCGTTTTTGTACTTCCTGAAAAATAAATTAGGTTATAGAAAAGTCTCAAGTGGCTGCACATAAAAAGGATAAGTAGGTCAAATGACTAAACATAAAAAGGCTAAGTTGGTCCTGGAATATACAAAATATATTGTCATACTCCAAGCATTCAATTTGGATGGCCCTTATTCCAAAGTAGTGGCTATTTGCAAAATAACCCAAGGTCATACAATGGATCTAATACCGGGCACACAGACTGAGCCCGAACATTCCAAGATTGAAAGTTAAAGGGCCTAGCCAGGTCTAACCACGCAGATACATTTTGCATTCTTGCTCTCACCCCATCCCACCCCCCAAAGAACTTAATTTAACTTCTTTTCTACATCATCCACTCAGGACAACAGATGTTTCCCAGCAAATTCTTGCTGAACATCTCAAGTTCAGAAAACCAGATTAGTTCACTTGGTTAAAGCTTTCTCCGATTTATTAGTCCCCTCCCACGAATTCCTCTTTTCAGAAGTATCCTCCAGGGGTAAGTCTGGATTGTCAGCCACCGGGTCGGGTGGAGGATTTAGAAAGGGGGGACAGGGCTGGTGAAGGAGTCGGTGGGGGATGCACTTTGGCTTTGCAACAGCTCCACTCAGTGTAGATGCCCCTTATTTTGGATGAGACATCATAGTTAGTAGATATGGATACGGAAGCACCTCCATAAACTTCAGTCTTTTAAGTATTCACTAGAGACTGCTGCTGAAGAAGTTGTAGCAATACAGTAGATGACAAGCAACCCATAAGCAGGTAGGCCAGGAGGTAGATGAGTAATCTATCGAAGGACTTCTCAATCAGAAAGGACATTATCGACCAAGATGGGCATCCTAACCTGATGGGGAATCCAGGCAGCAATGTTTAGGGAAAATGTGGAGAGAAGCCCAGTTAGACACCCGACAGGCCACAAGTGGGAAAACTGCTTATAAAAGCTAACAACCAGACTAAAGTAGAAGGTTTGAAGAGACCTGTAGGCACTTTGTATATCTGAAAGCCACAATCTGACAAGCAAAGGACCACCCACCTAGACATGGTTCTGTTTGTTAAAAGCAATGGCAAACCTCTCGATTGTTAAGACTGATTTATTTATTTATTTATTTAGCGCACAAGCAGCCCAGGGGCATTGAAGCGCTGTTACTTGCAATAACTTGGTTACAGGGTACAGGCATGATCGCGGTTGTTGACACATTATGAATACTACAAAAGGAACAAGTTACTTACCTATAACTGTTGTTCTCCAGCGTGGGTCTGGCATGGATTCACATGCTCATGAATATTCCCCGTCAGGCTAAGAATCCTCGGTAAAGAAAAATCAGTATCAGTTTCGTTTCTGATCTCTCTTTCGTAGTAGGAACCAATCACTGATCTCTGCGTCATACTGACCACAGCCAATGACTGCCATCTCCCTAAGCCCCGCCTCTGGCAGCCATCTTCAGATTTGGTAGCACGTGAAGTGGCAGTATGACCAAGTGAAGAGCCGCAGAGGGGTAGGGGGGAGGGTTTGCATGTGAATCCATGCCAGACCCATGCTGGAGAACAACAGTTACAGGTAAGTAACTTGTTGCTTCTCCAGCATGGGGTCTGGCATGGATTCACATGCTCATGAATATAAGAATACATAGCAGTACACATGCACAACCACGGGAGGTGGCAAAAGGCTCAACATTAAGCAATACAACAACTCAACATTAAGCATCTCTTACATCCTCACCAGGCTCACCTTAAGCAAACAGGTTGCGCAGCACTGCTTGGCCGACCCTGGACTCCTCCCTGGAATCCCGATCGACGCAGTAGAATCTCGTGAAGGTGTGCGTCGACCTCCACGTAGCAGCCCTGCAGATGTCCAGCAGGGGCACACCAGATAGGAACGCCGTAGTAGCAGCGATCACTCTGGTCGAATGGGCTCTCGGACGGCCTGGCAGCGGTCGGTTAGCCAACCGGTGGCAGTGCATGATGCAGCCGGACAGCCACCTGGAAATAGAAGACTTCGAGAGAGCCTTCCCTTGATTCACAGGTCCAAAGTTCACATTCACAAACAGCTGTGATGTCCTCCGAAAACTCTTTGTGCGGTCCACGTACAACTTCAGCGCTCTAGCCACATCCAGCGAGTGCAAAGTCCTGTCGGCCGGCGACGAAGGAGACGGGAAGAAAACAGGTAACACCAGGGGCTCGTTAAGATGGAAGTCCGACGGCACCTTGGGCATAAAGGAGGGGTGCGTCCTAAGCACCACCCTCGAGTCATGGAAAGTCAAGTACGGTGCTTTGCAGGATAGGGCCTGGATCTCTCCCACTCGTCGTGCGGAGGTAATGGCCACCAGGAATGCAGTCGTCCACGACACAAACTTCATCGGTGCGGAGTGCATCGGCTCGAATGTGGGCCCCATGAGCCTGGTCAGCACCACGTTAAGTTCCCACGCCGGGGCCTTCACCGGCAGGAACGACCGGAACAGTCCTTTCATAAACTCTTACCAGTCGATGGGACCACAGGGACATAAGTCCTGTGGTTCTGGTATATCTGGAGATCGCCGCCAGATGAATCTTAATGGAGGCATGGGCTAGCCTAGCCTTTGCCAGCGATAGCAGGTACGGCAGCACTTGAGGGGCCGTAATCCGTAGGGGGTTGATCTTCTGTGCTCGGCACCAGATAGAGAACCTCTTCCACTTGTGACCGTAGCATTTGAGAGTCGAGGACGCCCTGGCCTTTGCAAGAACCTCTCTGCAGTCGGCCGGTATATCGTACCCTCCAAACTCTAGCGCTGCAGGAGCCAAGCCTGCAGGTTCAGCGACACCGGGTTGTGGTGGAAGATGGCGCCTTCTTCTCTGGAGAGAAGATCCGCGTCCGCCGACAGCTTGATGGATGGGGACGTTGACAAGTCCAGAAGGTCCGGGAACTAGATCTGCCTCGGGCACGCCGGTGCGACGAGGATCATCCTGCACCGGGACCTCTTGAGCTGGTTGATGAGTCGAAGCAGCAACGGCAGGAACGCATACATTTATAGGCCGTCCCAGGGGAACGAGAACGCATCGCCCATGCTTCTCGGCTGGGGAAACCTGCTGGCGAACCTCTGGCACTTCGAGTTCGTCGCTGTTGCGAACAGGTCGATTTGGGGTTTGCCCCATCGTCGGAAGAGTTGATCCACCTGATCCTGGCGCAGCTCCCACTCGTGACACGCGCGCAGCTCCCTGCTGAGCGAGTCGGCGATGGTGTTTCTTTCTCCTGCCAGGTGGAAGGGAACCAGGAACATCCCCTGGGCGACCGCCCAGTGCCACAGATCCTGTGCCTCCTTGGATAGGGCTGGGGATCTGGTGCCTCCCTGCTTCCGTATGTAAAACATTGTCGTGGTGTGGTCCGTGAAGATCCGCACCACCTTGCCCCTGAGCGACGGGAGGAACAATTTGAGAGCCCAGAACACGGCTCGGTGTTCCAGGATGTTGATGTGCAGGAGCTAGTCCTCTGGGAGCCAGAGGCCTCTTGCGTGGAGATCTCCGGTGTGGGCGCCCCAACCTTCCAGGGAAGCGTCCGTCGTCACTGTCTCCTGGTACGCCGGCGTCTGAAAGTCCTTGCCCGCCTTGAGGTGCGCTCGAAAGCCCCACCACTGAATCGCATGCCGGAACACCTCGTTGAGGGGGACCCTGTCTTCGAAGGTGCCCGTCGCCTGCATCCAACGGGCGTCGAGAAATTCTTGAAGAGGGCGCATCCGTTGTCTGCATAGGCGCACCAGGTAGATGCAAGAGGACATCATCCCCAGGAGGGACTTGATGGACCTCACCCTGGCCACGTCCGTGGCTAGCAGGCGCTGCACTTTGCCCAGAATGGTCTTCGTCCGTTCTTCCGACAGTGCCGCCAGGCGCCTCACTGTATCGAGCTTCGCTCCCAGAAACAGGGCCACCTGCGACAGCACCAGGTGGGACTTTGGGTAATTTATGGCAAATCCCAGGTCTGTGAGTAGCTGGACGGTCCTCGCAGTGTGTTCGACGGCGAGTTCCCTCGTCCTTGAGTGGATGAGCCAGTCGTCCATAGGGGTAGACGTGAATCCCCTGCAGGCGCAGCCGCGCCGCCACAGGTGCTAGGCACTTGGTAAAGACCCTGGGGGCCGACTTCAATCCGAACGGCAGTGCTCTGAATTGGTAGTGGCGTCCCTGGACGACGAACCCGAGGAACTTTCGGTGACTTTTGGATGGGGACGTGGAAGTATGCATCCTCCAGGTCCAGCGACGATAAAAAGTCGCCTTCCTCCAGCTGTCCCAGCACGTGCTGGAGGGTGACCATCCTGAACTTTTGTGACCTGATGTATTTGTTCAAACGACGAAGGTCCAGGATGGGGCGCCAGCCGCCCGTCTTCTTCCTGATGAGGAAGTACCTTGAGTACACCCCGGAGCCTCTTCGGGACGGGTTCAATGGCGCCTTTCCTGAGCATCGCCCGTACTTCCAACAGCAGTTCCGGGACGTGATTTTCCTTCCTGGCCACAGGTGGAACGTGAGGGCACTTCTTCAGGAATTCGATAGTGTGTCCTCTTGCCAGGGTATCCAGCACCCAACGATCGGTGGAGATGGACTTCCGCACGCCGAAGAACTTCGTCATCCGGCCTCCCACCGGGGTGCTTCAGTGGGGGCCAGAGGCCACGGCCGGTTCAGTCCTGCTTTGAGGTGGTGGCCTTGCCGCCCTGGCCACCTTGCAGATGGCGGCGAAGCGCTCCCTGCTTGGCGCGACCCATATAGGTCTCCTGAGACGAGGAGCGTGCCGCCTGGCGGTAGGACGACGAGCCACCGCTGGATCCCTTGGAGGCCCCCCTGTCTGCCTCCAGAGCTCCGAAAGGGCCGTCGTTGCTGAAGGGCTCCTAGGGCACGGGCCGTCTCCGTGTCTGTCTTTATGGCTTGGAGGGATTCGTCCACCGCCTTCCCGAACAAGTTGCTGCCGTCGAACGGCATGTCCAACACCCTGGTCTGGACGTCCTGACGGAAGTCGGTCGCCCGGAGCCAACCCCGTCGTCGTAGGCAAACTCCGTTGCCCAGCTGGCGGAACCCGGTTTCGGCAATATCGGTTGCCACCGTTATGGCGTGGTCCGACGCCACCTCGCCTTCTTGTAGTATTTCCAGGGCCTCGGACCTCTTGTCGTCCGGTAGGAAGTCCAATATGGGGGCCAACTTAAACCAGAGTTCCCTGTCGTAGCGGGCCACGATCGCCAGGGCGTTGGCCGCTTTGATAGTCGTCGTCGACACCGACGAAATGACCCGTCGCCCCATGGCGTCCAACTTCTTTCCCTCGCCGTCCGGAGGGGAATTCGACGTTGAGGCTCCTGACCCCGCCGCTTTCTTCTTCGCCGCCACCGAGACGACCGAGTTTGGAGTTAGCTGGGCCCTGAGGCACAGTGGAGCGGTCTCGGGGACCCAGTACTTCTTCTCGTACCGGTTCCGTTTGGCTGGTGCCATGGAGGGGTTCTTGAGTACCGACAGGCCCTCCTCCCAGATGTCATCGATTAGAGGCACCGCGATGACAGTCTTCCTCTTGGCCTCCCGGCGCTGATAGAGGAAACCTTCCTTTTTCTGCTCCTCCGGACAGAGCTGGAACAATTCTGACGCCCTGGCGATCATGGCGTGGAATGAGCCAATCCCGTCGGGCGGAGATGCCCGGGAGACCCGTTCCGTCATCGCCCTCAGAACCCGTCGTCGAGCCCAGCGCACCGTCATCTCCCGACTCGTGGGAGGATGAGGAGGGAACTGCAGGCCTTACGGGGGCGAGCAGAGGGGGAGGGTTGGGTCCTCCGTCGTTTGTTCTGAGGACTTCCCGACGGGCCAGGTTGCGGGTCCTCGGCCTGGGCCGTGGTAATCTCGTCCTTATTTCAGAGCAGAAGGACTGTATCGCAAACAAAATGGCCACCAAGCTATCCGGCTGCGCCGGAAGGGAAGGCTGCTTTTCCTCGCCATCGTCGTCTTCCTCGGTTATCTCCTGAGGATCTTCCTTGCGGGACCGAACCTTCTCGAATTGGACTTCGAGATTCCTCGCAACCTCGGTCAGTTCCCCCACCGAGGCTGACTCCGAGCTCGAGGAGGCTACCGTGCCCCCCCCCTTTTTCCATCACGGGGGCCATGACGATGGGCTGAAAAGAGGATTCCCTCCTTGGCGGCAGGGAAACTCTAGTCCCGGAGGCAGTCTCCCCTGGCGGGGACTCTGCCAGCTTGGCCAGAGTCGCCGCGATCGCCTCGATAGAGGTCTTTGCCTGCTGGGTAGGGGGCCTTCACCACCTTAGGTGCGTCCTGGGCCTTCTCCTTAGGGGGAGGGGCGACGCCTCGCTCCCCTCTCCCGAGATCGGACGGGGCTTCTCCCGAAGCTTACCCGGGGGTCTCGGACTTCCTCTTCCCCGAACCGGAGCGCTGGCTCGTGGTTGACGGTGCCGGCGAAGGTGCGCCCTGCCTGGCGACCGAAGAGCCTGACCTTTCGGCGCTCCCAGAGCCAGCAGACTCGCGGCGCTTGGCCTGGTGTTGGGCCCCCGTCGCCGGGGCGCCCGCACAGGACTTCGAAGCCCGCTCGGACACTTTCCTCTTCTTCTCACCCGTTGAGCCCTTCTCCAACCAGCGGCGAGAAGGGATCGACGGTCCCTCATGGTCCGCTCCGACAAGTTCTTGCAGAACTGGCAGTCCTTCTCTACATGAGTCTCGTCCCCATGAAGACAGTAGAGGCATCGCGAATGTTCGTCCACCTTAAACACATTCTGCAGCCCGCATCCAGGGCAGCTGCGAAACAGCTTGGGTCCGGGTGACAAACTCGCGTCCTGGGCCATCTCGAAATAGGCCGCGAATCTTCTGGAATCCTCCAAGAGGTTGATTCGACGAAATCTTCACCCTTGAGGGGCGTAGGAAAATCCCGCAATGGGTACCCGTTAACGGGAGTAGAAACGGTGGAGCTTGAGGCTCGATTAACCGAAAAAATGTGAAAATTCACCTGAAAAAGCGCGAAACACGCAGCAAAAGCTCGAGAGCTAAGCACGAGGACTCCCAACACTTGAATGTGCGGTAAAAATCTGAAGATGGCTGCCAGAGGCGGGGCTTAGGGAGATGGCAGTCATTGGCTGTGGTCAGTATGACGCAGAGATCAGTGATTGGTTACTACTACGAAAGACAGATCAGAAACGAAACTGATACTGATTTTTCTTTACCGAGGATTCCCAGCCTGACGACGGGGAATATTCATGAGCATGTGAATCCATGCCAGACCCCATGCTGGAGAACTTCATACTGTTACAGATATAGCATTTGGTCATATATTACAACTAATATGAAAGGTATTCGTGCTGGTGTGTCGGGCCTTATGTGAAGAGGATAGTTTTCAGAGTTTTGCGGAAGGTGGTGAGGGAGGCCTCCCCTCGGATAGTGGGAGGTAGGGCGTTCCAGTGAGTGGGTGCGAGATAAGGGAACCTGGATCCGCCCGCTCGGACTCTTTACTAGTGGCACAGAGAGCATGTTGGTGTATGGTGATCTGGTTGGCCTGGTAGTGGAGACGGGTGTATCCTTTGTGAGAGGTAGGCAGGAGCAATGAGGTGAATGCACTTGTGGGTCAGTGTCAGGGCTTTGAATACAATCCTTTCCTTTATTGGGAGACAGTGGGCTAGTTTTCTGGCCTCAGAAATGTTTTCTCTTTTAGCAATGCCTTGGGCTGCCCGGAGAGCGTTGTCTGTATTGCTGGGATTCACAGAGGGTGGAAGATGGATCTGGTAAAAGTGAGACAATTGTGGGAAGGAAGCAAACTGACCCCCTCTTAGCAAATTAAACCCCTAAATGGAATTCCGACCCAACTTGGGTAGGTCTGTAAACCGGTTCGAATTTTTGCAGGTTGAAACGTTTAGACAGATTGTTAAGGAGAATTCTCAGAAATGTGCTAATTCCCTCTACCTTAGAGACCCCCAGCAACTTTGCTGGATTTTGAGCACTTGATTTTTTTTATCCTGGAGAGAGAGAGTGAGACCTTTTATCCCACTCTCGCATGTGTTTTAATGTGATTTTTGTACAGTTTCTTTTGGTTGTGGAGTCTGACAAACTCCATAGGCATCATCTTTTACATTTTATCACACTGCACCTTCAGTGCAGTGACACAGGGAAGTCCTTCAGATTTTCCAAAGGTTTAAATACCTTCTCTGGGATAATCTACTGTTTCCCAGAGCAATAAAGTGAAATTGACTTTGCATTTGTAACTTTCTAGACCCAGCACACACCATCTTACAATAGGGTGCTGGAGGGGTTACTTCGTATCCCCTTTGTCTAGCTTCTCATGCAACTTTTATTATACCCTTTCCTCACTAACTGGCTGGTGGCAGTGGCTTACTTTTTACTACCATTATGGGATTTTACTGCAGGCTGCGTTTGCAGCCACAGTAAAGCACTCATGGGTGCCATTTTTGGCCCCGTCTTCTTTTTTTGACATTTCTTTGTGGAAAGGTCCTTTGAGATTTACTCTGCGTGCCAATCCAGGTTTGGTCCCTTTGTTCATTTTGCCTTTGCTGGGATTCACGAGTGAAGCCCGCCTCGAGCTCCAGGGTGTCTGGCAGGGGCAGGAAAAAAGGTAGGTGCCTGAAACTCCCTGTGCTTAGTCCCCTAGGAGACAGGAATGCACCCTTAAGTGATTGGCCGGCTGGCTGTCCGGCAAGGACATCCACCCTGCTGGCTGACTGACAGCTGGGCTTGAATGAATGGGAGCAAGCTGCATAAAAGGAGAAGCTTTTTGGCTTGGAAGGCAGAGTCAACCACTGGACGAAGGAATCCAAAGAAGAACTTGAAGAGGACGCCTGCTGCAACTCCTGGACTGTTGGTTTGCCTGGTGAATCCCTGCTGCTGTGCTGAAACTCCAAATTTCTCGCGACAGAGAAGACCCTGCAAGGACAATTTTTCCATTTGTGTTGGTGGGACCAATACACTACAAAGTAAGCCACCTGGACCATCCTCTCAAAGCTGGTCGAGATGCCACTGCAGTCGCTGCTGGAACCGGATAGCCAGGGAGAGAAACACCAGTTCATGTGCATGTCTTTTGAAGCTGGCCAAGAGCTCCAGGAAGAGCCTCCGGACTCCCAGGAAGCAGGACTGACCGAGCCTGAGCCCCCTCAAAAGAGTGCAGGACCCCAGATGCAAGGAAAGCCCAACTCGACAGCCAGGAACCGCAGTGTTGCTATATGCGGTAGATGCGAGGAGGTCAAACACCGAACAGCCACTTGTTTGAAGTTTGCCGGTTGCGAGCAGTGACCGTCCCATTGCAATGCAGGAGTTTCCAGAAGTCCTCACTTGTCCCCACGACTGAGGCCCAGGAACAGTGAGATCTGCACCGGAACAAATCATCTGCTGCACTTTTTCTTCAACCTAATGGTACTGTAAAGTCTAAGAACTTACCTCTTGTGAAGCCACTTGTCCTCGTTGGAGACTTGCTTGGTTGATTGTGTAGAGTTGCTCGCAGCTTCTTCACGTCACAAGCCTAATCAGCTTGTAGCCCTATTCTGATTTCTTCTATTCTACAAAGACTTTTTAAAGATTGGAAAAGATGTTCTACTTACCTGCAAGAAGTGTTTCAGTTCACCTTGACATTGGCCTGCCTGGCTCCCTGAATGACTCTTCTCTCTTCTGCTTATGTGTTTTGCCTTCCTTCCAGGAAAGGATTAACTGACTTTGCATTGGTGGTTGTTCTGAAAATACTTACCTACTTAAGAATAACTGTGTGAATACTGGTTTTATTCTGGACTCTCTTCTCTTTAACACTAATCCCAAGAATATTCTAAATGCACCAGTGATATATTAATGCCAAGAACACACTAACTATTGGAAGTCACCTGAGGGTGTAGGTAGTGCCTGTGTGTCACCCCGAATGGGTTTTTTACTGATTTAGCAAACCAAGAGGGTATTTGTGTGTTGCTTTACATTGCTCCCTTTTGAAGAAGACTTATTCTAACTGACTGATACATTGTTTAATCAAGAAACCTTGTGTGTACGTTTATTTGAATACTTGTCACTGTGGATGTCTGTAACTCCCCTACAGCTCACATTGACCCCTCTTGAGATAAGCCTGGCTGCTCCACACGCTACCAACCTGTGTAGTGCAGACTTAAACCAAAGGTTGGGTTTCTATTACCAAGAGGTCAGGGTTGTTGTAGTGCACCCAAAGTGTACTGCATACAATATTGACTAACACAAATCTTCCCCATAACCGCAGCTAATTTTGGAGTGCTGCCCTTTGTAGCACAAATGGCTGCGTTTGCAGGCGTGCTACCGGAGAAGCACATTCATAAACTGGATTAGTAACCCAGACAGTGTGTTGGGGAATAGGCTGACCGCTACACATCGTTTTAATTTGGATACACACCTCAGTACTGTTAGTGCTTGGTAACCAAACCGTTCAGTTAATAGAAGCAAACTAACAATGCATTTTTAAAAGGGCGAAAGATCTTGTCCTCAACTTCCTGGCAGTGCTCCCACTTTGGCAGGCTAAAAAGGCACACACAACCAGGTTCTCCGTCCGGGTAAACTGGGACACCATTAGGAATAACTTTGTTTTTGATGCTTTCCTCCAATACAATTGGACGTACCCCGTTAGTTAAGAATTGGTGCAGTCACACTGAATGAGACTACACAAGACTTACCTGCTTGGTTTTAGGTAACCCACCTTTTGGTATAGGTCTGTACTACATAAATTGTTAGTGTGACTGAGCAGCCAGGCCTGTCCCAAGAGGAGTAAATGTGAGCTGTACAGATGAAATCAGTCAATAAAAGTAACCAAGTAACACTTACACTCAAGGTTCCGGTTATAAATGGGATACATTACTCACCGTAATCGTATTTCTGATGCTTGTTTCTGCTTAGATTCACATGCTGTGCATAGGCCGACATCTAGTGGAAGCTGCTGAGTATTAGTTTGTTTTTCGAAACTAGAAAATGGGCGTCGACACAGGGCGTGCCATTAATACTATCCCTAGTGTGAGGTCCACTGTACCCATGATCCCTCACGCGTCTAGGACCCATAGATTGTATTTTATCTGACATGGAGTAGCACAAGTACAGATAATCCAAGCAGATAGAAAGATAAGACTACAAGCATCCATGCTCCTTCTCTCAGAGTGGAGGAAGGGTGGGTCGCATGTGAATCTAAGCAGATACAAGCATCAGAAATACGATTACGGTGAGTAATGTATCCTTCTGAGGCTTGTGGAATCTGCTTAGATCACATACTGCGCATAGATTAGCGAGCAGTGTTAGGAGGTGGGATGTGAGAAGGGCCATGAGCAAATAAATGTCTTAGAACCGCTTGTCCAACTTGAGTATCTGTCTTGGAATGGGTGTCAATGTAGTAGTGCTGAGTAAAAGTGTGAATAGAGCTCCAAGTAGCTGCTTTGCAAATGGTGTCAAGAGGTACATTTGCAATGAAAGCCAGAGTGGCCCCAATGCCCCTTGTAGAGTGGGCTATTGGCGTGAAAGGCAGAGTTTTTTCAGAAAGGGAGTAACACAGCTGGATACAGTTAACAATCCACTTAGAGATGGCACTTTTAGAGACACAATCTCCCCCTCTGCCTGTAGCTACGGAGACAAACAGCTGGTCTGTTTCCTTAGAGGTCTGGTCTTGTTTACATAGTAGAGGACCGCCCTATGCACATCTAGGGTGTGTAGTTTCACCTCAGCCGGGCTTTTTGGGTCAATGAAGAAAGCCGGAAGCTCGATGGACTGGTTCACATGGAATTTAGAAATAAACTTAGGTGAGAACCTAGGGTGTATGTGTAAAACCAGTTTATCTTTATGAACTGTAAAGAATGGATCCTGCACTGAGAGCCTGAATTTCACTGACCCTTCTTATAGATGTAATTGCTACTAAGAAGCTGCCTTATAAGTCAGGTGTTTGAGACTGCTTTTATGCATGGGCTCGAATGGGGGGCCCATGAGTTTAGATAGCACCACGTTAAGGTCCCATCCTGGTGGTGGGTTTGAAATAGGAGGGTGAAGTCTCTTTACTCCTTCCATGAAAGCTTTAACCACTGGTATTTTCCACCACAACACTTTGTTATGGGAGGTGGTGTATGCTGACAGCGCTGCCAGGTGTACCGTCAGTGAGTTAAATACCAGTCCTGCATCCAGCAGGTGGAACATGTATGTGACAATTGTGGAAGGAGTGCAATCAACCGGGTTGACTTGCTTATTCTGGCACCAGATAAATCTTTTCCATTTGTCAAAGTAGCAGTGCCTCGTGTTTGGCTTCCTAGATTCTTTTAGGATGTCCATACAGCTCTGTGGTAATTTGAGATGTCCAAACTATGACCTCGGGAGCCATGCTGCCAGGTTCATTGAGTTGGGTTGAGGATGTACTGTTTGACTTTGGTGCTGGGACAGTAGGTTGTACCAGCCTGGGAGTTTGATGGGTTCGCACACCGCTAGTCTGCCTAAGTGTGGGAACCACGGTTGTCTCGCCCACATTAGAGCAACTAGGACAAGCGTCATCGATTCTCTGTTCATCTTGTTGACCACCTTCCTGATGAGGTGTTGGTGGAAAAGCGTTCGCAAACATCCCATACCAGTTCATCCACAGGGCGTTCCCCTGGGAGTCTGGCTGGGGGAACCTGGATGCAAATCCTGGGCACTGTCTGTTTTCGCTTGTGGCGAATAGGTCTATAGTGGGGAAACCCCACTGAGAAGATATCTTCTACGATTTCTCTGTGTAGACACCATTCGTGTTCCTCTGCGAGGGGATCTCTGCTCAAAGCGTCCGCCAGAGAATTGAGATCCCCTGGAACATGTTGAGATGACAGAAAGATGTTCTGTCTGAGTGCCCATATCCAAATTTTCTGGGCAAGTTTGGACAGATTTGGCAAACAAGTCCCTCCTTGCTTGTTCAGGTAAAACATGGCTGTAGTGCTGTCCGTTCGGATCTGCACATAGATTCAACAGGTAGGGCTTGAACGCTTGAAGCACTCTGAATACTGCCAGAATCTCTAGCAGGTTGATTTGATTCTTGGCCACTGAGTGAGACCAGAGACCCTGAGCTGTGTGGTGGAGATGGTGAGCTCCCCACCCTGTCAGGGTTGTGACTACCGCCTGCATCGCGGGATCGTAAAAGGGTTTCCCCTTGGACAGATTTTCTCTTGTCCACCAGTGAAGGCTTTGCACAAGTGTTGGCGAAAAGACCACTAGATCGTCCCACTGACCACTTGACTGAGACCACTGTTTTGCCAACCATTCCTGCATGGGACGCATGCGCAGGCGCGGTGGGGTACCAGGTAAATACATGACGCCATCATGCCCAGCAAACGCATTGCTTTGCGTACCGTTATCTGGCGACCGGTCTGATATTGCAGAATTTTCAGCAGTATATTCCAAATTCTTTCCTCTGATGGAAAGGTCAACTCCTCTTGCGTGTCTAGGATAGCTCCTAAGAACTGTTTGGAGGTGCTTGGCACCAGACTTGACTTTTTCTCGTTTATTGAGAAGGAACAAGTTACTTACCTGTAACTGTTGTTCTCCAGCATGGGTCTGGCATGGATTCACATGCTCATGAATATTCCCCGTCAGGTTGGGAATCCTCGGTAAAGAAAAAATCAGTATCAGTTTTGTTTCTGATCTGTCTTTCGTAGTAGTAACCAATCACTGATCTCTGCGTCATACTGACCACAGCCAATGACTGCCCTCTACCTAAGCCCCGCCTCTGGCAGCCATATTCAGATTTGGTAGCACGTGAAGTGGCAGTATGATCAAGTGAAGAGCCCCAGAAGGGTAGGCGGGAGGGTTCGCATGTGAATCCATGCCAGACCCATGCTGGAGAACAACAGTTACAGGTAAGTAACTTGTTCCTTCTCCAGCATGGGGTCTGGCATGGATTCACATGCTCATGAATAAAGAATACATAGCAGTACACACATGCACAACCACGGGAGGTGACAAAGGCTCAACATTAAGCATTACATCAAACTCAACATTAAGCAATTCTTAGCTCCTCACCAGGCTCACCTTAGGTGAACAGATTGCACAGCACTGCTTGGCCGACCCTGGACTCCTCCCTGGAATCCCGATCGACGCAGTAGAATTTCGTGAAGGTGTGCGTCGACCTCCACGTAGCAGCCCTGCAGATGTCCAGCAAGGGCACACCAGATAGGAACACCGTGGTAGCTGCGATCGCTCTGGTGGAATGGGCTCTCGGACGGCCAGGCAGCGGTCGGTTTGCCAACCGATGACAGTACATGATACAGCCGGAGAGCCATCTGGAAATGGAGGCCTTCGAGAGAGCCTTCCCCTGATTGACAGGTCCAAAGTTCACAAAAAGTTGTGACGTCTTCCGAAAACACTTTGTGCGGTCCACGTAAAACTTCAGCGCTCTAGCCACATCCAGCGAGTGCAAAGTCCTTTCGGCTGGCGACGGGAAGAAAACAGGCAACACCAAGGGTTCGTTGAGGTGGAAGTCCGACGGCACCTTGGGCATGAAGGAGGGGTGCGTCCTGAGCACTACCCTCGTGTCGTGAAAAGTCAAGTACGGGGGCTTGAAGGAAAGGGCCTGGATCTCTCCCACTCTTCGTGCGGAGGTGATGGCCACAAGAAACGCTGTTTTCCACGACAAGAACTTCAACGGAGCCGAGTGCAGAGGCTCGAACGGAGGTCCCATGAGCTTGGTCAGCACCACGTTGAGCTCCCACGCCGGGGCCAGAGCCTTCACCGGCGGGAACGATCTGAACAGTCCCTTCATGAATTCTTTCACCAGACGATGAGACCACAAAGACGTCCGCCCCGTGGTTCTGGTGTATCGGGAGATCGCAGCAAGATGAATCTTGATGGACGCGTGCGCCAGTCCAGCCTTGGCCAGTGTCAGAAGGTACGGCAGTACCTGGGGAGCCGTAATCCGTAGAGGGTTAATCTTCTGTGCGTGGCACCAGACAGAGAACCTCTTCCATTTGTGTCCATAGCATGAAGGACGCCCTGGCCTTTGCAAGAACCTCTCTGCAGTCGGCCGGTATGTCGTATCCTCCTAACTCGAACGCTGCAGGAGCCAGGCCTGCAAGTTCAGCGACTTCGGGTCGTGATGGAGGTTGGCGCCTCCTTCCCTGGAGAGAAGATCCGCGGCCACTGGCAGCTTGATTGACGGGGACACTGACAAGTCCAGAAGGTCCGGGAACCATATCTGCCTCGGCCACGCAGGTGCGACAAGGATCATCCTGCACCGTGACCTCTTGAGCTGGTGGATGAGCCGGATCAGCAATGGCAATGGAGGGAACGCATATAGAAACAGGCCCTCCCAGGGGAACGAGAAAGCATCGCCCATGCTCCTCGGCTGGGGAAACCTGCTGACAAACCTCCGGCACTTGGAGTTCGTCGCCGTCGCGAACAGATCGATCTGGGGTGTGCCCCACCGTTGGAAGAGGCGGTCCACTAGATCCTGTCGTAGTTCCCACTCGTGGCACGAGCGCAGCTCTTTGCTGAGCGAGTCGGCGATGGTGTTTTTTATCCCTGCCAGATGAAACGGCACCAGAAACATCCCTTGGGCGACGGCTCAATGCCACAGATCCTGCGCCTCCTTGGACAGGGCTGGGGATCTGGTACCGCCCTGCTTCCTGATGTAGAACATGGTGGTGGTGTTGTCGGTGAAGATCCTCACCACCTTGCCCTTGAGGGACGGAAGAAAGGACCTGAGGGCCCAAAACACTGCACGGAGCTCCAGGACGTTGATATGGAGGGACTTCTCCGTCGGAAGCCAAAGGCCTCTCGCGTGCAGATTTTCGGTGTGCGCTCCCCACCCTTCCAGGGAGGCATCCGTGGTCACTGTCTCCTGGTGGCGGGGGGTCTGGAAGTCCATGCCCGCCGTCAGATGTGCGCGGGTGCCCCACCACTAGATCGCTCGTCGGAAACTGTCGAGTGTGATCCTCTCCTCGAAGCTGCCCGTCGTCTGCATCCAGCGCGCGTCCATGAACTCCTGCAACGGGCGCATCCGGAGCCTGCACAGGCGGAGATAAATGCAAGAGGACATCATTCCGAGGAGGGACTTGATGGACCTCACCCTGGCCGCGTCCGCAACCAGCATACGCTGCACCTTGCCCAAGATGGCCCTCGTCCTTTCCTCCGACGGAGAGGCCAGAAGCGACACTGTCGAGCTTCGCTCCCAGAAACAGTGCGTCTTGCGCGGGCACCAGGTGGGACTTGGTGTAGTTTATGGAGAATCCCAGGTCCGCGAGTAGTTGGACGGTCCTTGCCGTGTGCTCCACGGCGAGATCCTTCGTCTTTGCTCGGATGAGCCAGTCGTCCAGGTAGGGGTAGACGTGGATCCCCCCTCGGTGCAGCTGCGCCGCCACCGGTGCGAGGCACTTGGTGAACACCCTGGGTGCCGACCTCAATCCGAAGGGAAGGGCTCTGAACTGGTAGTGATGCCCTTGGACCACGAACCTGAGAAACATTCGGTGTCCCTTTAGGATGGGAATATGGAAGTAGGCATCCTCCAAATCCAACGACGACAGGATATCGCCCTCCTCCAGTTGACCCAGGACGTGTTGGAGGGTGACCATCCGGAACCTCTGTGCCTTGATGAATTTGTTCAGTCGTCGTAGGTCCAGGATGGGACGCCATCCTCCCGTCTTCTTCACGAGGAAGTATCTTGAGTAAACTCCGGAGCCCCGAAGCCTCTTTGGGACGAGCTCGATGGCACCCTTCTTGAGCATCGCCTTTACCTCCAAGAGAAGTTGAGGGACGTGATGTTCTTTCCTGGCCACAGGGGGGACGCGCGGGCACCTCTTTAGAAACTAGAGCGCGTGACCCTGAGCTAGGGCGTCCAGCACCCAACGGTCGGTGGAGATGGACTCCCACACGCTGACGAAGCACGCCAGCCAGCCTCCCACGGGGGTGCTTCGGTGGGGGCCCGACCCCACGGCCGGTTCAGTCCTGCTTCGACGAGGCTTTGCCGCCTTGTCTTCCTTGGCGACGACGGCGGGGTCTGCCTGACTTGCCTCGTCCCCTGTAAGCTTCCTTTGAAGACGAACGGGCCGCTTGACGGTAGGTGGAAAATCCGCCACTGGAACCTTTGGAGGCACCCTGTTTGCCACCGCCGCTCTGAAAGGGCGGCTGCTGTTGCTGGAGAACCCCAAGAGCCCGGGCCGTCTCCGTGTCCGCTTTGATGGCTTGAAGGGAATCGTCCACTGTTTTCCCAAACAGGTTGTTTCCGTCGAACGGCATGTCCAAGACTCTGGTCTGCACGTCTTGATGGAAGTCAGTAGCCTTGAGCCATCCACGCCGTCTAAGGCACACGCCGTTGCCCAATTGGTGAAATCCAGTGTCAGCGATGTCCGTCGCAATCGTAATGGCGTGGTCCGACACCACCTCTCCTTCCTGCAAGATCTCTAGGGCTTCCGCCCTCTTGTCGTCTGGTAGGAAGTCCAGCAGGGGGGCCAGTTTGTACCACAACTCCCTGTCGTAGCGGGCTACGATAGCCAAGGCGTTGGCCGCCTTAATCGTCGTCGCTGCCGACGAGATGACTCTGCGTCCCATCGTGCCTAATTTTTTTCCCTCGCCGCCCGGCGGGGAGGTTGACCTAGAGGCCGCACCCCCCCCCCGCTTTCTTCCTGGCCGCCGTGGAGACGACAGAGTCCGGGGTCGGCTGTGCCCAAAGGCACAAGGGGGCCGCGTCCGGCACCCGGTACTTCTTCTCGTACCAATCCCTTCTAGCCAGCGTCGTGGATGGGTTCTTGAGGAGGGCGAGGCCCTCATCCCAAATATCGTCTAGTAGAGGTACAGCGAGGACCGTCTTCCTCTTGGTCTCACGCCGTTGATAAAGGAAACCTTCCTTCTTCTCTTCCGGGCAGAGCTGGAAAAGCTCGGATGCCCTGGCGATCATGGAGTGAAACAATCCAATCTCGTCGGGCGGGGAAGCCCGGGTGGGAGGTGACGGGAGATCCTCGTCGTAAACCTCGTCGTCTGTACCCGTCGCGGCCGTGTCAGTCCCCGTATCATCCCCACGTGTCGTGGACGGGGAGGAGGGCTGAACAGGGCGCGATGGCTGAAAAGGAGGTGGCGGATGAATCTTTCTCTTAGGGGGAGGGCTCCCAGAAGGGCCTGGCTCCGGGTCCCCCGTCGGGAGCGGTTCCTCCGTTGGTGGTAACGGCAGTCTCGTCCTCATCTCCGAGCATAAGGACTGTATAGCCAACAAAATGGCCACCGAGTTGTCTTGCGGCACTGGTTGAGGGAGATCCGACGGGCGATCAGGAGCCCCGTCGGCATCCTCGACGCCCTCGTCGTCTTCCACGTCGGGGTCCCTCCCGACAGGATGGCCTTCTTCCACGCCAGAGCCGTGGCCTAAGACTTCGATCAGCTCCTCCTCAGAGGATGAGGCCGAGTCCACGACGACCTCCTGCCCCCCTTTTTCTTCTCCGTCGGAGGTTTCACGGGGGTCCTGTCGATGGGCATGAAAGAGGACTCCCTCCACGGTGGCAGGGAGATTCTGGGCCCCGGGGTTGCCACCACTGGTGTAGCCTCCACAGGCTGAGCCAGGGCCGCCGCGACTGTTTCGATAGAGGCCTTGGCCGGATGGATCAAGGCTTTCACCTCCTTAGGTGTGCTCACCGCCTTCTCCTTGGGGGGAGGGTCACCACCTCGCTCCCCCTCCGATGGGGCCTTAGGGCACGACCGGGGTCTCTCCAGGAATTTCGCCGGGTGCTCGGCCTTCCACTTACCCGAGCCACAGCGTTGGCTCGTGGTTGATGGCGCCGGGGAGGATGCGCCCTGCCTGGCGCCCGTAGAGCCAGACCGTTCGGCGCTCCCGGTGCCAGCGGACTCGCGGTGCTTGGCCTTCTGTTGGACCCCCATCGCCGGGGCGCCCTCAAAGGTCTTAGAAGACCGCTCGGACTTCGTCTTCTTCTCGCCTGACGGGCTCTTTCCTTCCAGCCAGTTGGCGAGACGTTGATGGCGGTCCTTCATGGTCCGCTCCGACATATTGCCGCAAAACGCACAGTCCTTCTCCACGTGCGTCTTGTCCTCATGTAGGAAGTAAAGGCAAAGGGAGTGTTCGTCCTCCTTAAAGACATTCTGAAGCTGGCATCCAAGGCAGACCCTCAACAGCTTTCCGGGCGTCGAGCTTCCCTTCTCCTGGGCCATGTCCGAGATGGGCCTGAGAAACTTCTGGAGTCCTCCAAAAGCGTGGCTCGTAGGGGTGTAGACGAATCCGACACGGGTCCCCGTTGATCGGAAGAAACGGTGGAGCTTGAGGCTCTTTTGACCGAAAAAAGAGAAATTTTCTGAGAAAAAACGTGAAAAAAAGCACCAACGCTCGCGAGCAATAGCACGAGGATCCCAACACTTGAACGTGAGGTAAAAATCTGAAGATGGCTGCCAGAGGCGGGGCTTAGGTAGAGGGCAGTCATTGGCTGTGGACAGTATGACGCAGAGATCAGTGATTGGTTACTACTACGAAAGACAGATCAGAAACCAAACTGATACTGATTTTTTCTTTACCGAGGTTTCCCAGCCTGACGACGGGGAATATTCATGAGCATGTGAATCCATGCCAGACCCCATGCTGGAGAAACCTAATTCGCAGAGGAGGTCGATCGTTCTTTGAATGTTTGTTCTGCAAATTACTGGGTCTCCCCTGTGATGAGACAGCCGTCCAGGTAAGGGTACACCGGGATTGCCTCCCTGCGTAGGTGTGCTGCCGCCGCCGCCAGTACCTTGGTGAATACCCTTGGAGCCGAAGCTATCCTGAAGGGCAGCACCTTGAAGCGCAAGTACTTTTTGTGCGCTGGGAACATGGAAATATGAAAATAGGCATCCATGTCCAATGTTGCCATGTAATCCCCTTTTTTAGGAGGGGGATTACCTCTTGGAGAGTAGTCATGCGAAATTTTTGGGGCTTGACATACTTGTTTGTAGGGTGTAAGTCCAATACTGGGCGCATTATCAAATCTTTTTTGGCACAAGGAAGTAAGTTGAATAGATACCCTTATTTACCTGGTGTCCCGGGACGAGTTCTATCACGTCCTTTGTTAGAAGATTGACAATCTCCCTGAGGAGGATCTTCTGGTGGTCCAAAGAATGTACTTTTTTGTCGTGGAGGGTGGTTTCGGGGACGCTCTAACAGTTTGATGCAGTATCCTGCACCCATCTGTCTGATGTGATCCCTTCCAAGCTTGGGTGAAATTGGAAATGTGTCCCCCTACTGGGGATGCGTGAGAAGGGACCCTGAACGGAGTGTCACTGTTTCGGTGGAGGCGTGCCGCCGCCTCTACTAGGGCTGCCTCTACCTTTACCACATCCTCTCTCATTACCCCTGCCATAACCCTGGGTAGACTGCTGGTTGTTATTGTTCCATGGTGTACCCTGCCCCTGGGAATAGTTTGATCCTCTCTGGGAATTTTGTCCACGTGGGCGACGAAAATTGCCATTCCCTCTTTGGTTTGGGGATTTATTGGTTAGTTGGCCTAGGGATTTGAGTGTCTCATACTCGTCCTTGGCATTTTTCAGCGTGTCCTCGACCACCTTTCCAAACAATTGATCCGGCTCCACCGGTTTATCTATTAATGATGCTTGGGTTTCGGGTTTGAACCCAGATTGCCGCAACCAAGCATGCCTTTTGATAACAGTACTTACTGCTATCAATCTGCCGGCGTTATCCGCGGCATCAAAGGTTGCTTTTAAAATGCAACCGGACACGGCTCTTCCCTCTGCCGAAACTCATGCCAATTGGCTTTTTAAGGGTTCTGTGGCAGAATCTATGAGTGCTGCGACTTCTTCCCACTGGTGGCAGTTGTAACTCGCCAGCAGGGTGGTGGAGTTGGCAATCCTTGCCTGGTAGGCGGAAGTGGAGGCTACCTTACTGCCCAAGCCATAAATCTTCTTGCTCTCCTTGTCGGGAGGAGCTTCGGACAATGTCAAGGGTGTTCCCGCCCTCTTACGGGTGTTTGTAACTACCAGGGAGTTCGGTTTCTGATGCCCCCTTATGTAAAGTGGGTCTGATTGGGCTGCCCTGAAAAGCTTCTCAATTCTGGGGTTTACTGCCCTAGTGAGATTGGGATTAACAAGGGAAGGGTCTATTCTTTTTGTATAGACTTAAGGATAGGGATGGCCTGGGCAATAGGTCTCCTTTCTCCCACCAACTCCTCGGCAAAGTCCCTCTCTTCTTGAGCATCTTGGGCATCAATGTGGAAGTGTTCTGCCGCTCTGAACAGAACTTCATTCAAGAGAGGCTGGTTGTCGACAGGGGAGTCGTTAACCGGGGGTTCTTTATCTACCGGGGAATCTACCCTGTAGGTTTCTGGGTCGCCGTCCTCCTCCTCCTCCTCCTCCTCCTCTTGGCCCTCATCATCCCCATAGTAGCCAGTCCCAGTTTGTTCTTCCAACATGCCCAAATCTGGATCCTCACAAAAGGATGGATCTCCCTGGTATTGAGAATATGGCTTTATACAGAAGGGGGTCTGAAGACTCTGTTGGTGCTTCAACCTGGGACTTCTTACTTGGGGGTATTGGATCCTTAGAGCCTGAGGGTGCTGACCCGTCGGGGGTATAAGAGAGAAAGTGTTCAGGGTTCTTGGCGTAGAAATCTGCCAACGACGACATCCTTGACATGACTGTCTATGTCATCACTAGACCATGCTCTTGAACTGGGAATGACTTTCTTGGAGGGCTTTCCCCGTTTCATCTTGACTACACCTACTGGTTTGAGCAGTGGTCTTTGGGATAACAGAAGACTGAGACTTGTCCGTGTGTTTATGTGGAGTAGAATGTTTTTGAGGTGTGCAAGGAGGCCGAGACTGCTTCAACTGTTTTTCCCCTTCCCCATGGGTGGAAGAGTGTTTACCCTGTTTTTTCGCCCCTTCTGAGCCTTTTGAAGCCTTTCGACGCCTGGCGCCGAGGTTTGGGGGTAGTGTCCCTATCTCTCGAGCGTGGAGGTTGGGACTCGGGAACAGCCATACGCGGCCTGCTGACGCCGACTCCTGGAGTGCGGTCTGGGGATAGAGGTCGGCTTCGTCTTCCGACGTTCGAACCTCCTTTACCTTGGGGAGCGAGGCACTCTTGGCAACAGTGGATTGTTGCCTGGAGTCATGCGGCGATCTAGATCGAGAACGCCCAGAGGACACCGATTCCGACCGTTCTCTATGTGCCTCTTTCCGAGTACTCGATGTGCACATCGAGTCTCGGTTGAACTTCATGTGTTTTGTGGAAGTGCTTCCCCATAGCCGCCTTGCCGGACGACCTTCCGAGGTCGGGGACTTGCGCTTGGCTGTCTCTTGATGTCATGTTGCCCTCGCCGTCTGAAAGCCCGGCGTCGCTGCCATTGCTGAAGGCGCCCTCCGCTGCCATGGCCTCTTGACGCCTGGCTTGGTGGGCCCAACGCTTGATCTAACGGTCCTTTAGTGTTTTTGGTTTGAACCTACTACACGCTCTGCAGTTCGCCTCGGGGTGGTCCCTCGGCAAGCAGAGATTGCACGTGGCGTTTCTGTCAACCCAAGGGTACTTGCGGTTGCACTTGGGGCAAAATTGGAAAGGGGTACCCTCCATACGCACCTTGTGGCAGCAGGCTAATAAGTGTAGGAATATATAAGAATGTACCTATATACCAAAGAGTGTAGAGTATGTCCACCCCCCACTCTTCCTACTTGCAGGTCCGAGGCCAGAGGCCTTCCAAGGCCCGGGCCGAGGCCAGAGGCCTTCCGGGCCCAAATCCGTCGTGCAGCTCTCGACGGTCGATTCTTTCTCTGGGCCGGCGTCGAGTGTGGAAGTTCAGTGACACAAGGTTGGGGTGGAGAAATGGGGAAATATAAAAATATTTTTTGCAAAAGTATGGCTAAGGCCAGGGAACTCTGCGGAATGCTTCCGACCAGTATGGTGGAAAAAAACAATCTGAGGGTCCTAGACGCGTGAGGGATCATGGGTACAGTGGATGTCACACTAGTGATAGTATTACTGGCACGCCCTGTGTCGACGCCCATTTTCGAGTTTCGAAAAACAAACTAATACTCTGCAGCTTCCACTAGATGTCGGCCTATGCACATCATGTGATCTAAGCAGATTCCCCAAGCCTCAGAAATATATTTATTTATACATCAGTTTTAGTTAAGCATTCTTTAACCCCTTAAGTGCCAAGGACGAGGTATCTCGTCCTTGGCAACAGGGAGGTAATCCCAAGGACGAGAAACCTCACCCATGGCACTTAAGGGGTTAAACAGTGATGAAACTTTGGAATTACTTTACAAAGTCAATAAAGTTGGTGAATACTCTTTGAACATGCTAATCGATTTTTCCGGTTTATAGTGATTTTTTCGACAGTTAAAGTTTCGACACAAAAGAATTGAAAAAAAAGTTTCAAATGCATTTTTTTAAGGGGGTTTCCCCCCTAAACCCCTGTTTTCTTTTTAAAACAAACTTTTGTTTCTATACGAAACTAAAATAAAACCTGTAACATGACAAAAATGCATCTGAATTTTTTTTCCCCCGAAACTATGTATTCGAAACTTTTGTATGTAGAAACTATTTTTTCAAAAATATAACTGGGCACCCATTTCGGTTTATAGGGATTTTTTCGACAGTTAAAGTTTCTACTCTTCTCCTACACCCTGAAGTGACTTCAATGCAAGGATAGTATTGCATTTATCTTAAACACCAACATACTTTTTAGACTCTGCGTTTCAGGAAGGAAGGGTTAAGGAAATAGAAAAGTTAAATACTCTCTCATAACATGAAGGCAGTTTGTTATGCTCTAATGAAATCAAGGTAAGCCTTTCCCAGCATTAAAAGTGTTCCGCAAATTACAACCTATGAGGGGACAAGAAATGGTTCAATAAATTAGGAAGGGTGCCTTTAAGGAGCCAGGATAGCCAAAGTCCATTGGACGAAGTCAATAGTTCTGTTACTCTTCTTGGATAAGGTCTTTCACAGTCAGATAGTTCAAGACAATCACTGAAGGAACACAAGCCGTTAAGCCTGTGCAAGGGGAGTTGGAATCAACTCAGAAAAGGTAAGCCAGTGCACTTCCCAAGTGAAAAAGCACGATTTATGGCAATAAGGTAAGTACCCCCCAGTGACACACTGGATCCAAGGGCGGGCATCAGAGCTGAAGCCTGCCAAAGGCAAAACACACAAAGGGCTCAAATCCGTCTCAACCTTCAGAGTAAAATACAAGGAAGACCTTAAAACCAGAAAATGGCAACAAAAGACGACAGGAGGCATTTCGACAAAATGGACACCCATGGGTTCTGTACTGTAGCCAAGGGTTCAGCCTGTGGTAAAAATGCACACTGATAGTAAAAAGTATACCACTTTCACCAGCCATTTAAAGTAGTGAGGGTAACAACAAGGGTTACACGAGAAGCACTCCACATAAGATGGTGTGTGAGTAAAACGTTAACTTAGATCAATTTCACTTTACTATTCTTGGGAACAATAGTTCACCCAAGAAAAAAGTTATTTAAACCTTAGGAGAAATCCAAGGAACGTCTCAGAGACACTGCACAGAGGGAGCTGTGTGTCACTGTACAAAAAGAAGATGCCTATGGAGTTCGTCAGACTCCAAAAACGGGGAAAACAAAATCCTAGTTAGGGAAAAACACAGGAGTGAGTGAGAAAAAGGTCCCTCTCACTCATGAGTTCAAATTAAAAAGTCCTAATCCAGAAAAAGAGCTGGTGGTCTGTACAGTGGGAGGAAATTAGCACAGAAATGAAAATGCTCCCCAACACTCTTTTTACTACTGTGTGGATCCTGACCTAACTTTTTGGAGTCTAGCAAAGCCCTAAGCTTCATGTCTCTTGTTTTTGCTCACTTTGTATGGGGGGGACTGATCAGTCCCTAAACCATCAGCATGGCGAGACCCCGTCTCTCTTAGTGGAACTCTTGCATTTATAAAACTGCACATATCACCTTATCGTGAAGTGTGGTTGTGAGTCTGTATCCAAGTAATGTTTTGTTCCAACTTTTTTGTTGCAAACACAATGTGTCCAAGATGGGCTATTAGCAGCAGATATTGTTCTACCGAGTTTACTTTAACTTGTGCACTTTTGATTTTATCTAATGCCATTTAGAGTACAATATACTCCAAAATGGCTGTGAATGATATTTGCATCACTCTTTTGGCTATTTTGTGCTTTCTTCCTGCCCCCTCAGGTCACGAATTGCTATACATATAGAAAGCGCTTTCCCAGGCAAAGTGGCGGTCAGGGAGTGTGGCCGGATGTCAGGGTTGGGCCTGTCCTGACTATTGGCTCATCCGAGCGAAGTCAAGGGAACTCACCGTTGAGCACACAGCGAGGACCGTCTGCCTGCTCACGGAACTGGGGTTCTCGAACTATGCGAAGTCCTGTTTAGAGCCATCGCAGGACGCTCGGTTCCTGGGAGCTAGACTCAACATGGTAGCGTGCCTGGCTTCACCGTCTGAGGAAGACAGGATAAAGGCCATCCTGGTCAAGTTACAATGGCTGTTGACCATGGAAGTGGCCAGGGTGAGGTCTATCAAGTCCCTGCTCGGCATGTCGTCATCAGGCATCTACCTCGTGCGATTGTGCAGGCTGCAGATGCAGCCGCTGCAGGGGTTTCTCAACGCCCATTGGATGCAAGTGGCAGGAAGCTTTGAGGACAAGATCGCCCTCAACGAGACATTTCGTCGAGCAATTCGGTGGTGGGGTGTCCGCGCCCATCTCGTGGCTGGCACAGACTTTCAAACCCCAGCGCACCAGGAGACGGTGCCGACGGACGCCTCCGTGGAGGGATGGGGTGCACATACCGAAAATCTCCATGCAAGAGGCTTGTGGCTCCCAGGAGAGATCGTTGCACATCAACGTCCTGGAGCTCCAAGCCGTGTATCGGGCCCTCAATTCACTGCTTCTGTCCCTCAAGTCACTGCTTCTGTCCCTCAAAAGGCAAGGTGGTGCAGGTCTTCACCGACAACACCACCACAATGATCTACATTCAGAAGCAGGGGGGCACCAGATCCCCAGCTCTCTCTAAGGAAGCACAGGATCTTTGGCACTGGGCCGTCCGCAGAGCATGTTCCTGGTACCCTTTCATCTGGCAGGGGTGAAGAACACTGTCGCCGACTGACTCAGCAGAGAGCTGTGCCCTTGCCACGAGTGGGAACTTTGGAAGGATCACGTGGACCTACTGTTTCGACAATGGGGCAACCCCCATATCGATCTGTTTGCGACAACGACAAACACCAAGTGCCGGAGGTTCGCCAGGTTTCCCCAGCAGGGGAGCATGGGGGATACGTTCTCATTCCCCTGGGACAGCCTGTTCCTCTATGCGTTTCCACCGTTGCCATTGCTTCTGCGACTCAGTCAAATCAGACGGTCCCGGTGCAGGATGATCCTTGTCGCACCAGCATGGCCGAGGCAGATATGGTACCCAGACCTTCTGAACATGTCAGTGTCCCCTCCTGTCAAGCTTCTGGCGGACGCAGATCTTCTCGCCAGGGAAGGAGGCGCGATTCTGCAGGCCTGGCTCCTGCAGCGCTAGATTTTGGAGGCTACGAGATCCCGGCCGACTGCAAGCAGGTATTTGCCAAGGCCAGGACTTCTACTCTTTAGTGCTATGGACATAAATGGAAGAGGTTCACTGTCTGGTGCCATGCACAGAGGATAAACCCACTACGGATTACGGCCCCTCAAGTGCTGCCGTACTTGCTGTCGCTAGCCAAGGCAGGGCTGGCGCACGCTTCTATCAAAATCTGGCGGCTATCTCCCGCTACACCAGAACTCTGGGGCGGTTGTCGCATCGCCTGTTTAAGGAGTTCATGAATGGACTTTTCTGCTTGTTCCCGTCGGTGAAGGCTCCGGCCCTGGCGTGGGAGCTCTGTGGTGCTGACTAGGCTCATGGGTCCCCCGTTCGAGCCTCCGCATTCAGTGCTTCTGAAATTCCTATTGTGGTAGATAGCATTTCTTGTGGCCATCACTTCAGCACGACGAGTGGGAGCGATCCAGACCCTCTTCTGTAAGCCTCCGCACTTGACATTCCACGAACCGAGGGTCGTGCTGAGGACGCACCCCTCCTTCATGCCCAAGGTGCCGTCGGACTTCCATCTCGACGAGCCTTGGTGTTACCTGTTTTCTTCCCGTCGCCTTCATCGCCGGCTGAGAGAACTTTGCACTCACCGGATGTGGCTAGACCACTGAAGTTCTATGTTGACCGCAGAAAGTTTTCGGAAGACATCACAGCCGTTTGTGAACTTTGGTCATGTGTACCAAGTGAAGGCCCTCTCCAAGGCTTCCATTTCCAGGTGGCTCTCCGGCTGCATCACCCATAGTCACCGGTTGGCAAACGACTGTTGCCTGGCCATCCGAAAGCCCATTCGACCACAGCGATCGCTGCAACTACAGTGTTCCTGTCTGGTGTGCCCTTGGTGGACATCTGCAGGGCTGCTACGTGGAGGTCAACGCACACCTTCACTAAATTCTACTGCCTCGACCGGGATTCCAGGGAGGAGTCCAGAGTTGGCCAAGCAGTGCTGTGCAATCTGTTCGCTTGAAGGTGAGCCTGGTGAGGAGGTAAGAGATGCTTAATGTTGAGTTGTTGAAATGCTTAATGTTGAGCCTTGCCACCTCCCGTAGTTGTGCATGTGTGTACTGCTATGTATTCCTTATTCATGAGCATGTGAATCCATGCCAGACCCCATGCTGGAGAATTTGAGGACTCCCAACACTTGAACATGCAGTAAAAATCTGAAGATGGCTGCCAGAGGAGGGGTTTAGGGAGAGGGCAGTATGACCCAGAGTGCAGCGATTGGTTTAGAAGAGAAAGACAGTTTGTAATTGAAAGTGAAACTGTTTTTTCTTTTGCTGATGATTCCCAGCCTGGCGACAGGGAATATTCATAAGCATGTGAATCCAGGCCAGATCCCATACTGGAGAATAAAAAGTATCTGTTCTCTAGGCGCTAGCTTAATTTGCAGATGAATGAAAGACTAAAGAAAGACCAAAAAAAGCACACCTGTTTTCTGGGTAGTTAGCTTGGTTTACATAGGATTTATTTATGGATCCCTGTGTCTAGGTGCTACAGTAGCTCGCTTAGGTGGAAGGTGGTTTATTAGAAATACATCTCCATGAGATAAACTATATGCAGCGGTATAGAAGGACCACATGATTTTACTATTCCCTCGGCAGGAAGGCTGCATCATGTAATTTGTGGTGTTGTGTCTTGGGATGTTGTAATAACTGGGAGTGTACTCGAAGCATTGGGATTTTTGTTTTAAGCTTGTAATGTCGCGTATAAGGTTGGTGAATAGGACATGGTGCGTTGATATGGGAGCGAAGGCCCGTAATAGGGCACAGATGTGGTGGTAAGAGAAAGCGTGAAGAAGAGAGAAACAGTAAGTGTTAACAAACAGATGATTTTTTTTTAACCTGATGAGGTTATGCTTAAATTGTCAACAAGTGTTATGCCATTTGGACTGGGCTCGAAGAGCACGTGAAGAAATTGTGGCTCGGCCTTTAAAGGAGGAGAATACAGTGTGGGCGGTGCACAGTGCACGCTCTTGTTGACAGTGGTGAGCAAAAGAGGCTGCTGGAACATTAATTGTTGGGAGTTTAAGAATTTAATTGAGAATTGGTGATAAATTGTGAAATATATTAATTGATTAAGTGATCAAATGCGTCAGAAATCCTGGCTGGAGTTCAAGAATGTTTCAGCAGTCAGAAAGTGATATGCCCCCATGGAGGATACACCCCTTACACATTTGACGAAGTCCATTCCATTTGATCAAGTCAAAATACAGAGCTATAGAGCGGAATGGACTTCCAGAGGACAAAATGGCGAAGCCATGGCCCTGCGAGGGCAGTCTTTCCAAATATGTGCTGCAACACACGACCATGTATACGTATTTACACGCCAACTATAGAGAGAAGGAATTCAGTAACACATAACAATGCTAGAGCTATGGAAAAAGTTACAGGAAGGGACAGCAGACCCCACAACAGAAAGTCAGGGATTTTACCCCTTGAAAGAAATAAAAGCAGCAGCAAGGTATACCAATCCTGTTTATGCACCACCCCCATATAGCAGCGAGGGCACGCTTAGTGGCACGGAACAGGCAAACAAGAGAATAGAGGCTATAAATGACAAACGCAAGGAGCGCAGCAAACGGAAAGCCAAACTAGTGGGAGACGACAAATTGATATATGGACATAGAGGGGATAACAAAGTGACAGTACTGTCAAACGAGGAGGGAAGGTGGACAGATACCACTCAAATTGGACAGAAGGAGTGCAGCTGAGAATAAAAGTACAGAGAGGGAAGGTCAGAAAATGAAGGGGACAGAAGAAGAGGACAGAGAAAGGGCAAATATAATGGTGGAATTGAAGAGAAGAGGGAAAGGGAAGAGGAACAAGAGTGGCCGAAAAGGGAATAAGAGAAAGCAGAAGGAAAGGGAGCAGAGAAGAAAACAGAACAAGGTAGAGGAAAAGGGGACGAGAAAAGCAGAGGAAGAAAATGAAAGTAAAGAGAAGAGGAAGTTGGAAATTGAAAGACTTGCTAAAGAGCAGTGATGCAGAAAAGAGGAGAGGTATAGGAGAAAAAACAGAAGAGGCACACATCAGGGAGGTAGCAGACAATGACGGGACCACACATTTAAATGACAATGAGGAGGGGGATACGAAGAATAGGGATACGGGGAAGAGGGTTTGGATATCCCATGCTGCAGGGGGAGACCAGTTTAATGAAGGACAGCAGAGACTGTCCATTTTAGTGCTTAATTCCTCCCACCTTAGAGACACCCAGCTCTTTTGCTGGACTATACAGCTTTTTAATTTTAACCCTGGAGGGAGTGAGCCCTTTTTCTCATTCTCATGTGTTTTGACCGGATTTGGATGATGTATTTCCTTTGTTTTTGGAATCTGACAAACTCCACAGGCATCTACTTTTGGTATGGTGACGCACAGTGCAGTGTCAGAGAAATCCTTTAGATTTCTCATAAGCTTTAAATATATTTTCCTGTGTGAAGTTCCCAAGAATAGTAAAGTGAAATTGATTTTACTTACCTTTTCTATTTGTAGGTCCAGCACACAACATCTTATGTGGAGTGCTGGGGTGGGGGGTGGCTTACATAGTTGACCCGTATCCTACCTACGCATGTAAAATTTTATGTTACCCTCACTACTTTAAATGGCTGGTGGCAGTTTTTTAATTTTCCTACCATTGTGCTTTTCTACCACAGGCTGAATCCTCAGCTGCAGTATAGCACCGATGGCTGACCATTTTGTCAAAATGGCCCCGGTCGTCTTTTTTCACCCGTTTGTAAGATCTTAGGTTTTACTCTGTGCGCCAAGACAGGTTTGAGCCCTTTGTTAGTTTTGCCTTTGGCAGGCTTCAGTACTGAAACCCTCCTCTGGCTCCAGTGTCCCTGAAAGGGCAGGAAGTGACAGGGTCCCGGAACGCCCCTGTCCTTCGTCTTTAGGAATGCCTGACTGCACCCAGTCATGATTGGCTGTTTGAGTGACAGCTAGACTGTGCATGAATGGGAGAAACCTGCTTAAAAGGCAAGGGTTTTGGGACTGAAGGCTGAATTTCCTAACCTAGTGAGTCCCCCTGCAGCTTTGCTGGATTTCTGGAGCTTTTTTTTTCTCCTGCCAAGAGTGAGACCCTTTCTCCCACTCTTGGACATGATTTATGGTATTCCTTTGACTTTTAATGTGTTTTATGGGCTATGGGGTCCTTTACTCCATAGGGTCGCATGTGTTTTTACTATGTGTGTTACACAGCACCCTCCGTGTAGTAACACAGGGGTGTCATAGTGACACCCCACCATAGACTCCATACCCTGGGACTGACTACTGCCTCCCAGGGCATGTAAAGTCACCATTGGCTTTACTAGTCCCAAATTATTAACAGAAACCAGTACAAACCATCATATTGTGGACGTACTGGTCAGAGCAATTCGATTGCCCCGGGGTCTGTTAGTTGAGGGGGCACGTCTCCGTCCCCCCTGATCGAGTTTTGGCTGGTGGCAGTGGAAACTACTTTTTATATTCGACCGCAAATATTTTCCTATGGGATTTTCCCATTGTTCGAGGCTACCAACTTTAATTATTTAATTCTCATAGCCTCGAACATACCGCCAGTTTATTTAATTATTAATTCGCCGGTTGGTATTTTTTGCCAGGACTCGATTCTAAAATGGCGTTTGTGTTCTCTTCTGTGACTCCAACCCAAGTCGAGCCCTTTGTTGCACTTTTTGGCAGGCTTCTCCACAGAAGCCTCCAAAAGTGGTGCCACTCTGTCTGGGTACCACAGGGGGTGTGGGAGGGGGTTTAGGCACCCTGGACTGAGTTACCTTGGTAACTCAAGTCGCACTCTTGTGTGATTGGCCCAAGTGGTGAGCCAGACGGCTCACCACTTAGCATGTTTGATTGACAGCTAGGCTGAGTGAATGGGGGTGTGCTGCATAAGGAACAAGTTACTTACCTGTAACTGTTGTTCTCCAGCATGGGTCTGGCATGGATTCACATGCTCATGAATATTCCCTGTCGTCAGGCTGGGAATCCTCGGTAAAGAAAAAACCAGTATCAGTTTCGTTTCTGATCGGTCTTTCGTAGTAATAACCAATCACTGGTCTCTGCGTCATACTGACCACAGCCAATGACTGCCCTCTACCTAAGCACCGCCTCTGGCAGCCATCTTCAGATTTGGAAGCACGTGAAGTGGCAGTATGACCAAGTGAAGAGCCGCAGAGGGGTAGGCGGGAGGGTTCGCATGTGAATCCATGCCAGACCCATGCTGGAGAACAACAGTTACAGGTAAGTAACTTGTTCCTTCTCCAGCATGGGGTCTGGCATGGATTCACATGCTCATGAATAAAGAATACATAGCAGTACACACATGCACAACCACGGGAGGTGGCAAAGGCTCAACATTAAGCATTACATCAAACTCAACATTAAGCATCTTACCTCCTCTCCAGGCTCACCTCAGGCGAACAGGTTGCGCAGCACTGCTTGGCCGACCCTGGACTCCTCCCTGGAATCCCGATCGACCCAGTAGAATTTCGTGAAGGTGTGCGTCGACCTCCACGTAGCAGCCCTGCATATGTCCAGCAGGGGCACACCAGAAAGGAACGCCGTGGTAGCTGCGATCGCTCTGGTGGAGTGGGCTCTCGGACGGCCAGGCAGCGGTCGGTTTGCCAACCGATGACAGTACATGATACAGCCGGAGAGCCACCTGGAAATGGAAGCCTTCGAGAGAGCCTTCCCCTGATTGACAGGTCCAAAGTTCACAAAGAGTTGTGACGTCTTCCGAAAACACTTCGTGCGGTCCACGTAGAACTTCAGCGCTCTAGCCACATCCAGCGAGTGCAAAGTCCTCTCAGCCGGCGACGAAGGCGACGGGAAGAACACAGGCAACACCAAGGGTTCGTTGAGATGGAAGTCCGACGGTACCTTGGGCATGAAGGAGGGGTGCGTCCTGAGCACTACCCTCGTGTCGTGAAAAGTCAAGTACGGGGCCTTGCAGGAAAGGGCCTGGATCTCTCCCACCCGTCGTGCGGAGGTGATGGCCACAAGAAACGCTGTTTTCCACGACAGAAACTTCAACGGGGCCGAGTGCAGAGGCTCGAACGGAGGTCCCATGAGCTTGGTCAGCACCACGTTGAGCTCCCACGCCGGGGCCGGCCCCTTCACCGGCAGGAACGATCTGAACAGTCCCTTCATGAACTCTTTCACCAGACGATGAGACCACAGGGACGTCCGGCCCGTGGTTCTGGTGTATCGGGAGATCGCAGCAAGATGAATCTTGATGGACGCGTGTGCCAGTCCAGCTTTGGCCAGCGTCAGCAGGTACGGCAGTACTTGGGGAGCCGTAATCCGTAGAGGGTTAATCTTCTGTGCGTGGCACCAGACGGAGAACCTCTTCCATTTGTGTCCGTAGCATTTAAGAGTCGAGGACGCCCTGGCCTTTGCAAGAACCTCTCTGCAGTCGGCCGGTATGTCGTATCCTCCAAACTCTAGCGCTGCAGGAGCCAGGCCTGCAAGTTCAGCGATTTCGGGTCGTGGAGGAGGATGGCGCCTCCTTCCCTGGAGAGTAGATCCGCATCCACCGGCAGCTTGATTGGCGGGGAACGCTGACAAGTCCAGAAGGTCCGGGAACCATATCTGCCTCGGCCACGCAGGTGCGACGAGGATCATCCTGCACCGTGACCTCTTGAGCTGGTTGACGAGCCGGATTAGCAGTGGCAAAGGAGGGAACGCGTAGAGGAACAGGCCCTCCCAGGGGAACGAGAAAGCATCGCCCATGCTCCTCGCCTGGGGAAACCTGCTGGCGAACCTCCGGCACTTGGAGTTCGTCGCCGTCGCGAACAGGTCGATCTGGGGTGTGCCCCACCGTCGGAAGAGGCGATCCACTAGATCCTGCCGTAGTTCCCACTCGTGGCACGAGCGCAGCTCCCTGCTGAGTGAGTCGGCGACGGTGTTTTTTATCCCTGCCAGATGAAACGGCACCAGAAACATCCTTTGGGCGACGGCCCAATGCCACAGGTCCTGCGCCTCCTTGGACAGTGCTGGGGACCTGGTTCCGCCCTGTTTCCTGATGTAAAACATGGTGGTGGTGTTGTCGGTGAAGATCCTCACCACCTTGCCCTTGAGGGACGGAAGGAAGGACCCGAGGGCCCAGAACACTGCACGGAGCTCCAGGACGTTGATATGGAGGGACTTCTCCGTCCGGAGCCAAAGGCCTCTTGCGTGCAGATTTTCGGTGTGCGCTCCCCACCCTTCCAGGGAGGAATCCGTGGTCACTGTCTCCTGGTGGTCTGGGGTCTGGAAGTCCATGCCCGCCGTCAGATGCGCGCGGGTGCCCCACCACCGGACCGCTCGGCGGAAACTCTCGTCGAGTGTGATCCTCTCCTCGAAGCCGCCCGTCGTTTGGATCCAGCGCGCGTCCAGGAACTCCTGCAACGGGCGCATCCGGAGCCTGCACATGGGAATGAGGTAGATGCAAGACGACATCATTCCGAGGAGGGACTTGATGGACCTCACCTTGGCCGCGTCGGAAACCAACATCCGCTGTACCTTGCCCAGGATGGACCTGGTCCTTTCCTCCGACGGGGAGGCCAGAAGGGACACTGTCGAGCTTCGCTCCCAGAAACAGTGCATTTTGCGCGGGTACCAGGTGGGACTTGGCGTAGTTCACGGAGAATCCCAGGTCCGTGAGAAGTTGGACGGTCCTTGCCGTGTGCTCCACGGCGAGCTCCCTCGTCTTGGCTCGGATGAGCCAGTCGTCCAGGTAGGGGTAGACGTGGATCCCCTCGCGGCGCAGTTGCGCCGCCACCGGTGCAAGGCATTTGGTATATACCCTGGGTGCCGACCGTAGTCCGAAGGGGAGGGCTTTGAACTGGTAGTGACGCCCTTGGACCACAAACCTGAGGAATTTTCGGTGCCCCTTTAGGATGGGAATGTGGAAGTAGGCATCCTCCAAATCCAACGACGACAGGAAGTCTCCTTCCTCCAGCTGCCCCAGGACGTGCTGGAGGGTGACCATCCGGAACTTCTGCGCCTTGATGAACTTGTTCAGACGTCGCAGGTCTAGGATGGGGCGCCATCCTCCAGTCGTCTTCTTCACGAGGAAGTATCTCGAGTAAACTCCGGCGCCCCGAAGCCTCTTTGGGACGAGTTCGATGACGCCCTTCCTGAGCATCGCCTTTACCTCCAGGAGAAGCTGAGGGACATGAAGCTCTTTCCTGGCCACAGGGGGGGACGCGCGGGCACCTTCTTTGAAACTCGAGCGCGTGGCCCCGGGCTAAGGCGTCCAGCACCCAACGGTCGGTGGAGATGGACTCCCACACGCTGACGAAGCTCACCAGCCGGCCTCCCACCGGGGTGCTTCGGTGGGGGCCCGACCCCACGGCCGGTTCAATCCTGTTTCGACAAGGCTTTGCCGCCTTGACCTCCTTGGCGACAACGGCGGGGTCCGCCAGACTTGCCTCGTCTCCTGTAGGCCTCCTGAGACGACGAGCGGGCCGCTTGATGGTAGGTGGAGAAACCGCTGCCGGAACCTTTGGAGGCGCCCTTGCCTCCGCTGCTCCAAAAGGGCGTCCATCGTTGCTGCAGAACCCCAAGGGCCCGGGCCGTCTCAGTGTCCGCTTTAATGGCCTGAAGGGAATCGTCCACTGTTTTCCCAAACAGGTTGTTCCCATCGAACGGCATGTCCAGGACTCTGGTCTGAACGTCTTGACGGAAGTCCGTAGCCTTGAGCCATCCACGCCGCCTAAGGCACACGCCGTTGCCCAACTGGCGAAACCCAGTGTCGGCGATGTCCGTCGCAATAGTGATGGCGTGGTCCGACGCCACCTCGCCTTCCTGTAGGATCTCCAGGGCATCCGCCCTCTTGTCGTCTGGTAGTAAGTCCAGCAGGGGAGCCAGTTTGTACCATAGCTCCCTGTCGTAGCGGGCCACGATAGCCAAGGCGTTGGCCGCTTTAATCGTCGTCGCTGCTGACGAGATGACCCTGCGTCCCATAGCGTCCAATTTCTTTCCCTCGCCGTCTGGTGGGGAAGTCGATGTGGAGGCCGCACCCCCCCCCCCGCTTTCTTCCTGGCCGCCGCGGAGACGACGGAGTCCGGGGTAGGCTGCGCCCGGAGGCACAGGGGGGCCGCGTCCGGGACCCGGTACTTCGTCTCGTACCGGTCTCTTCTAGCTGGCATCGTGGAAGGGTTCTTGAGGAGGGCGAGGCCCTCATCCCAAATGTCGTCCAGTAGAGGCACCGCGAGGACCGTCTTCCTCTTGGCCTCGCGCCGTTGATAAAGGAATCCTTCCTTTTTCTTCTCCTCAGGGCAGAGTTGGAAAAGCTCGGATGCCCTGGCGATCATGGAGTGGAACGATCCAATCTCGTCGGGCGGAGAAACCCTGGTGGGAGGTGACGATGGTAGATCCTCGTCGTATACCTCGTCGTCCGTACCCGTCGCTGCCGTGTCAGTCCCCGTATCATCCCCTCGGGTGGACGGGGAGGAGGACTGGACGGGGCGCGACGGCTGAAAAGGAGGTGGAGGGTGAATCCTCCTTTTCTTGGGCGGGGGAGCACCAGAATGTCCCAGTTCAGGATCCCCTGACGGGAGAGGTTCCTCCGTCGGCAACGGTAGTCTCGTCCTTATCTCTGAACATAAGGACTGTATAGCCAACAAAATGGCCGCCGAGTTGTCTTGCGGCACTGGCAGAGGGGAATCCGACGGGCCGGTCTTGTTCCACGCCAAGGCCGTGGCTTAAGACCTCAATCAGCTCTTCCTCTGAGGTTGAGGCCGAATCGACGACGCCCTGCCCCCCCTTTTTCTTCCCCGCCGGGGGTTTCACGGGGGTCCTATCGATGGGCACAAAAGAGGACTCCCTCCGAGGTGGCAGGGAGACTCTGAGCCTCGAGGTCGCCACCACTGGTGTAGCCTCCACAGGCTGAGCCAGGGCCGCCGCGACAGTATCGATAGAGGGCTTGGCCGGATGGATTAAAGCCTTCACCACCTTAGGAGCGCTCACCGCCTTATCCTTGAGGGAGGGGGGGGGACACTGCCTCGCTCCCCCTCCGATGGGGCCTTCGAGCTCGACCGGTGCCTCTCCAGGAGCTTCGCCGGGTGCTCGCCCTTCCTCTTACCCGACCCAGAGCGTTGGCTCGTGGCTGAAGGTGCCGGGGAGGTTGCGCCCTGCCTGGCGCCCGTAGAGCCCGACCGTTCGGCGCTCCCGGTGCCAGCGGACTCGCGGTGCTTGGCCTTGTGTTGGACCCCCGTCCCTGGGGCGTCCTCAAAGGTCTTAGAAGACCGCTCGGATTTCTTCCTCTTCTTCTCGCCTGACGGGCTCTTCCCTTCCAGCCAGTTGGCGAGACGTTGGTGGCGGTCCTTCATGGTTCGCTCCGACATATTGCCGCAAAACGCACAGTCCTTCTCCACGTGCGTCTTGTCCTCATGTAAGCAGTAGAGACAAAAGGAGTGTTCGTCCTGATTAAAGACGTTCTGCAGCTGGCATCCAGGGCAGACCCTGAACAGCTTTCCGGGCGTCGAGCTTCCCTTCTCCTGGGCCATGTCCGGGCCTGAGAAACTTCTGGAGTCCTCCAAAAGCGTAGCTCGACGAAATCTTCACCCTTGAGGGGCGCAGACGAATCCGACACGGGTCCCCGTGGTCGGATGGAGAGTCGGTGGAGCTTGAGGCTGAAAAAAACGAAGTTTTGAGAAAAAACGTGAAAAAATAGCACTAACACTCGAGAGCAATAGCACAAGGATCCCAACACATGAACGTGCGGTAAAAATCTGAAGATGGCTGCCAGAGGCGGTGCTTAGGTAGGTAGGCAGTCATTGGCTGTGGTCAGTATGACGCAGAGACCAGTGATTGGTTACTACTACGAAAGACAGATCAGAAACGAAACTGATACTGGTTTTTTCTTTACCGAGGATTCCCAGCCTGACGACGGGGAATATTCATGAGCATGTGAATCCATGCCAGACCCCATGCTGGAGAAAAGCAGGGCTTTGGGGACTGGAACTTCAGAAGTCGCCACAGGACCTGAGAATCCGACGAGGGAGAAGCTGAGCCGACCTACCGCGATGACACCCCCGGTGGAGCCCTGCGGAACCGACTCACCACTTCCCGACGACAGAGAAGATCTCCCGGCTGGAGAGGCTTCTTCCCCCGACTGGTGGGCACAACCAGTTTACCTTCTTTCTTCACACCCCAGACCGGTTTGTGGTCGAACTGCCCGTGCCAAGCACCCCAGCGGCCGGATAGCCACTCACCACTGAACCGCAAATCAACGGACCGCTCCTTGTACCTGAGAAACTCCGCAGCTGGTTTCTTCCCTGGCAGTGCAACGGACTCCGGTCTTCCTCCACGACGAGATCCTCTCTTCCCCCGGATGAAGCACCAACTTGCATCCGCTGCCAGGAACAACTGCCCCCGCTGGAGTGTTCTCAACACTTTAAGCTACCGTGTCTGCCAGGCCTCCCTTTCTAAAGACTGCTACAAGGTAATAATAACCCCTTAGCCTTCTGGACTGGGCTGGCCGCCTTGACCCTCTAACTGGTCCCTTGCTTTGGTCCAACTCCTTTTTGAACCGTTACAAGACTTTTTGTGCACTGCAACCGTGTGACCTTGGACACATTTCGTTTTGATCCTCTTAAAGCGGATCCGGCCTACTGACTCTGAATTCACGGTGTTACTTTGCCTTCCTCTCTTGTGTGTTCGTGAAAAGTGTTGGGATCTGTTTCAATTTATTCTCTGCTTTTCTCTCCATTTTAAACCGAATTATGAGAGTGCCATTTACGTTAAGTGCTCACCTCTGTCTGAAAATAAGTGGGGCTTTACTTAAGACTGGTCTAATATTCCTTTAAGGGAGTGTATATCTTTTAGTGACCGTGTTTTTGAATTGCTTACTATTAGTGCCTGTGTGTTTTTCTAGATGTGGTTTTAAATAATTAATTATATCTCTTTTACACCAAGCCTTGGTTAGTGTTTACTTGTTCTATTGTGTCCTCTTGAACTATTGTGCATACTCTGTATACTGCCCAACTCTTCTTGAGGGAAGTCTGACTGCTCAGCCACCGCTACCAAGTGAATCTGCGTGGTACAGACTGCTACCAAGTGGGTTTACTGCCAAACACCTGTAGTCCTAAATCTTTTGCAGTGGTCCCAGAGGGAACTGCACAGGTTTCTGCCTAACAAAGACAGCGACCACTGGTAAGAACAACCCGACGAAGAAACTGAACAAAGCTTGCTGCATCGTCCTGGACCTTTGAATTGCCCGGTGAAACCCTGCTGCTTTGCTGAAATTCCTTTTTCTAATTGACAAGAGAAGCTCCGGAAGGGACAACTTCTTCCTTTGGGCTAGTGGGACCAACTAACCCTGAGACAAACTCCACTGGACCATCTTCCCCGACTGGCTGTACTTCTTTGCTGCTGCAGGAACCGAGTGCCAGGGTTCAAGAAATCTGTAGTCTTGCGCAACATCTGTGATCCAGCCAGAAGCTCCAGGAGTCTCCCAGGACCCTCCAGAAGCAGGACAACCAGGGCTGGAGTCCTCTCAACAGAGTGCAGGACCCAAGGAGTGACGGTAGTCCACCCGGTATCCAAGATCTGTGGTGGTACCATTCACCACGAAAAACCGCTGATCTGAAGAGAGCCCGTAGCTGCAACCAACCACTGAATTGCTGCCGAAGGAGTCCTCCAGACGTCCTCCCTCTCGTCCCCACGACTGAGGCCCAGGAACTCAGGATCTATATCACTGCAACCAGACAAACAAGCTGGATGACACTTCTAACCAAAAGGTACTGTTCCGACTTGGGCTACTTACCTCTGTGTCTTTAGCTTTGCTCTTCTCAGTTGAAACTTGCAGTAGCTACTTTGCGAGGGTTGATTTCAGCTCTACCCTTCACGTGTAACAGCTTGTGACCCTACAGTGATTTTTCTTCAAACTAACTTTGTGCAAGACTTTGCTATCTAAAAAGTGCCTTGGCTCCATAGACCGTGCTCCAATTGACTTTGGCTGTCCTGGCTCCCTGAATACTTCTAGTCCATTTGAATTTGATAATTACTGTTTGTTCCTCATAGGTGATAACTTGGTTTTTAACTGGTATTGCTGGAAAAGGTTTTTGTCTAGACTTAATTGAAAGATTTAAAGTGCTCACAGGCTCCGAGAACCTGTTCATCCTTTTTCCTTCCCTTAACCTTTCCTTTCTACAAACCTCAGAATCCATAAAGTGTACTAGTGAAATATAAATGCCATTACTGTCCTAATTAGTGAAGTCACCTTTGGGTGTAGGAAGTGTGTAAGAAGCATCTCCAAAGAGTCTACTAGCTTTGAGTTGATTCTGGAAAAGTATTTTAAAGTATATTTGATTGTTCTACATATTGCCCTTTCTAAAGAATGCTTTAAAAAAACTACTGTTAACTAAATAAAAAATATTTAGAACAAAAACCTTGAGTTGAAGTGTTACTTGGCTACTTGTGGATTTCATTGCTACTGCTCTACAGCTCACTTGTACCCCTCTTGAGATAAGCCTGGCTGCTCAGTGACACAACCAACTCGCATAGTACAGGCCTATACCAAAAGGTGGGTTACCTAATACCAAGAGGACAAGGGTTGTGTAGTCTCACAGGGTTACTACATTATTTCTTGCCTAACTGATACCCATGGGGGGTCCACCACAATGCTGGACATGCGGTAGAGGAGGTCACATAGCGCGACTGTGGAGGAGCAGGGGTAGAGTACAGCAGAATGGGGGAATGACATCCCATATTAATCTTTCTAACAGGATACTTGCTAACCAAGTAAATATACTACAAAAAGGAGTGAAATGTGTTCCTACTAACAGCACAAGTCTGTTCAACACAAAAAGGTGGAACTACATAAGCTAACTCGCAAACTGAAGCTCAAAGTATTTTTTGCCGAATTACCGCCACAAGAAACTGGTGAGACACGGACATCAGATTTTTTAGAATTTAAACCTAAAAGTACCTTTGTAGCACCTATCAATGTACCGGGGATCAATCTCTTCAAAAAGATGGTACTTGCTGATCTCAAGAAGATTCCTTTTGGGAAACCAAGGAGTAACAATTTGAGTAGAGGCAAATTTGTCAATCAGAAAACACTACACAAATGAAAACATCAATATAAGATCAGCAGACAAAGGAGGAACCCTTATACTCCATACAGAAGACTATAGGAGAAATTATGCATGACTATTAAACGACAACACAATCTATGCCAAAATTGATCACGATCCTACTAACTACATCACGGTAAGTTTGGACATCCTACTTAAAGCAGAGGCAATGGAATGTGTTTCGCATAAGACCAAGGTGTTTTTAATGACTAACCAACCACAAATTCCACACTTATCTGCTTCCTAAGATACCCAAGAGTATGATCGATCTAGCAGCTACAGGGGGAATCCTGCAGCCGGGGACAAACATCAATGATTTAGGGTTGTTTCACTGCAGCTGAAATGTCGGCAACGGAAATGTCAGCATCAGAAATGTACGTTATGCAGAAATGTTTATACATTTCTCATGCGGACATCCGTGGTAAAACAACCCCAAATCTGTACCAACACTAACCCCTGCCCACACCCCCACCTAACTTTCATCGCTACACGGTGTGTCCCTGCAACGCTGATTCCCTTTCACTTTCGTGATTGGGAACCGACGCTGCAGTGTCTTTATTTTTTGAGCGGGTCAGCTGCTGGGGTATCCCCACAACCCCTGCTCACTATAGTCTATAGTGAGCGGGATGCTGCGGGGGGGATACCCCTGCAGCCTTTTTTCGGTCAGGTCAGCTGCAGGGGTGTCCCGCGCAACCCCCGCTCACCATACTGTGTAGCATAGTGAGCGAGGTGTTGCGGGGGACATTCCTGCAACCTTTGTTTTTCTTTTTTTATCTACCCCACCAAAAGACCTAATATACATAACACAAAAAGTTCTAACTTTTGGTAGTTCAAACTTTTTGTGGTATGTATATTAGGTCTTTTGGTGGGGTAGGTAAATTGGATTTGGTTATTTTGGCCGAACCCACATCGATTACCTCTTACAACCGCTCATAGAAAAAACCTCTACTTGTGTAAAGGACAGAGCACACTTTAATATTCTGGATGAGATCAACCTGACTGAAGAAGACATCTTGTTGACCATAGATGTAAGCAGTTTATATACAAGCATACAGCACAACTTAAGGAAAGACGCCATAGAATGGCTGCTACTTCAGGAAGGAGAAATTACAGTAGCGAAAGAATTTATTATGATGCTTTTGGAATTCATTTCTGTTAACACCTATTTAGACAGGAGAACAAATTCTTACAGAAATCAGGAACTGCATTGTGAGAGACAGTGGCACCTACATATGCCAACAGTTTTATGCATACATTTGAATAATCCAATTTCTTAGAGATCCCACGATGGAAGGATAACATCAAGACTTGGTGTGAGATACATTGAGGATTTCTTTGGTATATGGCATGGAGAAAAGGAGGCCCGCGCAGAATCTTTGGCATACATTAATACCATAGAACAGAGGATACAATTCGCAGCAGAGATAGGTGATCCAGGAATACACTATTTCGACAAAGTACAAGTACATGACCATAAAATGTCGAGATTCAAGAAACCAACAGACAGGAATAACCTTTTACACAGTTTTCACCCGCACAACACTCAGAAACATGGCCAGATGTTGAGGTTAAAAAAAATAATTAGTGATATAGAGAAATGTGAAATTGAAATAAAGAAACTACAGGACAGAGGGTATCTGGATGAAGATCTATGAGCAGCCACCAACAAAGTGACAACACAGATACGGGAGAGCCTTTTACAAACCAAACCTAAACATGATGCACCGACAGTGGTGTTCGTTTCCAAATACTCTCCTCAAAGCACTCAGATAAAAAGATGCATTTCCAAACACTAGAGTACACTAACAAGAGACACTAGAACAAAGGACCCGTTTTATGACCTACCAGTTTTTGCTCATCAAAGGAGCAATAACCTGAGAGATCTATTGGTTAATACCAGAGAAGAAAGAAGAACCGTAAAGGAGGAGTAAGCAGCAAGGAACTTTCCCTTGCCTAAATTGTGGGAACTGTATCAAGTCATGTATCAGAAAGGAAAACATGACAGCAGTGGCTAGACACTTTGTAGAGAAATTAAAAAAAAAATAAATCACAGCATGGCACAGCTGAAATTCCAGGTACTAGAGGTGATTGAACAATGACCGAAGACGAGCTATGTAGAAGTTGAGCACAACGCGAAGCGTACTGGATTGATCGCCTAGACACCCTAGTACCCAACGTCATGAATGAAGAGTGGGATCTTAATTGTTTATGAACATGGAATTTGAATGCACTTTATTTACCCTAATGTGTATCCTGCAAGTATACAATCCGTGTTCACTTAATCCGCACTTTCAAAACCCAATTTTACAAAAAGAAGGAAGACTTAGAATTACACCACATGCCTCACACGAGCAAGTTAAGGGTCCCAGGCATGGTAAAACCCACATGAATGAGCTAGCCATGACATGAGGTGTATGCAATACCCAAGATTACAGTAGACAGGAAACTAACTAGATGACAATTAGTAACATAGCATAGAATCACACCATCTCAAACTTGGACAATCAGACTTGCGCTCAGATTACATCCAGCAGATGAATAATATAGACGTTCCACATTCACAACAGAAGTCCAAGTGTAAATAAGCAGAATTTTATTCGTAAATACATTAGCCTAATTAGTACTCAGTGATAGCACAGAGTACTCAGTTGGCGCAGTACCCTGACCCAAGATGGCCACCCGTGAGCCAAACGAATGCCATCTTGTCAGACGGACCGCACCATGATCCCCATAGCAACAGAGTTTACAAGCCATGCAGACAGCTTCGTACCCGCTGCACTGCTGCCGGGGTCAACTACTACGCTCACATATGAGAGGCAAGGAGATAGCAGGGTAGCAATCTACACGAAGTTCGAATTACAAGACACTTGGTGATTATTAATGTAAATGTCCTTCTACAGATTGATCATGCGAGCAATCAGAAGTACAAGCAACGATCACGAAGACACAAGTCATTTACTGCCTTTCTTGATTAGCACTCCACGCTTTCTACACATACTGTACTTGCTCATGGCGGCAGCTTATCAGATAGCTGACACCAGCAAAATAAAAGCTTGATCACAAGACCATATATAAACGCATTATACACCGATCAGCAACTTAGTGACACACTAATCGTACAAATACAATGAACCCCCAAGGTGACAAATTAACACGTGCAACTGAGGATGGGTAGCATGAACGACATTTGTCTAAATAAGCATTAGGTTATAATACAAACAGCAGTGGTGTAGGTGAAAATCGCATTTATAAAAACAATGAAAATGTTTAAAGACTGACATTCTTTGTGTTCATGTCTTCTCTCGTGTTAGTACGTTTCGTGTGAGTCTACCTTACGGTCATTGAATGTTTCCTCAATACACTATGAAATGTATATGAAATGCCCTTGTTGGTATAATCATGTGTTTAAACAACCTAATCAAAATCTCAAACGGTATGCACGTGTGTATTTACGCGCTGTCATCTGGGGATTTAATGTATAACTTATTAAATCAATATGTTTGCCTTCTGTGTATTCATCAAATTGTTACGGATGGGCTATACCCCTATTATAATCTAATGTACTTGTGATTAACACTAATTCTTTATCAGGCGAAAATAACAGGCCCTGATGAAGGACTGCTATGTCTGAAATGTATAGGCCATGACTCAAATTTGCAATTAAATTTAGATCTACGAAAGTCAACTCATATACCTCTTTAAAAGAATACATTTTTTATGAGGAAAACAAGAAAAGATTAAAGATGAATGACCTGCATGATTAAACAAGCAAACCCTTATTGGGAAATCGGGTGGTCCACACCGAAGGCTAATTTCATGCAGATCTTTCCTGGAAAGACATACCAGCCAGGATATCAGACGGAACAACCAGACTATTATGCGCAAGATCACATGCAGCCGCAGACATATGTGCTGCAAATGGCGCCAACACAAGGTGCACCGGTAGGCACATCACCACATGGTGTACACACTGCAGACACGAGTATACGCAGCCATCACATCCAGCGCAGCAAGCACAAGCACAGCAGAACGCTGTAGCCACGAGACTCAGACTCTACAATGCACACTTCCATATACGAAAACTAGGGGGAGCGACCATGGTGGGGGGCAAACCTTTCACAGGAACAGGGATGACGATACCTGAAATAGGACAGCCCACAGACGGACCGATGTGCTCAATCCCATCTGTTACACCCGAGCGAGGAACCACGTGTGGGGTGACAATAAGTGACATTTTTCCTTTCTCATAGATACAGGGGCAACCAGATCCTGTATTAGAGAAGGGAGATAGCCAATGTCAGCCATTTGCATGAATGCGCAGGGATTCTGTGGGGCTACAGACTTGGTTCCTTTCTCGGACTAGCTTCCAATGTACCATGCCATTGTTATATTAGCGACAGACACTGGTCAACATAATGGGTAGGCACATTATGAGCAGACTCAACAGGACCTTTTTGTTCACCGAGCAGGGGATAGAGTATGCTCAACCCCAGGAATTCCCTACATAAACGTATGAAAACTGATTCAGGCATTTTGCAGGCAGACTGTGCAGAGGGTGATGCCAGTGAACCTCGAGTTATTCCAATATTCAGTGGCAGTACTATTAGCATGGCTTCCAGGGATACAGGGCAAACTGCTTTGTTTGCCTACTGAATTTTTGTTTAGACCAGCGATTCCATTGGACAAGAAGGAGGGAAAAGTGTTCCCACTAGAACTAGAGACTGTTATAGTGAGGGACGAGAGGATTTACTGCATGGGAGTGATGATACAGGAGAGGGTCGAGAACAGTAATTGTGGTAGGAGAAGGACAGACTGACTTGATGGACAAATTGTGTTGAGACGACTATTCAGACCTCGAGGCAGTATTCTTAAGAGTATTACATGTTGGGTGAGAATTCATTACAGGGAGGTACCGCAGAGAATGGCCTTACTGAAAAGGCACCACCATTGTTTCTCGAAGAAGACCTAGCACAAGTGCATAGTTTCTTATGGACCAACAGCTCATAGGACGTTGGCCTACTAAAAGGAGTAGGAGTTGTCAAAATCAAGCTTAAGCCAGGGGCTATCATACCAAGGGCAAAACAATACCCTTTGTCCGGGGAGGCAAACAGGCATTTTTGAGACAATCTCTGCGTTATTTCAGCAAGGGATCTTGGTGCCTTCAGAATCACAGTAATATGGCTGTGTACCTGTTGAAGAAGGCGTCAGGAGTATCATGGCATTTAATTTAGGACTTGTGCCCTTTGAACCATATTGTTGAAGCAGAGTTTCCATTTGTTGACAATCCAGCGACAATACTATGTAGCATTCCGCCAGCTACCCATTTTACAGTAACAGATTTGAACAACACTTTTCTCTGTACCACTTCATGAAGAATCACAGGATTGGACATCCTTTCTATATAGAAATAAAAAGTGGAAACACATGAGACTTTCTCAGGGGTACTGCGAATCACCCTCTATATTCAATAGGGTCCTCCAAATGGACCTAGGGAACATACATCTGGACAGCACAGTCATTCAGTATGTAGACAATGTCTTGGTTTGCAGCAGATGAGAAGAACAGTGTCGAAAAGATTCAGTACAGTTACTGACAGTGTTAGCAGAAATGGGTTACAAGGTGTGTTAGACAAGCCTGTGCAGTTCCCTCTGGGACCACTGCAAAAGATTTAGGACTACAGGTGTTTGGCAGTAAACCCACTTGGTAGCAGTCTGTACCACAGAGATTCACTTGGTAGCTGTGGCTAAGCAGTCAGACTTCCCTCAAGAAGAGTTCGGCAGTATACAGGGTATTCACAATAGGTCAAAAGAACACAGTAGAACAAGTAAACACTGACCAGGGCTTGGTGTAAAAGATATAATTATTTATTTAAAACCACATCTAGAAAAACACACAGGCACTAATAGTAAGCAATTCAAAAAACGGACACTAAAAGATATACACTCCCTAAAAGGAATAATTAGACAAGTCTTAAGCAAAGCCCCACTTATTTTCAGACAGCGGTGAGCACTTAAAGTAGATGACACTCTAATAGTTAGTTTTAAAAAGGGAGAGAAGAGCAGAGAACAAGTTGAAACAGATCCCAACACTTTTATCATAACAAGAGGAAGGCAAAGTAAAACCGTGAAGTTAGAGTTTAAGAGGCCGGATCCACTTTCGGAGGATCCAAACGAAATATGTCCAGGGTCACACGGTTGCAGTGCACAAAAGTCTTGTAAAGGTTCAAAAAGGAGTTGGACCAAAGAAAGGGACCAGTTAGAGGGTCAAGGAGGCCAGCCCAGTCCAGAAGGTTAAGGGGTTATTATTACCTTGTTGCAATCTTTAGAAAGGGAGGCCTGGCGGACACGGTACCTTAAAGTGGTGAGAACGCTCCAGCAGGGGCAGTTGTTCCTGGCAGCGGGTGCAAGTCGGTGCTTCGTCCGGGGGAAGAGAGGATCTCGTCGTGGAAGACGACAGGAGTCCGTTGCACTGCCAGGGAAGAAACCAGCCACGGAGTTTCTCAGGTACAAGGAGCGGTTTGGTGATTCGCGGTTCAGTGGCGAGTGGCTATCCGGCTGCCGGAGTGCTTGCCATGGGCAGTTCGACCACAAACCGGGCTGGGGTGCGAAGAAAGAAAGGTAAACTGGTTGTGCCCACCAGTCAGGGGAAGAAGCCTCTCCAGCCGGGAGATCTTCTCTGTCGTCGGGAAGTGGTGAGTCGGTTCTGCAGGGCTCCACCGGTGGGGTCGTCGGGTAGGTCAGCTCAGCTTCTCCCTCGTCGGATTCTCAGGTCCTGTGGCGACTTCTGAAGTTCCAGTCCCCAAAGCCCTGCTTTTATGCAGAAAACCCCCATTCACTCAGCCTAGCTGTCAATCAAACATGCTAAGTGGTGAGCCGGCCGGCTCGCCACTTGGGCCAATCACACAAGAGTGCGACCTGAGTTTCCAAGGTAACTCAGTCCAGGGTGCCTAAACCCCCTCCCACACCCCCTGTGGTACCCAGACAGAGTGGCACCATTTTTGGAGGCTTCTGTGGAGAAGCCTGCCAAAAAGTGGAACAAAGGGCTCGACTTGGGTTGGAGTCACAGAAGAGAACACAAACGCCATTTTAGAATAGAGTCTTGCCAAAAAATACCAACTGGAGAATTAATATTAATTAAATAAACCGGCGGTATGTTCGAGGCTATGAGAATTAAATAATTAAAGTTGGTAGCCTCGAACAATGGCAAAATCCCATAGGAAAATATTCGCAGTCTCATATAAAAAGTAGTTTCCACTGCCACCAGCCAAAACTCGATCAGGGGGGATGGAGACGTGCCCCCTCGACTAACAGACCCCAGGGCAATCGAATTGCCCCGACCAGTACGTCCACAATATGATGGTTTGTACTGGTTTCTGTTCATAATTTGGGACTAGTAAAGCCAATGGTGACTTTACATGCCCTGGGAGACAGTAGTCAGTCCCAGGGTATGGAGTGTATGGTGGGGTGTCACTATGACACCCCTGTGTTACTGCACGGAGGGTGCTGTGTAACACACATAGGAAAAACACATGAGACCCTATGGAGTAAAGGCCCCATAGCCCATAAAACACATTACCAGTCAAAGGAATACCATAAATCATGTCCAAGAGTGGGAGAAAGTGTCTCACTCTTGGCAGGAGGAAAAAACAAACTCCAGAAATCCAGCAAAGCTGCTGGGGGACTCACTAGGTTAGGAAATTCAGCCTAAAGAGAGAATTCTCCCTAACAAGGTGGACAAGGCGAAACTGTAATATTGACAAAGAGAAATGTTGTACATTGGGCAGTTAATATCACAAGGAGGCAGGAAGGTAACCCAGAAAGCAGAGGCGATCTTCAGAACACCACTGGCACAGACGGTAAGCAAAAAGCAGCAATTATTATGTCTCATTATCGCAGGCCCTCAGTGTTCGATTGTAGCACATACACAAGACCCCTTTAAGCAGGCTCCGGGAGGACCAGAGGAGGGACAGTAAATGACATGGACACAAGAGATGACTGAAGCATTAGAGGAATTGAAGGGGGAAATATGCATGTCCCCAGTGTTCAGGATTCCCGATTACAGAGAAGATATCCATTTGTTTTCACACTCCAATAGAGAAGGGATGACGGTGGTGCTCACACAGAAAACTACCTTAGGATACCAACCAATGGCTTACTAAAGTGGACACAGACCCAGTAATGAAAGGACACTACACTTGCGAACAAGCATTGGCTGCTGCTGCATTTGCAGTGGAGAAATCTGACTATCGCAATGGGTTGTAGTACCACACTTTACGTGGCGCATGTCCCATTTACGATTCTTGAAAATCACAACAGCACATGACCACGGCAGAGAGCATCTGGATACGAGGTAATGTCAAATTCGGCGATAAGAATTGTGAAGTGCAGAATTGAACACGACTGTACTACGTACACAGAACACTATGATGATATCACTAGGGTAGGAGAGAATGCCCTCGAACTTAGGAGGAGAGGTATTCTTTGACGGTTCTTCAACTATAGACCAGACAACAGGGGAGAGATATTCTGGGACAGCAATAGTAAAAATAAAACAGAGTGGGACAGTTTAAGTAGTGGCGCGCCCTAGATTGCTGTTCGGCAGAAACCTGTGCAGTTCCCTTAGGGATCACTGCAAAAGATTTAGGACTACAGGTGGTTGGCAGTAAACCCAATTGGTAGCAGTCTGTACCACCCAGATTTACCTGGTAGCTGTGGCTGAGCAGACATACTTCTCTCAAGCTGAGTTAGGCAGTATATAGAGTATACACAATAGGTACATAGACACAGTAGCACAAGCAAACACTGACCAGCGCTTTGGTGTAAAAGTATATAATTATTTAAAGACACCCTTGTAAATACACTAGCACAAAAAGAGGCAAGTAAATTCAACAGTCACTATTATATATATATATATATATACAACCCTAATTACTTATTAGACAAGTCTTAGTGAGAAACACCACTTATTTTCAGACAGAGGTGAGCGCTTACCATAAGATGGCACTCTAATAAGTTATAGAAAAAGGGAGGGAAAAGGCAAAGATATGGAAGCCCACAATTTCAATACCTTTCAGAGAACCACAGTGAGGCAGGTTAGGCAAAGGCTACTGGAGAGCAAGGAAGTTCAAATGGCAGGCCCAGAGAGAGCAAGCAAAATGTGTCCAGGATCACACAGTGGGGTTAGCCCAAAGAGTCTTTGTAGATCCTTCATAAAAGATTGCGATCAAGTCAGGAAAAGTTAGTTAACGGGCCCCAGGCTAACCCAGGTTAGAAAGTCGAGGATTTACTGTCACCCCGAACGATCTGTCGCAAGGGAAGCCAGGCGGGACACAGTACCTGAAAATGGGAAGAACGCTCCAGAGGGGGCAGTTGTTCCTGGCAGCGGGTGCAAGTCGGTGTTTCGTCCAGAGGAAGAGGAGGTCTCGATGTGGAGGAAAGCTGAAGGTCGGTGCACTGCCAGGGAAGAAACCAGCCGCAGAGTTTCCCGGTTACAAGGTACTACCCTTTTCTTCGCGGTAGTGGTAAACCGTGGTATTCCGGTTGCCGAAGTGCTTGGCATGGGCAAGGCGGCCACGAGATGGTCCAGGAAGGTGAAAAGACGGGCAAACTGGTTATCCCCACCAGTCAAAGGAAGAAGACTCTCCGGGCTGGAGATCTCCTCTGTCGTCGGGAAAAGTGGTGAGACGGTTCAGCAGGGCTTCATTGGTGGTGTCGTCATTGCAGGTCGGCTTGGCTTCTCCCTCCTCGGATTCTTTAGGTCCTGTGGCGACTTCTGAAGTTCCAGTCCCCAAAGCCCTGTTTTTTATGCAGAAACCCCCATTCATTCAGCCTAGCTGTCACTCAAACATGCTAAGTGGTGAGCCAGGCGGCTCACCACTTGGGCCAATCACACAAGAGTGCGACTTGAGTTGCCGAGGCAACTCAGTCCAAGGTGCCTAAACCCCCCTCCCACACCCCCTGTGGTACCCAGACAGAGTAGCACCACTTTTGGAGGCTTCTGTGGAGAAGCCCGCCAAAAAGTGGAACAGAGGGCTTGACTTGGGTTGGAGTCACAGAAGCGAACACAAACGCCATTTTGGAACCAAGTTTCGGCAAAATATACCAATCAGTGAATTTATATTAATTTAATAAACCGGCGGTATGTTCGAGGCTATTTTAAAAAGTGGTAGCCTCGAACAATGGGAAAATCCCATAGGGATATATTTGCGTTCTAATATAAAAAGTAGTATCCACTGCCACCAGCCAAAACTTGGTTGGGGGGGGGAGTGGACAGTGCCCCCTTGAGCAACAGACCCCGGGGAAATCGAATTGCCCCGACCTGTACGTCCACAATATGATGGTTTGTACTGGTTTTGTTCACAATTTGAGACTAGTAAAGCCAATGGTGACTTTAATGCCCTGGGAGACAGTAGTCAGTCCCAGGGTATGGAGTCTATGTTTGTGGGTCGCGACGACACCCCTGGGTTAATGCACGGAGGGTGCTGTGTAACCCACATACCAAAAACACATGAAGCCCTATGGGGTAAAGGACCCCATAGCCCATAGAACACATACAAAGTCAAAGGAACACCTCAAATCATGTCTAAGAGTGGGAAAAAAAGAGTCTCACTCTTAGCAGGAGAAAATATAAACCCCAAAAATTCCAGCAAAGCTGCTGGGGGACTCACTAGGTTTGGGAAATTAGCCTTTACAGATAACTCTCCCTAACAATTGCCTTGACATTTTTCAGCACAAGCAGCAGAATTAGTAGCTCTTATAATGGCATTGGAAGCACACAAGGAGATCACTGTGTACTCCAACTCCCCCCAAGTGATGTCCACAGTACATGCCGGACTGTCACGCTGGAAATGGAAGGGCTATCGACGTGCTGACTGCACACCAGTGACGCACGCTCCCCTAATGGTGTTACGCTCACCTGATATCCAGGGGGACGCCACACGATACTGGATGGGAGGCTGTGCGCTGTTCTGGAACCCTTTCTGCTTGTATGTAAGTTGGCTGGTGGACAGGTCCTATGACAGGAGAATGAGGGGTTTAGATACTGAGCCTGTGATGGGGGTTCCCACCTCCCACTGACCAAGTCCCTTCCCCTTGGGTTATGCCTCACCTTATTTCAAGTGCATTAAGCTCTCCGTCCTGCGTCTCAGTGCAGGGGCGCAAGTTAGTTGTAGGCGTTCTGAGGGCCTAGTTGCTTCACTGGTCCTGTGCCCTTGTGTCGGGTCCAGTCCGGCTGCAACACAGACTTGTTTAATGTGCTCAGGTGAGTTTTACAGTCTTTGTTCCCTCTCATGTCTTCTTTCGTTCCATGTGCTTTTCGGTGTTCCTTTTGCTCTTAATGTCTCTTTCTGTGTTCCACAGGGATTGTTGCGGAGCCGGAGCGCTGGATGGTTAAGGTAAGTAGTTTAGCCCCAAGCGCAGCGCTGTACAACGTGAGCCAGATGCTAACCTGTATTCCTTTCTCTCCTTCACACAGGAGGCAGCACGCTGATGATCCGGAATACAGTTTGTTCGGTGACCGGGTATGCAGGTAAGAGAGCAATGGTGTTTTTGCTTGTTTCTCCATCACCCTTGCAGATTAGCGTAGCGTGATGTTAGAATCTGCTGTTAATGCTGTATTTTACTTTGCAGGTTGCCGATAACTCTGGAGATGGCGTGGCCACCGAGCGCGGACGGATGCAGGAGCTCTTACTCACAGGTAATTGTCCATTTGTAATGCTGTTCTTGTAGGTTGCGGGGAGCACTCCGGAGATGGGTGAGCCACCAAGCGCGGACAGATGCGGGGATGGATGTTGGAGCTGCTACTCACAGCTAAGTGTAGAAATGCTGTTCTTGCAGGTTGCCGGTGGAATCCAGGTTTATGCTGCAGATTCAAGCCGCCGGGAGAAGCAGAGGAGCTGGACACGCTGAGCATTATGCTGCAGGAGTGAATAATAACGTGAAGCGTGAATTCCAGTTCGGGCGTGGCTTATATAGCCAGCCACACCTCAAGATTCGACCACACCCAAAACACTAGTCTGCATGCTTCAGTTCATGGAACTGAGCTGCAGGAAGGACCTCCATGTTGGATTAAGGCCCAAAGTGGGCTTGCCTTATTCATGATAATGAGCTTGGCGCCAAAGGCGCCAGGACTGTCTCCATGTCTGCTGTTGCTGGGTTATTAAGACCCTTGGAGTCACTCTGTGGGGCTGTAGCCTCACTGCTGCCAGGGGGCTATTGCAACTGAGGGGGTCAGGGATAGGGGTCATGACAATTGGGCAGGGTCATAGACACTACCACTCCCATCAGCCATAGCGATCGTGAAGTGCCAGGCATGCACACAAGGGGGGTGGGGACATGATCTCCAGCGGCAACGAAACCACAGACAGAAGCGAAGCAGGCTGTCATGACCCTTGCCCCTAGCCCTCACTGGCAAGTCAGCCTTGCAGTTAGGGCCAGGTCAAAGGCCTTAAAACCTCATCCAAGACTCTCTTGGAGTCAGTCCTGGTGCCTTTGCCCTTTGGCGCCAGGCTCATAACCATCATGCAGACCAACATTAGAATGGGACTATTTACTTGGGACTATTTAACTTGGGGGGTATAGGAGGGGTTCATCCAAAATGGAGGCACACACATAGCTCAGTTTCAAGGAACTGAGCTATGCGGTCTAGTCTTTTGGGTGTGGCAGGCCCGGGACTACTTTACCTGGACTACTTTGGGTGTGGCAGGCCTGAGACTATTTTACCTGGACTACTCTACCTGAGACTATTTAAACCGCACCCAAACAGCAGAACATGATTTGCGTTATTCTGCTGTGGGCAGCGTAACGCTCACTGTGTCCAGTTCTTTGATGCCAGCTTATCTGAAACCAAGGACCTGCAGAGAGAGAAACACTACTACAAAACTTACCTGGAACAGTATCCTGTCTTCAATCCATCGCCGACTTCAGTTCCACTCACCTGAAGGTACGAACTCCATCATCCGGCACCGCATGCATCCTGGACTACCATAACCTGGAAAGAGTAGAAAGAAAGCCAGCATTAGTAAGCGTTTACTCGCGTTTCCTTCCGAATGAAGAAAGCCACACAATTCTTACCTGGGTAGTCATCTCCTGGTCAGTATCATTGCTGGCAAATTACGGCACTCAGCGAGGAACATCGCAACCTGCAAGGAGAAAAAAAAAGACAGGTTAGCAATATAAAAGGCGAAACAGCGCCGCGCATCTCGCATTACTCACCGGACAGCATTGCGCACACCGTGCTTTCGCCTACCGGCCCATGCTCATCAACAATCTGCATGACAACTCCAAAATACCTTTCCATACCTAAAAGTAACGAAGCAAGACATTATTATTCGAACTAAGAAACATAAGAACTGCATATAAAGACTATAAAGCAGCAAACCTACGGAGTCGCAGCAGGCCTGGATTCCCACAGGGAGGGGTTTGCACCAGTGAAGTAACTTGGTCGCTTCTCGCCCCCCAGATCTACGCGCCCCTGCCACCTTCTACAATATTAAGGTGAGGAGAGGGCCCAAGGGGGAGGAAGGAGTTGAGGCCAAGGGAGGTGGGAAAACAAAGACAATCTGGTATTGAATCCAGCTCTCCTGTATTGCAGACCCATCTTTAACATGAGGCCTTACCAAGGGACCAGGAGAGGGTTCGAGAGTGCAAATCATCCAACCAGGGCTGCGTGGCGCCCCTGTGGATACCAGGTGAGCGTAACACAAGCAGCATACTTTACAGACAAATGATTTTAACGCCCCATCTAACACAGGCAAACATGCTATTGAGAGAAGGGTATAGTTCATTGCCTGTTACCCAAATAGAGTTTTCAGGGGCGAGCACTCATTGAAGAGAAGGCAATGTGGATGAAGAGAGGATGTTCAATATCCCCTACAGATTGATTGTGGTAACCGAGCATAGGAAAGCTGGCGATTCCTGCGAAATTGTTGCAGATTGCGCTCACGCAGCTGCATTACCCCACTCGCCTATGCAAGGATGTTCTTGCAGCACATATTGGGGAAGGTTGGTTCTGATCCAATTTGGAAGAATATATCGCCACTTTTATGGAAACGTGCATAGTATGTAAAATGTCAATGCAGGTCACATGTTGCGCATAGCACGAAGAGCAGTACCACACCCTAATAGGTCTTTCCAACATCTCCACGTAGATTATGTGGACACGATACAGGTGTGTCAAGGGTATAAGTATATGATTGTGGTTGTACGCCCTTTTTCTCGCTGAATCAAAGCTGGTCCATGTTCACACCACAATGCCCTCAGTGATATGATAGGTTATTTAGAACGCGCTTAATATCCAGAGGTTTCTAAGCGTGGACACGGGGATCGAACCAGTGGTGCTCCGTGTCGTATTGCTTACAAGTCGATCAAGTTGCCCCTGAGCCATCCTCCCGAGACATTCAGCAGCGGAATTCCTCATCAGAGGCGCGTTTTCACAATTGGGGATAGGGGAGTGCTAGGTCCTGCGTTCAGACAATGGGACTAATTTCGTAAACGAACCTTGAGCACATCACAGCCCTGCTGGGGATTAAGCACAAGTATTCCTGCACTCATCATTCACTTGCAAATGGGATTTGTGAACGCCTCAATGGCTTGCTCCAAGAAAAAATAGCCAAAATAAAAGTAACATTAAAGTAGGGCTGGCTACATTGCTTACCCTTAGCCTTGTTTGCATTGTCCAATCAACCTGGATCCGACCACCATTTAACACCTCATGAGGTGGTGACAAGACGACGCAACTCCCGCTTGCTCCTCCCACTAGAGCGTTGAGATGCCAAAAGTACAGCACTGTCCTAGGTGAAGAAATGTGCAGATATCTTGCTTCAATGATGGCTAGCGCTTTTTTTTAATCAATAGACAGCTTAAATTCCAGACGGGGTTGTCAAAGGATGAAGATAATGCACCAGTAGCTGACATTGAATTTCTTGAGCACCCACTAATTTATCCGGGGGACCAGGTGTTTCTATGTAATTTTGTTTGGTCCAGGTACAAGCCCAGGTTTTAGGGTCCCCAATTCCTTAGAACAGGCAACAGACAAAGCAGTCAAGCTCATGGGGAAACAAAAGGCATGGAACTACCTTGGAGAAGTCAAGTCCTGCAGAGAGGAGACCCCCTCGGCCCAACACCTAGACTATTTGATGCAAGAAGAAGAAACACTTCGGCAGATACAAACACGATCAAAGACAAGAGCTAAACAATAACATGATGAAGTGATAGATTAGGCACACTGTTCTTTCCTTACATTAGGTAATCATCTTGAAAGTTTGCTTGAGTTTGGCTAATGATTGTATACCTGCACAAACTTTGAGAAGAACTTTTTCCAGACTTACAGCCGCAGTCGGACAAATTATACCAGCTAGGGTGCTTTTATGCTTTTCTTCTTTATGTGGCGCACACACTTACCCCATATTAAGTGCCAAAGTACGGCTTGTTTGGGAGCAATTGGTTTTTGCTTCACTGGCTCAGTAATACCGCAGAATAGAGGGATTACCACAACAAAATAATGGCAATGCATTTCATAACTTTACCAAAGTGTCTCCTGAACTCTACAGACGATAGACATTCGGCACTACAAAGAAACCAAAGCTGTGACAAGATCTATGGTGTTGATTTTTTTTTTGCTTTCAGTTGCCTCTACCTCTCTACCCTCTTTGCACTAGAAAAGGTTGTATTATCTCATGCACACGCTTTGGTAGATTGACGCAACCCCTATTGCTGCTTTTACTGAAGCCATATCTGGGTGGGTAACCAGCGCGGCCCGAGACGTAAAAAGATTTAGGCGAAGCGCAGATATAGATTTTGAACATGTAAACTCATACCTAGCTGATTCGGCCAATGTGTCTTACAACTTGTGGTTCCAGCACATGACCAAGGTGGGGAGACAGACAACGGAGCAGCGCTGCCATCTATGCTCACGCATCCCCTATGCCACGAGTACTTCCAGAACATTCACAGCAACAGCAAAACCAATGGCCAGAGCACAATGCCTCATGCACCTAAAGCTCTGCACACAAAGAGGCCTATTCCAAGCAAGATGGGCCACACTAAAATGGATGTTGTAGAAGACATTCCCAATCAAGATAGCTATATGAAGACTCAAGAAATGATAGATGACGATTGGAGCACTGACAAGACAATAAAATAAGTTTCTGATGGCCAAAGGATAGGCCAGAATAGTGACACAAAAGAGTTGCTATGCCCGAAGACAGGAAAGAGATAGAAGGGATCCAGGGAGAGACCTCAGCTACTAGTATACAAATAAATATTCACGGTACAAGGATGGAAGGAAGGAATGGTAGGGTGCAAAGCACACATACTCCTGACAGTTGCAGTATAAGTGGTGTAGAAGGAAAATGATGATTACCACAAGGAGTTGTCAGCAAGTGCAAAATTGCTCACCTGGGTAGAGAATGAAGCAGGTCCAATAAAGATCATACCAATCGAGAATGCTTCCTTGTGTTTCCAGAATGATGGTCCAGTGAAGGTTGGAGAGAATAAAGGATGCAAAAGAATATCGAAGATATGAGGCATGAGGGTCGGTACTGCAGTGTTAATGGATCACTACTGGGTCTGCGGACTCAAGGCATACATGAAATTACCACCAAACTGGGGAGGGATAGGTTCCCTGGTGTTCAAGGAATTCAATGTCTGGTGCATTATCTTCATCCTTCTTTGACAACCCCCGTCTGGAATTGAAGCGGTCTAGTGATAAAAGAAGCACTAGCCATCATTGAAGCAAGATATCTGCACATTTCTTCACCTAGGATAGTGGCATTTGCACCAAGATCATGCCTTCTTGCAGCACATACGTGCCTTCCCACGATGGAGAGAATGGGACACTAACAGACAGGGGTGTTGCCAGGTCTGGAAAAGACCCGGGGCTAAGCCGATGTCGGAAATGTCGGGACTGGGGGCAGGCTAGCCTTTTGGTTGTAACTCCTGAGATTCTATCCAGGGCTACAACCAAAAGATCAGGGGCTAAAGCCCCCTTACAACCCCCCCTAGCAACGCCTCTGCTAACAGAGGCAATCATGCAATTATCAGACCTGCATGATAAAATGGAGGCAGGCACAAAACCAGTAGAAGATGCAGATTGGCTGACGTACATCTTTTCCTGCATATCATCAGTGGAAGAAGACTATTGAAAAGACGATATGGATGATAATATTACTGGACGTAGAGACAAAAGTTGGAGATACAGACTCAGTGTGTTGCAATCACACCTGAAGCAGTGTCCTCCGTTCCCGCTAGGTACAAGATTCTCCTTTCCCCCGGGTCCATGCAACTATTGGGGAAGATGGGTGTGGTGCAAACCCGATGGAGATTGCAGCTATTTGATCTTGTAGTTAGACTAGCATGTGAGATACCATGGACATCTGAAAGGAGTGGCGAAAGTATGGATCGCAAGGCCACACATGAATAGAGAAGGGGGACATTCAACCAGAGGGGGGATTGAAGAGGGTGACCCAATTGTGGCCCTTTTTGCACCTTTCCCACTCATCTAGGTGGCAGAGATCAATACGTCCTTCCCCATCAAGGACGTATTGACCTCCCTCAGGGTCAGTCGTTTTTCTAAGAAACGAGCTGGGGGTAGATCTGTCTTCGGCTGGGGCCTCCCTGCCACTCTGAAACTTGAGGAGAATCATCTCCGGTTCCGGAAGCACCTCAAGACCTTCCTCTTTTCTTCTGCCTTCGCTCCACCTCTCCCCTGCTGGTCAGTTCTCTTGGCACCATGCAGCTGGCCACCATCTGTCCGTCGGGCCCAGTTACCTGCTCATCCTGCCACACTGCCTCCGGGCCACCCCTTGCACTGGGGTCTGTATCTGTACCCATACAGCCGCCCCCCTTTTTCTTCCTGCACTTATCAGACCTACCCTGTTTGCTGCCTTAAACCTAGCACTTGCAAATTGCTGGCTGCATTACCACTGTTTGTTGCCTTTATTATTTATTTATTGTTATTTATCTGTTTCTCCTCTGCTTCGCACTTTCCACTTCCCCCCCTTCCATGCGCTTTTCCCCTCCCCCTCTCCCATGCACTTGCAAGTTCTCAACGTCACTGGGCCTAGTAAGATTGCTGTTTTGCTCTCCCCTGTTACTGTTCCCTTGCCTTGTCACGTTCTGAAACACTTGTGTACGAGTGCGATAGAAATATAATATCAATCAATTCTACTCATCGGCACACCCACTCCCTCCTTCCCTGCAGCTCTCTGGCCGGCCTCCCTTGGCCCCCTTCCTGCCCCTACCTGCAAGGCTAAAAACCTTGGGGTCATCTTCGACTCCACACTCTCCTTCTCTCCTCATATATCTGACGTCTCTAAGAAGTCACACTACCAGCTGCACCTCCTCAGAGGTATTCTTCCCTTCCTCTCCTTCCCCCAGAAGCTCACCGTCTCCCGAGCCCTGGTTCTCTCAAGGCTGGATTACTGTAACAGCCTCTATCTTAATCTGCCTGCCTCCACTCTCCGCCCTCTGCAACTTATCCAGAACAGAACTGCGAGACTTGTCCTTGGCCTCAAGCCCAGGGACCGTATCTCTCCAGGGCTGAAATCTCTTCACTGGCTCCCAGTGGCTGCGAGGATTAAGTTCAAAACCATCTGCATTGTCCACAAGGCCTTCTGGGGCCTGGGGCCTAAATACCTTCAACTCTCTTTTCCTAAATATCTTCCTTCACGGGCCCTTCGCTCATCCGTCTCCAACTCCCTCATGGTCAGCCGCTTCTCGAAGCAACGAGCTGGGGGTAGATCTCTCTCCGCAGCAGGGGCCTCCCTCTGGAACAGCCTTCCTGCCTCCCTGAAACTTGAGGAGAACCATCTCCGGTTCCGGAAGCACCTCAAAACCTTCCTCTTCGCTTCTGCCTTCTCTCTCCCTCTCCCCTGCTAAACCTGCTTAACTCCCCACTAAATTCTGCACTAAACCTGCATCTTGGCCCTCTCAGCGACCTCGGTCCAAGGCCCAGCCACTCTCAACTTGCACTGCCTCCCTGGCGCCCCCTGCACTGTGGGACTGTCACTGTATCCCTACAGCCCCCTTCCTAGCACTTGCTCTGCACTTACCTCGCACTTGCCACCAGCTGGCCCTTTTATTTATTATTTATTATTATTACGCTACTTACCGTGTACTGCACTTTCCCCCCCACCTCCTCCCCCTGCACTTTCTCCTTTTCCCCTTACCTCTGCACTTGCCCGATCTGAATGACACCTGGCCTAGTAGGATCGTTTGTCTGTCTTCCCCTTGTTTCCCTCCCTCCCTGCCTCGTCGCGCCTTGAAACACTTGTGTATAGGCGCGTTACAAATACCATATCATATCATATCATATCATGATTGCAGGTGTGAGAAGCGTTACTCAGACAACCGTTCAGACAATATCCAGATGACAGTATTAAAGACATACAGCTGTCATCAATTGAACAAGTTCACTGACTGCAACCTCGAAGAACGCTGATGTCACGACTGACATGACAGGTTAGACATGAAGTACGGAGAAATTACTTACCGTAATGTTCTTTCTATGGATTCTTCTCCTGCCGACTCCTCATCTGATAAGATATCTCATCCAGCTTCTCTGCTCAGGAAACCTTTTCGACAGGGGGCCTGGCCCAGTGTACCTCGACTTGGCCGTTGATCCGTCTTGCTCGGTACTCTATCGTCTGATACGGATGTGACGTCAGGCGTCTTATATAAACTCTGTCACTATGACCCATACCTCCAAGCTCGCCACGCTGCATAGGAAAACAGATAAACGGCTAAAAAGCCAACAAGAAGCTATAACAAGCTTCCAACAAAAGGAAGAACCTTGTTAAAGACACCAAATCTCTGCAACAGAAAAAAGAAAATGTAGTTTAAAAAATTAACACGCAGCATGAAAGGCAGAAAACAGTCACCAAAGGACCATCACCAATTCACAACCAAGAGAAGATGCGCACCACTTTGAGCAAGGATAGACGTGAGGGGAGAGGAGGAATCTGGGGGAGAAGAATTAACAGAAAGAACATTACAGTAACTAATTTCTCTTTCAATGGATTGCCTTTCTCCTGCAGATTCCTCATCTGATAGACTCCCAGAGCAGTAGGGCAAAGGAGGCAGGCAGAAAGTTAAACTAACAGATTTTGTAACGCTGCCCTGCAAAAACACGCACCAGCAACGCATGCTACTATAAGGTCTAGTAAAGGTATGAAGAGAAGACCATGCTGCCGCACAACAAATATTCCCAACAGGGACCCCCCTTTGTAAAGCAGTTGATGCAGAGACCCCTCTAGTCGAATGCGCCCGAATGCTGATGGCAGTTCCCTACTGCAGACTAGTAACACTCCGTTATGCAGAAGATGATCCAACGGGATAAGAGCCGTTTTGTTATCGCCAGACCTTTACAGGCTAAAGAGAAGGCCACCAAGAGTCAGCTTTTCTGAATTCAGCCGTCCTTGCAACGTAGCAGCTTAGGGCCCTCTTGGGATCTAGCCGATGGAAACGCTCCTCTTCCTTAGAAGGGTGCAGGGGCGGGTAGAAGACTGGAAGGTCTATGGACTGTGACAAATGGAATTTGGAGACTACTTTTGGAGGAAAACCAGGCCTTACATTGAGCGAGACTTTCTCCTGAAAAAAACCACAGGAAAGGCGGTTTGCAACATAAGGCTTACAATTCACTAACACGACTATCAGATGTTATTGCCACTAGAAGAACAAGTTACTTTCTTACCTGGTAACGTTCTTTTGATGGAATGGTCCGACGACATATTACATATCTATGACAGGTAATCAATGCAGCTCTGCTGCAGTGATTACCTGTCAGACATGGAATATGTCGGAGGACCCAATCCCCTCGAAAGGCTGTTTTTAGAAAAAGGAGCCGCAAAGAGCAATTATGCATAGGCTCAAAAGGAGCCACCATCCGAAACGTCAACACCAGATTCAAGTCCCAATCCGGGACAACAAAGGGAGTTGGCAAAAACTTATTTACAAGGCCCTTCAGGAATTGTGCCATCACCAGGATCATAAAATAAGAGCCTTGATCTGGGGACCTCAAACACAGACAAGGCTGGCAAATATCCTTTGACTGCCGTGACCTGAAAGCATGCTGAGGCCAGTGACAGAAGGAACCCCATCACTGTAGTGGTGGGACACGAGATCGGGTCAATCTTGCGTTACTTGCATTATGCCTCAAATCTTCTCCACCTGCATGCAAAGATTTGGTAGATTGTCTGTGTGCAGCCAGCAACACCTCGAGCACCTCTTACGAGAGGTCCCAGTCATCACAATATCATCCTCTCGAGGGCCACCCATGTAGATGGAGGGACTCTGGGCTCAGCTGAAGCATCCGGCCTTCCGACTCGGTTAGGAGATCCGGCTGCGAGGCAACCGAAGAGGTGGGCAGATGGTTAGAGCCAGAAGGTCAGTGTATCAGCACCTTGCACAGTCCGGTTCAATCAAGATCATGGTCGCTCGAAACCTCTTGAGTCTCCCAAGAACCCTAGGCATGACATGAATCAGAGGGAAGCCGTAGTGGAGAGGGAAGGTCCAATCCACCAGAAACGTGAGCCCTAGCGTGCCCTTTGCTGCCAATTCCCTCAGCAAAATTGTCTGAACTTTCTGTTCGACTCTGTGGCAAATCAGATCACTGTTGGGTTACCCCAGTGAGAAAAGACCTCATCTAGGACTCCCCGGCACACTTGCCACTCGTATGAGACTGTTCTCTGTCCCTGTCAGATATACTGCTGAGACCGAGATCCGGTTCTCCAATAGCCAGGACCACAGCTGCATCAGCTCCATGCAGAGGGGGAAGAGAGTGAACGCCACCTTGATACTTTAGGTAGTGCATGGCCAATGTGCTGTCTGTCTGAATCAGGACATGCTTCCCCTCCAGAGATGGAGCAAACGCCCCCAGGGCCAACATGATGGCTCCCAACTCAAGCCTGTTGATGTGCCACCTGGCTTCCTTTGCTGATCAAAGCCGCTCACCTGCAAGTCCTTGCAGTGAGCACCCCAACCCTTCAGAGACGCATCCATGACCATTCGGGTCTGAGGCCAGAAGGGTTCCCCTGCCATGAAACTGCTGCGGTCTGCCCTCCAGAGGAGGTCTTTGATCACACGTCTGGACACCTTGAGGGGATCAGAGAGCTCACAGGTGCTGCGACCACTGGCCTTTGAAAAACACAGGCGGTCAGGAGACCTAAGAGGCAGAGGTAGGAAGCCGCTTTTAGAGTGGTGTGTTTCCGCAACAAGTTGACCATCTGTGCCATGCTGTTGGCCCTTTCCACAGGGTGGGGTAGGTGGCTTCACTACCCGGGCGTCTATGAAAGCTCCTATGAACTGGAGCCTTTGGATTGGAATCATACGGGCATTAAAGTTCAGGGAGAAGCCCAGGTTGTGCAGTAGAAGACAGATGTCCTCCAGATGGGAATATGTGGACCCTGGATCTCCTGAGGTGATCCGCAACTACTGTCATGCCATGAGCTTGGTGAAGACCCTTGGAGCGGAGGTCAGCCCAAAGGGAAGCACTGAACTGCTAGTGCTGGTCGCCTCTGAGGAACCTCAGGAACTTCCTGTGCTTTTGATGAATCGGCACATAGAAATAAGCGTCCTGCAGATCTATAGAAACCAGTCAGTCCTGAAGCTCAAGAGCCTGGAGAATATCTCGCAAGGTCGCCATCCTGAACTTGTTCTTCCTCAGGAACTTGTTCAAGGCCCTGAGGTCCAGAATGGGACGGAGACTTTCTCCCTTCTTGAGTACGAGAAAGTACCAGGAATACCAACCCGATCCTCTCTGCTTGGTTGGTACCTCTTCCATGGCACCCTTCAACAGGACTTTTAGCCCTTCCTGGAGCTCCTGTCCCGGTTGGATTGGAGGAGGTGGGGGTCTGTCCGGTGGTTTTCTTAACAAAGGACAGACAATAACCCCACCGAATGAGCTGTAGGGCCCCAGACATTGGAAATTCCCTGCCACTGAGGCCAATGCTCCGTCCACCGCCTGTCAACTAGTAAGATGTGGGAAGGGAAATCAAAGCGCCTTAGAAGGCTGGGTCGACCCCGCCGCTGTTGCTGCTTGTTGGCCCTTAGAAGCCGCCCCTACCACTTCCAGAGCGCAAGAAACTCTTCTGCCCCATTCCTGGCCGGTGGGAGCTGTGCTTTCCTGCCATAAAGCGTATATCGCCTGTAGCCTTTGGCCCTAGAGGCGAAGCCGACGGCAGACTTTGCCGGCTGTGCAGCCAGGCCCATGTCATGGCCACTTGCCCAGGATCACAGGAGCGGCACCATCAGGTGGAGGGAGAAATGGGCCCCATGGTTCACACACGTCCCTTTGTGACGCTTATACATTGGTGGCCCGGTTGGATCAGTCCTGGCGCAACATAAGCAAGACTCTTTATTATGGGCAGGAATGCTTTCAAGAACTTTCCACTCGTGTGCAACCAGTCCTGGTGTGGCCTTTGATCTTCAGTTGCACGTGCAACTTCAAGGAGTGGCAGGGTGTGGCAAGCAGGACTGAGCCAGCGGGGGTGGCCTTAAGAGCTCAGCTATAAAAGCCAGCCAAACCCCAAGGCACATGCTTTGAGTTAATCTGCATTTGCATGCAGCGTAACACTCGCCACCGCCTGGGTTAACTAGCACTTACCTTGGGAATACAGTCTCCTGCCCCTACGCTTACCTCCTGGAGTCAGCTTGCACCTGCATCCATCACCGCTGAGCCTGGCATCCATTCTTCATCTTCCGGATCGCAGGACTTGAGCGCTGGGCACGACATCTTAATCTATGGTACGCAGAACTCCAGCTCTGGACTCTGCAGCACAACATCTTCCACGAAGGCTGACCCTGTAAAAGGACAAAAAGACCAGGTTAGAAATACAAACCTGCAGTTTAAGGTTGCGCTTGCAAAATTCTTTGCGCTTGTCCTTAAAAGCACACTTTCCTGCTGCCAGGCCGCCGCGGGATCCTCCGCTCCTCATCTAGAGCCACTTTGGCTTCTGTTGCTCTGCTGGACCGCAAGCAAGCACACCTATGTGGGAAGAAAGATAGACATCAGACTGAGAACAAGACAATACCAATACTTCACGACAAACAGAAAAAGACTTTTACCAGAAACGCGTGGAATCATCACAGCTGGACTGGACACCACGTATAAAGGACCAGTGAAGGAACTCTGTCCTCATTCTACATCCGCCCCAGCCAGAAGTAGCAGGACGGAGAGTTCACCCTTAATCTACAGGTGAGCCTTAATGGGACGATGCATGCTCACTACACTAAGGGAGGAAGGTTTTGAGAGAAAATTCACCTGCAGGCCAGTAAACTTACGTCCTCTCATATTTACGCAGGAGCAGGTTTCCAATTCATTGCAGCAGCCCACAGAATATTTGCAGCGGGAGGAAGCAGATTAGGGATGGGGGGGGGGTTACTACTTCCTGGGAGGGCTGTAACCATGCCCCAACCTCCCCACAGAGACCAGGTGAGCTTAACAGCCCAGTGATGTTGCAGATATTTTCAATTACTTAAGTTTCTCTAAGGATTCATCGACCTTTCAACCGAACAGAAATCCACCCACTAAGTGCATGTCCAGTAACCTGCTTTGGACATTAGGCAAAAAGCCTGAAGACTTTAAATCGGTCTGCCACCTAAGCATCATGGCTGATGCCATTGAAAGGCGCACAGTCAGCGACGTCCAGGCCCATTGGCAGTCGCCTGGCCACTTCTTTCCCATTCTCCACTAGCCGTCGTGCATTTCCCCCTCAGGGATGTACTGCCCTCCATTGTCCACAGCAGTCGAGAGACCGAAGGAATATTTTGCAAAATTGCTGGCCATGTTTGTATCCTTGAGAGCCATGCTGCCTGATGTGAAAATCTTCTTGGCCATGGCATCAATTTTCTTTGCTTCTCTTGTCAGGCGGTAGATTAGAAGTTCATCATCATCAAGTTTATTTCGGATATGCATAGAAAATCCATAAAAACAGTACATAATAATAAAGTATCCAAAATTTAGGAATCAGTAAAAATACACCCATAAAATACTTAACAGCAAGAGTAAGGAGCAGGCCACCTTTTTCCCGCATTATTGGCCTAATAAGACGACATCTATAGTTCACAGATGGGGCAAAATAAAAAAAAAAAAGTGGGGTAGATTCTCATAATGAGCATCACATAACTGGCAGTATCGATCTGCCCCCTCTCCTCCCCCAAAACCCCTGGACCAAGCTGCCACCAGTGCCCTCAGATGTATACAGTTGAACCTAGCCTGTGTCAAAAGTACACAGTCTGTTGGTGATTCAGCCCAGAGCAGATCACCTTGAACACAGACATTATGGTCATCAGACCACGAATCTTGGGCTTCAAGAGTTCTAATCCTTCCCTGTTCAGTCTTACAGATTCATACAGGCCTACAGTCCATCGGTTAAGCTCACTCAGGTATAGGGTGCTACTCGGGGGAGAGGGGCTACAAATGCATAAACTTCATCCCCCTCAACTGTAATTTAATTTCAAGCAGCCGCAGAATCTTGTCTCAATTCCATATCTAAAAAAAAAAAAAAAACATTCCTGGGTTAAAGTGCATTGACATTCCCCCATAGCCTGAGCCAATGTAATACCGGTTGCAGGGAAATTATATCCTCGATTGGTGTACAACCCAACTCCATGTGAACATCAAAGTTAGGGGCAGAGGTGAGCAGCCTCAAACATTTCTTAAAAAATGCATTATCTGTGGACTGCACCATGTTGATAGTTGAATGACCCCCATAACTCCATTCCAAATCTGGCCACAGATACCGCTGACTAACAACGGGGCGATTGGTTTAGCCTTAGAGACATGCACATAGCACTCGAGACTCCACCTAACGCCTGCTTAAACTTTGAGGCTGGTTTTAAAACATGAGACTTAGCGCCAGAAATTGCCGAAAATCTGACCCCAGGTAATCAAAAAATTTGACCCTGGGGATAACCGTATTCCCGCAATACATAGTCTTGAAATGTATACTTCTCCTCTTCCAACAAACCATCACTGTGGATTTTGCTGCGTTAACCACCCAATCCAGCCCTTCCATATAAGGAACAAGTTACTTACCTTATTCACTGTCATCAGGCTGGGAATCCTCGATAATAGAAAAAACTTTTATTTCCAAACTGTCTTTCTCCCATAAGTCATACAGCCCTCAGCCAATGACTGCCCTCTACCCAAGCCTCTCCTCTGGGAGACATCTTCAGATTTGGTAACACAAAGTGGCAGCCGGACCAAGAGAAGAGCTGCAGAGGGGCAGGCGGGAGGGTTCGCATGTGAACAGGTAAGTAACTTGTTCCTTCTCCAGCATGGGGTTTAGCATGGATTCCCATGCTAATGAATAAAGAATACTTAGAAGTACACACATGCACAACCACAGGAGGTGGCAAGGCTCAACAGAAGCAATCTCTTACCTCCTCACCAGGCTCACCTTCAAGTGAACAGTTAAGCAGCACTGCTTGGCCAACTCTGGACTCCTCCCTGGAATCCCTGTCGACACGAGAATCTCATGAAGGTGTGTGTCGACCTCCACGTAGCAGTCCTGCAGATGTCCAGCAGGGCCACACCAGACAAGAACGCTGTAGTATCAGCGATCACTCTGATAGATTGGGCTCTCGGACTGCCAGGCAGCGGTCAGTTTGCCAACCGGTGACAGTGAGTGGAACAGAATGCATAGGCTCGAAAGTGGCTCCCATTAGCCTAGTAAGTACCACATTGAGCTCCCATGCCGGGACCGGAGCCTTCACCGTCGGGAACGAGTGGAATACTCCCTTGACGAATTCCTTGACTAACCGGGTTGTCCGAGGGATCTGGTGTAGCGGGTGATAGCCACCAGATGAAACTTGGAGGCGTGAGCCAGCCCCGACAGCCAATATGGAAGTACCCGAGGGGCTGTGACCCACAGAGAGTTGATCTTCTGTGAATGGCACCAAATTGCGCATCTCTTCCATTAGGGTCCATAGCATTTCAATGTAGATGGCGCTCTGGCCTTGGAGTACCTCCTTGCAGTCTGCCGGAAGATCGTAACCCCCGAATTCTAATGCTGCAGGAACCAGGCCTTCAGGTTCAGCGATCCTGGTTCGTCGTGCAGAATTGCGCCTCCTTCCCTGGCGAGAAGATTTGCAACCACTGGCAGCTTGACTGCAGGTGACTGACAAGCTGAGAAGGTCCGGGTACCAGATCTGCCTCGGCCACGCTGGTGCGACGAGGATCATCCTGCACCGGCCCTGTCTGAGTTGATGGATGACTCGAAGAAGCAATGGCAACTGAGGCAATGCATACAGAATTAGGCCATCCCAGGGGACTGAGAATGTGTCCCCCATGCTCCCCGGCTGGGGAAACCTGCTGGCGAATCTCTAGCACTTGGTGTTTGTCGCTGTCACAAACAGATTGATCTGGGGATTGCCCCATTTGTCGAACAGGTTGTCTACTTGGTCCTACCGAAGCTCCCACTCGTGGTGAGAGCGTAGCTCCCTGCTGAGAGAGTCAGCGACGGTGTTCTTTACTCCTGCCAGGTGGAATGGAATGAGGAACAACCCCTGGGCGACTGCCCAGTGGCACAAGTACTGCGGCTCCCTGTAGAGAGCCAGGGACCTGGTGCCCCCTTGCTTCCTGATGTAAAACATTGTGGTGATATTGTCCATGAAGACCCTTACCCCCTTGCCCTCGAGGGATGGCCGAAACGACTCTAGTGCCCAAAACACAGTCCGTAGTTCCAGTACGTTTACATGTAGCGCCTTCTCTTCCGGCAGCCACAGGCCTCTGGCTTCAAGACGTCCGGTGTGAGCTCCCCATCCTTGCAGAGACGCATCCGTTGTGAATGTCTCCTGGTACACGGGGGATCGGGAAATCCATGCCTCTGGCAATATTTAAGCACACGCCCTACCATCTGAAAGCTCGTCTGAACTCGTCGAGCGCGATCTTGTCTTGGAAGCTTCCGGACACCTCGACACAACTGGCGTCGAGGAACTCCTGTAGAGCCCGCATCCGTAACCTGCAGAGCCGAATCAAGTAAATGCACGACTACATCATGCCGAGCAGCGACCTGATGGTCCTCACCGTGGCGATCTTCAGTGCCAACAGCTGTTGCACCTTGCCCAAGATGGCCAATATCCTTTCTTGATGGTGACGCCAGGCATGACACTGCGTTGAGCTTGGATCCCAGGAACAGAACGCCCTGCGATGGAGTCAAGCAGGACTTTGGATAGTTCACCGAGAACCCAGATCCGTGAGAAATCGGATGGTCCACTCCGTGTGTTCGGCGGCAGTGTCCTTCGACTTGGCCCGGATGAGCCAGTCGTCAAATTAGAGGTAAACGTGGATACTTTGCAGTTGCATATGGCCCGCCACTAGTGCCAAGCACTTGGTGAAGATTCTGGGCACCGACCTCAGCCCGAATGGAAGGGCCTTGAACTGATAATGCTGCCCCTGAATGAAAAAAGCGCAGACACTTGCGGTGTCCTTTGTGTATGGGGGCGTGGACGTACGCGTCCTCCAGATCCGTCAGAAAGTCCCCCTCTTCCAGCTGGCCAAGCACATGCTGCAGCGTGACCATCCTGAACTTCTGGGATTTTATGTATTTGTTGAGCTGTCATAGGTCGAGAATGGGCCTCCAGCCCCCGGTCGTCTTTCTTACGAGGACGTACCTTGAGTATACTCTGGAGCCCCGGAGTCGCCATGGAACCAGCTCCATCGTCCCATTCAGTAACATGGCCCGAACCTCCAGCAGCAGCTGAGGGATGTGGTTTTCCTGCCGTGCCACCAGTGGTATTCACGGACACTTTAGTTGGAATTCTAAGGTGTCAGTGGGTGAAAGCATCCAGCACCCATCTGTCGGTGGAGATGGTCTCCCACACGGCGACGAAGTTCACCAGCTGGCTTCCCACCAAGGTGCACGGGTGGGGGCCCAACCTCCTGGCCGGTTCAATGTTGCTTGGTCGACGGGCCGCCTTGCGGTCCCAGACGACATCCGCCACTGAAGGTTTTGAAGCGACCCCCTGTTGACTTCCTGGGTGGAGGACTGGGAGGGCCGACGGTAAGAGGACAAGCCTCCCTGAAAGCCTTCGAATAGCGTATAGACTTCTCTCGTGAGGACAGACAGGACGGTCGTCGTTGCTGTAGGGTGCCTAGGGCACGTGCTGTCTGCGTCCATCTTAATGACCTGGAGTGATTCATCCACAGCCTTCCAGAACAAGTTGTCCCCATCAAAGGGCAGGGACAAAACCCTTGTCTGGAACTCCTGTCTAAAGTTGGTGGCCTTGAGCCAGCCACGACGGCGAAGACAAACTCCATTTCTCATCTGGCGGAAACCAGTGTCCGCGCTGTCCAGGGCCACTGTGATGGCGTGGTCTGATGCCAGCTCTCCTTCTTGAAGGATCTTCAAAGCCTCAACCAGCTTGTTATCAGGGAGGAAGTTCAGTAGTGGAGCCAGCTTAAACCAAAGCTCTGGATCGTATATGGCCACAATCACGAGGGCCGCCGTGACAGTCGTCGCCGCCGAGTAGATAACCTTCCTACTCATTGAATCCAACTTCTTCCCCTCATTGCCCGTAGGGGTGGAGGAAGGAGGAAGCCGAGCTTGACGATTTGTTCCTAGTGGCCACCGAGTCCGGCCACGGTTGAGACTGTAAGCACTTGTGTGCAGAGTCCGGCAGCATGTACTTCTTCTCCAATCTGTCTCTCTTCGCTGGGGTAGAGGGGTTCTTCAGCAGCACCAGCCCTTTGTCCCAAACATCGTCCAGAAGCAGTACCGAAAGGTTGGTCTTCCTCCTCACCACCCAATGAGGATATAAGAAGCCTTCCTTCTTTTCCTCCGGCGTGAGCTGGAAAAGCTCTGATGCGCTGACAATCATTGCGTGGAAAGATCCTACCTCATCTGGCGGAGATGCACTGGGCGAAGGCAACAGGAGGTACCCCATCCCGCCGTCGTCATCCAAGCCTGTTGTTGCAGTGCCTGACTCAGTCTCCATTGGGGGGGTTGGGTGTGGGGGGGGGGAACGGGGGGTTGGCTTGGCTTGGGTGGCATGGAGGTGTAAGGTGCCTCCTCGTCTTCTTGGCCGGCTGTTTCCTCGGTATCAATGGGGTGGCCAGGACTGCCGTCGCGGGAGGTGCAGGCAGTGGGGTCGCCGGCATCCTCCTCTGCATCTTAGACACCACTGTGTCGTCATCCTGGTGCCCCTAGTCGTCCCCTCCATCGATGGTAACGCCGTTGTGGGGCGAGTCTCCGGCGTTTCCCTCGTCATCATCGCCCTCCTGGCAGGTGTTAAGGTAAATGATCTCATCCTCATCAGCCGATACCTTGGAGGACCTCAAGGCCTCCCCCCCCACCCCTTTCAGGTCCAGAGGGGTCGGCCCCGGGCTGAGGTCTGGCATCCTCTTCTCTGGGGTTTTCTCAGCAGGGTTGCTCGATGCTTCCCTCCTGGGAGGATGAGACACCCTGGCCGTCGTAGACACCCTGTGGGTCCGCCCCTTTGGCCTTCGAGAGCGAAGCCACCACCACCTCGAGGGAGGGCGACGGTTTTGCATGGTGCACTTGGGCCATCACGGAAAGGCTGGTTCCCTTGTCCGGTTTGACCTTTTCCTTCCTGGCCGTGTCGGACACCTTGTCCTGCTTGGCATTCTCCTTCGGGGCCTTGTCAGACCCCTTGTCTACCTTGGCCTTCGCCATCGCGGGTGGGTCGGACACCGCACCCTGCCTGGCCTTCTCTGGATTCTCTCTCAACTTCCCTGGGTAGTTGACTTCCTCTTGGATGACGATCCAGGGTGGTGGCTGGAGACCAATGCCAATGGAGATGACGATCACGACCTGACCATCGCGGGACCCGCAGCAGCAGAGACCCCAACGTAAGCAGACTTGCGGTGCTTGGCCTTGTGGTGGACCCCCACGGGTGGGGCACCCTCAAAGGACTTAGAAGCCCGCTCAGGTTTGCCGGATCCAGGAGAGGCATGCCCCTGGGTGGCAACCGGGCTAGAGGCCTTTGAATGCAGCCACGCTTCCAACCGTTGGCGTCGATACTTCAACGTGCGGTTCGAGAAGCCACGGCAAAACTCACAATAATCCTCTTTATGCGACTGGTGCAAGCAGTACAGGCACTAGGAAGGCTTGTCCATGTACACATTCCGCAAACCGCAGTCGGAGCAGAGCTTGAAGAGGGAAGCACCGTCCTCGTCCGACATGATCCACACGGTGTAGGCCTGAAGAATCTTCTAAAGCCTCCAAGAAGAACACTCGAAAACAGCCCTTGAGGGACGCTAAAAAAGGCGAAAAACAGATCTCCGTTAGTCGGAAAGATGATCGATGGAGCACAAGAGCTCTCAAAAAGCGAAAACCACAGCAAAAAGCTAAAAGAGAGAGGCACAAGGACTCCCAACAGTTGAACGTGCAGTAAAAATCAGAATAACTGCCAGAGGGGCTTAGGTAGAGGGAAGTCATTGGCTCGGGGCAGTATGACCCAGAGCTCAGTGATTAGTTTATGGGAGAAATAGTTTGGAAATGAAAATGAAACTATTTTTCTATTACTGAGGATTCCCAGCCTGACGACAGGGAATATTACCAAGGATTCCCAGCCTGACGACGGGGAATACTCATGAACATGTGAATCCATGCCAGACCCCATGCTGGAGAAGTGGCATATGCCTGCAGGGCTCTTGGTGTGTGTGCCATTAAAACAGTCATCGGCATATACTAGTACTGGTCGTCCTGCCAGTTTTGGAATATCAAGGAGAAACCATAGGCGGTGATTAAGGAGCACATTTATATAAAGGCAAAGAAGAGGCGCAAGCACACATCCCTGCCTAACCCCCAATTCGACAGGGAAGGAGCATGTACATTGGCCATTTACACCACTCCTAACACAGGCCTTCATGGAACCATGCAACCTGGCCAAAAGATCTACTAGTGATCCCTGGAAATTCATGGACCGGACCATCTCCCACAACTTAGTGCAATTAACTTTATCGAATGCAGTGCTCAGGTCCATGAGTGCTAGGTAGATCGGCTCCTCCTTCAAATAGAGATCATGAGCCACTACCAAATAAAGATTCAAAACCTGCTCCCCCGTGCCCAACCCTGGCCTAAAGCCTAGCTGGAACGGAGAGAGGATTTCACTACTTGCAAATCAGTCTTCCAGTCGGGCCAAAATGGCATGCCCTAGTATTTTAAATAAAGAGTCCAGGAGAGCTATTAGTCTGTATGAGGCCGGATAGGCCCAAGCCCTTTTTTTGTAAATCAGGTGGATAACTGCCATGTGCCATGACTGGGGAAAGGGCCCACCATCACAAATTTCATTAAACCCTTGTGTCAGTATAGGAGCCCATAGATCTGGTGCCATGACAAACAAGTCAGCCGGAACACTATCCGGGCCAGGGAAACTATTATAGTGCTGTTGCTCAATTGCCCTCTTAATTTCATCTACTGAGCACAGGACAGCAGCATCTGAGCCCTCCTCCTCACTACATCCCATATTGGCCATGGTCCCTAAACCTTGAGATTCGACTAGATGTCCTGCACTGTAGAGATTTGAAAAATGGTCAACCCAGGCCGGCTCTGTGACCGTGCTGACCAGGGTGTCTAAATGATATTTATGATATGGACCTTTCTGCACAATCTCTCAAAATAACTTGGAATCATTCTTGGCGGGCCACCACACAGGCTTGCCAAGCTTCTTCCTCGATTTCCCATTTTCTGATTGGTAGAGATTTCTTATAATGGGACCTAGGCCCCAGTAATGGCATTTCCAGAGGAGCCCCTACTCCCCAGTGCTAACAAAAGATTTTTCTTAGCTTACGAGCAATCCTGGTCAAACCACCCCCCATTTCTCTTCCCAGCTTGTTTCCCTAAACCACATGTAAAAACCAGCAAAATGTGTGTCAGCAGCCTACCAAACTCCTCTAAAATATTTATATTCAATTACAAGTTATCTAGTTCACAAGGACGTGATAGTACTGTCTTTTGTAACACTTCCTCCTCTTTGTCCTCCATCCATTTAAGTCTGCGCCGCAAGGTATCCAGGGATATCTCTGGATGAAAAACCTGATTTGACCTGTCCATCCGTGACGCTGAATTAATCTCCAATTTAATAGGGTAATGGTCGCTGCATATATCGTCCAGCACACCAAACCCCTTAAGTCCCCAGTGCTGAACTGATACGCAGAAATAATCTATTGTCGAGCTTCCCCTTATAGAGGAAAAAGTGATTTTGCCGAGGATATCCCCACAAAACCGTCAATTGGTTGAGCGTAAACCCCATTCATACAGAAAATGCAAGACACTCATCCCCTCGGCACAGAGCCTAGTGTCCACCATCCATAACTGGGGAGGTAATACCTACCACCAAATCTTCAGTGCCATCCTATAGATTACCGTCTGTACCAATTAAAATCTCCTCCCAAAACTAAACATACACTAGCCTGCAGGCACCTGGCCAAGCGTTCCTCCAAGATTAGAGCCAAGCACCCCATACAATTCTTCCCATGTTGCTTATGGGGGGCCATTATAAAAATGTACAAACAAAAGATGTGGTTGGCCCCATCGGAAAACTAACAGCCCGGACAAATTGTACAGGGGTTGTCAGAGTCACAAGTGCGCTCTCTCTAGGTGAGTTTTGACTAAGTGCACAACCCGCCATAGCTTCTCCCTCGCACGTTTCTATATGTCATGCACTGATACGAGACAGCCATTAACACTGATCTCATCCTGCAACCATGTCTCCTAGAATAGGACACCTGCCTCTTTCAATGCAAGATGTATTTTCAGCATGGGCCAGTCTTGTTCCAATTCCATTCTCCAAAATTATTCAGATAGAAGACAGCGCCAAGTCAAAGTTTCAAATACCAAGTATTCTTTTTAATTTTGAAAAAGTTGCCCTTGGTGATGACATGCGTTTCAGCTAAACTTTCAGCCTTTATGAAATCAGGTCCTTATTGCTATATATATATATATATATATATATATATATATATTTTTTTTTAAAGTTTTTAAGAGTAAACTTATTTATTAAATCGTGCACATCATTGTTAGTGCAAATAGTTTAATCTGTACTCCAGACATTCTATTGTATATTTATATCTTTAGAAAATAGATTTTGAACAATTATTTACTTTAAAAAAGGTCATTCTGAAGTGGTATATATTATGCAATCTTTTTTTTTTTTTTAAATGTTTATTTTAAACAGACAGGTTAAAACAATACAAAGCTTGATCAATCGTGACATGTGGCATGAAAACAATACAGTTAGCCGCCCTTCCCTCCCTTCCCCTGGGTCTCAAGGTGCCTCTTCCTGTCCCCACTGGGGATCACCATCTTGTAGAGTTCTCCTGGCTAGTTGGGGCTTGTATGTTAGGGCCGGAAAGTTCTGGTCAAAGTCTAAGACTGGGCCCCAAATGTTATTAAAGCGGTGTAGGCAGCCTGCCCCGGCAGCCGTCACCCTCTCAGCGATCAGGATGTCCCAGACTTTTACCTACTAGAAAGGCATAAGAGGGCCTTCTGCCGTTTCGCCAAGTGAGGGCTATCCATATATTTATGCAATCTTAAATTGCATGTTTGCATGTCCCCATTCAATTATTTAGATGATGCTTGCCAATAGCTGGGTTCAATCCCTTAGGTGTTCAGTGCTACCATTTTCTGCCACACGTCAGCTGCTACATGTTCCAATTCCAGACACATTCCATGACAGCAGGGACACTACCCCTTCATTCAAAATCCCCACTTCGTAGGGGCTCACGACAACCCCTAAAGCACTCTTGGGGCATATCTGGTGCCACCCCAGGGGGCTCACATCATTCGATATTCAGGTTTGTCAGGCAATCATGAATTCCTAGTTGGTATCGAGACACACATCACCATTACAACCAGGTGCTCCAACCCTTCTAGGGTCTTGCATCTACTGAGCCACTTGGCTGGGATGCCAGTATGACCTCAGAGGCATTTTCACAGAAGCATTACCCGGATACCTTAGAAGTTGAAGCTGATCTGGTGGAGCCTGTAGGAGCTTTTACAAGGAGCCCTTCTGGAGAAGGGTAGGAGGAGAGGAATGAAGGGTCCCCTCTAGCCAGCCCATAATTCCCAGTCATGGTGGAGCTGACCGGGGGAATGGAACAGGGATTCTGCCACAGAGCGGTCACATGATCGGCAATCGCTGTGTTTAGAGGCATGCTGTGCTGCGTAACCAGACCTTCGTCCATAATATCTCAGAGGTCGTACCCTGGTATTGGCACTGGCGAGGACTGCAAACCCAAGCTGTCAATGACACTTTCCACCAATGCCATGAACCTGGAATGGTTATAGCGCTGACTTTGTTGGAATTCTAGGCCTGGAGAAGTATCCAAACCAATTGCTTTGTGGAGACTATGTGCTAGTTCTAGAAGTTGGGCCTTGTCAAAATAGTCGATGCCACCATTTCCCATGAAAATGGGGTTGACCTCCCCCTGGTGCTCTGTCATTGGTGTCGAAAATTGTCGACAATGCCGAAACAAATTGGAGCGGGAAAGAAGGCAGAAAGATTTCTCGTCAGGCGGCGGTGAGGGCTTGTCCTTCTCGGACCGATAGCATGGTTGCCTGTGTCGACTGAGGCCGCGACGCCGATGCACTGGAACCTTGAAAAGCGTTGGAAGGACACTGCCTTGACGTTGGGTTTCATCAATGTTGATGTCAGCACTGGGGCTTGTGAGGGGTCGGTGACACTGACCGCCGCTCTTGCCATCGAGGCCTGCTGTGTGGTGGGGTCACCTGCGCCTGCAGCGGCATGCTTTTTAAACATTTCGAGCATCCAAGTTTTGAAATCCTCCCACTCTTGCAGAGTGGTAGGCCCAGCCGACTGCTTACCTCCTGGGAAAGGGACGCTAGGCCACCCGGTTTGAGAGAGCAGTAAAGGGAGGAGTGTCTGGATTACAACATCCAGCAGTAATGGGAAAACCTAAAGCTGCCGAACAGCAGTAGTGTGACTACAACCTAGACTAGAATATTCCAGCAGAGAGAAATGTCTAGGAACTCCGAAAATTTGAAAGATGGCGGAGGGAAACACTCAAAGTGGAGAAACAGTGGTAATGGGACAAAAACAGACTGGGAACACAAATTCGAAAATATACCTTGCGATGAAGCACAGAAGCAGTGGGAGAAGTGCCCAGAATGGAGACAGTAGTAGGGGGAGAAGCCACGAATTGCAAACGCTTAGAAGTTGGGAGATGCCTAGAGTGGAAGCACAGCAGTAATCCAAGCAGCGGCTAAGTTACACAGATGGGCCAAATGCAAGATTAACAAACTAACAAATAGGCTGACTGAGACATGGACAACCAACACAAATAGACCAACTGAGACAAGGCTAACCTACAGACAACAGATTTGAGATACCCTGCAGGTGGGAGAAAACGCCTACATTTGAAACACAGTAGCAAGTAGAAGAACAAGTTACTTCTTACCTTATAACGTTCTTTTGATGGGATGTTCCTCCGACGTATTCCTTATCTTCATAGACTCCCATAGCAGCGGTGTGCAAACGGAGGTGGGAGTAAAATTGGAATATTTCCCTTTAAGAATGAACAGAGTGTAACACAGCTTTGCCAAATCTTGTCTCCTGGCTAGAGAGGAATCCAGATAGATTTTTGTAAAAGTATGTGCGGACGACCATATGGCAGCTGCACATATGTCCCAAATCGGCACCCCTCTTTGGAGAGGGGAAGAGGCTGCGATACCCCTGGTTGAATGAGCCTAAGGTGTTGAGGGGGCTCTTTCCCTGCCAATTTGTAGCATTCTAGAATGGCTAAAATAATCCATCTTGAAATGGTCTGTTTTGTGATTGGCAATCCTAATTTGTGTCCTGCATAACCTATAAACAGTTGGTCTGCTTGCCTTATTCCTAGCAAGTCTGCTGATATAAAAACTTAAGGCACACCTTGGATCCAGCTTATGTAGCCCCTCTTCCTCTTTCCCTGGATGGGGAGGAGGATAGAATGAAGGTACGGTTATCTTCTGAATGATGTGGAATTCAGAGACTACCTTTGGGAGGAAATTAGGTTTCACTTGTAAGATAACTTTGTTTGTGAAAAATTGTATGAGGAGGTGTTCAAGATAGAGCTTGTAATTCGCTCACTCTTCTGGAAGATGTTAGAGCCACTAGTAAGATTTTTAAGGGTGAGCAATCTTAATGAACAAGAATGGAGTGGTTCAAAGGGAGTATCCATCAGGAAATTTAAGACTAGATTTAAGTCCCACAAGGGAACTTGTAACAGCTTTGGGGGATAGACATAAGTTAACCCCTTCAGAAATTGGATTACTAGGGGTAATTTGAAATATGATGGCTCCTCCGCAGTGCGCTTGAAGATTGACAGCGCTGCGAGATAGCCCTTGATCGTACCAACTTGAAGACCTGAATTTGCCAAATAGAACAAAAAAGTTAACACCATTGGTGTACCTCATGAAAAGGGTTCGATATTCTTTTCTCTACACCAGCTACAAAATCTGTTCCAATGGCAGCGGTATAAAGTCTTTGTTGCTGGTCTTCTAGCCGAAAGCAGCACCTTCATGACGTCATCCGGGAGGTCCCAATCCTTGTATCTCAACCTTTCAGAAACCAAGCGTGAAGGTTGAGGGTTCCGATGTCTGGATGGAGAACCTGACCTCCCTTCTGCGAGAGAAGATCCTCTCTGTGTGGAAGACGATTCGGAGGGCAGATGGACATGTCCAGAAGGTCCGGGTACCACGGTCTCCTGACACAGTCTGGGACAATTAGGATCATCGTCTTCTGGAATCTTCCCAACCTCCTGATCTGAGGAATGACAGGGACCGGAGGAAACACGTACAGAAGTGGCAACTCCCAGTCCACTACAAACGCGTCCCCTAGAGCTCCTCTCGGGGGAAATTCCCTTGAACAAAACTGATCGCACTTCCTGTTGATACTGGTGGCGAACTGATACATTTGAGGGGTTCCCCCCAAAGGGCGAAGATCTCTTGAAGGACTTCCTGAGCTAGCTCCCACTCATGGGAGACTGTGCTCTGCCTGCTCAGATCACCCACTGTCAAGTTCTTCTCTCCGGCTAAGAAAACTGCTGATAGAGAGATTCCTTCTTAAATTGCCCAAAACCAGAGCTGCATCGCCTCTCTGCACAGTGGCAGTGATCCTACGCCTCCTCTTTTGTTGAGGTAGTGCATGGCTACTGTGTTGTCCGTCATTATTAGGACATTATTCCCTTGTACAGATGGCAGAAAAGCCTTCAGCGCTAGTCTGATAGCTCTCAGCTCCAACAGGTTGATATGTAGTCTGGACCCCGATGGAGACCAACGACCGCTGATGGTCAAGTCGTTGGCATGGGCTCCCTACCCCGTGAGTGAGGCATCCGGGACTACTGTTATCTCCGGCCATGGTTGCCAAAACTGTTCTACTTTCAAAGTGTTCTCCCGACAGGCCAGTGTTCTCCCGACAGGCCCACCAGCGAAGGTCTCAAGCCACTCTGTCCGGAACCTGAAGGAGATCCGTCATTCTTCCTGAGAATTGCAACCATTGGGTTCTTAGTGCCCACTGGAGGGATCTCATTCTCAGGTGAGCCTCTGGCACTAGGAAGATGCAGAATGCCATGAGGCCTAGCAACCTCAAAAAGTCGAAGGCTGGAAGACGTTGGGCATTTTGAAACTTGGTGACCATCTGCAGAATATCTTGAGCCCTCACATCTGGTGCCGAGGCTTTTCCCAGGGAAGTGTCCAGGACCACTCCAATGAACTGGAGTCTCTGGGATGATATCATCTGTGACTTATTTAAATTGAGGGAGAAGCCCAGTTTGTGAAGGAAGTGGCAGACAATCTGGTTGATCAGCGCAGTATCTTCGAACAAGCTCAGATGCAGCTAATCGTCCAGGTAGGGGTAGACGTGGATCCCTTCCCTCAGACTTGCAGCCACTACCGACATTAGCTTGGTGTAGACCCTCGGGGCAGAGGTCAGCCTAAATGGCAGAACTCGAAATTGACGAGTTGCCAATTGCAAACCTCAGGTATTTCCTGTGTTTGAGATGGATTGGCACATGGAACTAAGCATCCTGAAGGTCTAGAGATACCAGCCAGTCCTGAAACTGGAGGGCCTGAAGGATCTGAGAGAGAGTTACCATCTTGAACTTGTCTTTCCTGAGGAATTTGTTAAATTCTCGTAAGTCCAAGATGGGTCTCAGTCCTCCGTCCTTCTTCGGTACTAGGAAGTAGGGGTAATACCAACCCTTGTTCCTCTCCGCTGCAGGTACCGGTTCTATGGCACCTTTCTCTAGCAGGACTAGAATCTCCTGCAGAAGGAGCTGATCTGGAAACTTCAAAGAGTTGTTCCCTGGTGGATGACTGAGGGGTGTGTAGAAAAGGCAGGCAGTAACCTTGGGCAACTATCTCCAATGCCCAAGAATCTGACGTAATAGCCTGCCATTCCGCCAGATGTTGAGTTAACCTGCCCCCTACTGGTGTCTTGTGAGGAGAGACCTCAGAGGGTTTTAGAAGCGACTGACGCAGATGCCGAGGGTAAAGAGGCACCTGCTGCTGCGGCTTTTGTACCTTTAACACGTCCACCATGGGTGAATAGTTTTTGGTCCCTTTGAGCTGGCTGTCCTCTGCCTTTTCCGAATGCGGAGTAAAAGTGAAAGGACCTACCCCCCCAGGAGGTTCCTGAGGGGCGATTCGGAGTCTGACGGATTGCAGCTCCAAGAGATTTCGCTGCTGCCTTAGATCTTTGTAACTTCTCCAGGCTGTCATCAGCCTTCTTACCAAATAAAGAAGTGCCGTCAAAGGGCATATTCAAAAGTCTGGCCTGTACATCTGGAGCAAAACCAGACTTTCGCAACCATGCAAATCTGTGGATTGTAGTACTTGCCGCCATGGCCCTGCTGATACTGTCCGCAGAATCAATGCCAGTTTGAAGGGATTCGCACATTGCATCTTTCACATCTTTAATGACGTTTAAAAATGCTTCCCTTTCCTCTCCTTCCGGGAGACAGTCAGCCGTAGATGAAGCACACTCCCAAGGTATATGGCTGAATCTTGCAAGCGTGCAAGTGGCGTTAATATATTTAAGCGCCATGCTACATGCCGAAAAGACTTTTGACATAGCGTCAAACCTTTCATCATCCCAGTCTTGTGGAATAGTAGGGTATGCAGATCCATTGTTCGATGAAGTTGCTGCTTGTACAACCAAACTCTCTGGAGTTGGATGTTTGCTCAAATATTCAGGGTCTGAGGCAGATAACAAACGATCTGCCAAATACAGGGTAACTGTTGGGATAAATTCAGGAGTTTCCCAATTAGAGATTTTTCTTTGCAGTGCAGTATGAAAAGGAACAGGATCTTCCTGTGGACCTTTAACTAAAATGTCAGTAAGGTCACCCTGCTGAAAAGAAGGTGAAGGTGTAGACCACCCCATGAACTCTATTATTCTGGCCATCAGAACCCTATAAGGGATCTCAGCATGCTCCCCAGGGTCTGGTTTAGCAAATTCTACTTCTGGAGAAGTATCTAAACTACTTGCCTCATGTAAAGAGTCTTGAAGATCCTTTAACCTGTTCTCTTCAGAGATAAATTCCTCTGGTATGAGTGTTATGGTCCTTTGCAATCCAAAAGGTCTCATGGTCGGAATCCTCCCCTTCCTCATATATAGAGGACAAAGCTCTAAAATAATCAGACCTAGGGTATGGTTTAAAACCCATTTCTAGAGCAGAAGGGGCCAGATTTGTTGTCACCGGTTGAGAAAACGTCGAAGTTGTCGACGTGGAAGTCAAAGGCTTTGACAAATCCGAAAAGGACGTTGAAAAAGTTTGAAGAGACCTCAAAGTACTTGAGAGGATTGGAATCCTACTCGGAGTCGTAGAAGTTGTCGACGGCATCCGAGGTCATGGTCGAAGTCCTCGGCAGATCTACTGACTGAGATGTAGTGACAGTAGTAGGTCTATCTTTTATCGGAGTCGACAGTGGCGTTGAAGACTGTCGATGCAACCGATTTATGCGTCAACGGACGCTTCGATAAAGGCATCGATGATGCAGATTTATGAGTCGAAGAAACCTTCGATGACTGCGTCGATGACGCAGTCTTAAAGCCTTCACTCGAAGGTTCATGACGCTCTTGGGCAGTTTCTTTCACCGGGTGCAAGGACTCGCTGCTTTTTGATTTTTCGGGTCTTTCACCCAGGGTATCACCTTTAGCCGTCTCCTGAGGGGGTCGAGGCCGCTTTCTCAAAGACGCTAAGCATTTTCTTACTTAATTCCTCCCACTTAGCTGGAGAAATGTGTTTCGTGGGGCAGGTGACCCTTTCCGGGGAAATAGAAGATGAAGAGGGGGATCTACGACACCTCTTTTTCGAGTGTTTCGATCTCGAAGACTGATGGGAACCACTTCGAGACCTTGAACGGGAATGTTTCCTGTGATGGCAAGGAGTCCAATGTCTCGACTCTGCCGAGGAAACTTTTGAAGGAGTAGAAGTTTTAAGAGTCTTACCTCTTTCTAGCTTCCCCTTACGCTCTTTCAAGGGTTTCGCCGTCATGGACATACAGTCCTCGCATTCCAAACAGTGATGCTCCGATCCCAGGCACCACAAACAGATCCGGTAAGGATCCGTCAACGATTTTCTTCCCACAATCGTGACACTTTTTGAAGCCGGACCGTGGAGTCGACCGTTCGGATGAGGAAGCCATGGAATAAAGAGGATATCTTCGAGGAATAAGTAGAATCTACTTGAAGAAAGAACTGAGCAACACGATTCCGAGGCCATTCCGAGGCCCACGAAGCGCAGAAAAACAGAACTGAGCAACGGTCGATGCGCGAGTCCATTTATATGCACGATGACATCGGCACCGAGACGGTGGCTGTCGAGGGACACCAGCTCGAGGGACGCTGACATGCAGCGCCCTCTACTGAAAACATTTCCGAGGCCAGCAAGCTGGGATGTAATCTATCAAGATAAGGAATACGTCTGAGGACACAATCCCTTGGAAAACAGATTTGGGAAGACCTGGAGGTGCTGCTCTTAGCATATGAGTTTGGCCTAAATTTTTCTAATGACTTAATGGCACATTTCCAAATTCCCTTCATGACGGTAAAGGTCAATGGACATCCCCAATTACTCTTGAGAAGGGTACCAGGCAGGGATGCCCCTTGTCCTAATACAGCACCCAACCCCAGTGTTTGCTTTAGCTATGGAGCCTCTGGCTCAAAGGAGCAAAGTATTCGCCTGCACACTGAGATTAAAGGGTTTGGGGCACAAACTACAAGCATTGTGACAATGTCTTAAGCTTCCTCTCAGACCTGCTGGTGTCTGCCAGAACGTGAGGCCCTGCTGGAGCAGTTTAGCCCAGTTTAAGGCTTCCACATAAATCATACACAAACAATCATATTTAATATAACTGAAGCCCCGGCAATCAGAATCTCAGAGCTTGATTACCCTTTCCACAGGCGGACAGGGAGCGGGCGTTGGCATCGCGTCCTGTTATGAATCCACGAGGACAGCCAATATCCCTCCGTTATGGAAGGAGGCGAAAAACCTGCTGAAGTGATGGGATTTTCAAGAGATCTCACGTCTGTGCCGGATCAAACCCATTAAAATGACATTGCTCCCCAAATTGCTCTATAAGTTCCAGTCTCTCCCGCTCCGGGTTCCAGAGTGAGAGCTCATAGATCTTCAAAAGGAAGTTGGGAATTCATATAGAAAAACAAGTCGCTCCTCAGGTTTCCAGTAGGGTTCTTCTTGGGTGCAAGGCGATAGGAGGCTTTAACATCCCATCTACATAATGGTATTTCCGCACTTCCCAGCTGGCCCTATGCTAGATTAAGGCCTCTGAATTGAATACCCCGAAATAGATATTGATAGAACAAGGCAGTTCACCTTTCCAACTTTCTCATCTTCCGTTCCTCCTAAGCAAGGTCAGGCCCTTGCTCCGGGCCTTCTGGTCACCACAGAGATCACACTGTCACACTGGGATAAAACTTGTAGTCAGTGGGGAATTAGAGCCAGGCTGTGGCCTTTTTGGGCGGTTTCCAGAATACAGACTATGCCGGGATGGTAGCCCTACAAAATATCCCCACCAAAAATATCGCTGTACATATGGCCGTTTGTCTCGCCATCTGCAATATGTTTTGGGGGGATAATTTGTGGGAGCGGGGGTGTCCCCCGCAGAGTCCATGGGTCAAAATCGTAGCCAAAATGTGGCGATATTTTTGCATCACAATGTTTTTGCAGGGATATTAACATATGGAACCGCCGGGATTGGCAGGGCCTTTAAGGGCTGGAAAACACTGGGCACCTTCAGACTGGGAGAACTATACAAGGATGGGGCTCCTTCACTATTTTGCATAGTAAAAGAAAAATTCAATCTACAAGAAAGATTGTGCTTTCGCTCCTCCCAAATACGCTACTGGATCACAGAGTGAAGTTTGTGGGATCTCTGGCCCACCAGGCTAAGAAATCCTGGTAAGAGATGGGCAAGAATAGAAGAAAAGGTCCTCGCTTTATCTCTTGCTGGAGCATGCACCCCAGATGAGAAACTCCCATACATGAGAAAATGGTGAGAGTAGTTGGGTAGTGACATCTCAGATGAGTACCTGCACTCAAGTAAAGGAGGCTGCATTGAAACTTTGCTTTCACTGGTACATGATTCCTCTGAGGCTACATAAAATCCAACCTGAATATTCAGACCGATGCTGGCATGGCTGTGGTCAAGTAGGAAATCTGGCTCTCATTTGGTGGTTTTGTCTGAACATTTAGATCTACTGAGAAGGGATTTGCTTGACAATTCATGATCCAACGGACAGGCGCCTTCCAATGTGCCCGCTTACTTTGAACCTGGATGGTGTTCCAGAGAGTGATGTCTATCCAATGACAAGACCTAAAGCAGAATTTATAACTTCTCATGGCAGCAAGGATAAATCGTGCCAGGTTTTGGAAGACACCCGAAGGGCTGCATTTGGCAACTTGGTGGGTGAAGGTGTGGGAGTTCGTTGTGATGGAAAAAGTTTCTGCTTTAGCGACTGACCAAATGCAAAAATGTGCTCGCACCTGGGCGCCCTTTTAGATTTTATTTGTGAGAAGGAACACATGTACTCCCCAGCGGGTGAAACGTCTGGCACTTGCTGTTCGTCGCAAACCGATCGATCTCGGGCCTGCCCCATCTCAGCAAGAGACTGTCCACTTGATTCTGCCAAATTTCCCACTCGTGGTAAGAGCGCAGCTCCCTGCTGAGCGAGTCGGCAACAGTGTTCTTTACTCATGCCAAGTGAAAAGGAATGAGAAACATCCCCTGGCCGATGGCCCATTGCCAGAAGTCCTGCGCCTCTCTGGAGAGCGCCAGGGACCTGGTGCCCCCTTGCTTCCTTATGTAAAACACTGGTGGTATTGCCTGTGAAGACCCTCACCACTTTACCCTTGAGGGACGGAAGGAATGACATGAGGGCCCAAAAGACTGCTCGCAGTTCCAGGATGATGTGTAGCTCCTTCTCCACCAGCAGCCACAGGCCTCTGGGGTGGAGACATATGGTGTGGGCTCCCCAGCCCTCCAGGGAAGCATCCATGGTGACTGCCTCCTGGTACCGGGGGCTCTGGAAGTCTGTGCTCCGCTCGGCAATGTTAGCGCGTACGCCCCACCCACCTTATTGCTTGACGGAACTCCTGGTCAAGCACAATCCTGTCCTTGAAGGTTCCAGACACCTGAATCCAGCGAGCGTCTAGGAACTCCTGGAGGGGTCACATCTGTAACCTGAAGAGTCTGATCAGGTAGCTACGCAATGACATCATACCAAGCAGCAACTTGATGGTCCTCACCGTGGCGATCTTCAGTGCCAATAGCTGTAGCACCTTGCCCAAAATGGGGTCCAGGCAGGTCACTGTTGAGCCTGGACCCCAGGAACAGCGCACACTGCGATGGAACCAATCTGGACTTTGAATAGTTCACTGAGAAGCCCAGATCCGTCAGCAGGCGGATGATCCACGTAGTGTGATCCACTGCGATGCCCCTTGACTTGGCCCGGATGAGCCAGTCGTCGAGGTATGGGTACACATGTATTCCCTGTAGGCACAGATGGGCCACAACCAGCGCCAGGCACTTGGTAAATACTCTGGGTGCCGACTTCAGTCCGAAGGGGTGAGCCTAATTGGTAGTGCTTCGCTTGTACAACGAAGAGCAGGAACTTGCAATGTTTTTTGTCCTCTATATCCAGCAACGACAGGAAGTCCCCGCCCCCCTCCTCCATTTGGCCGAGCACGTGCTGCAACGTGACCATCCTGAATTTTTGGGACTAGTTGAGTCGTCGTAGATCTTTAATGGGCCTACATCCCACGGTCTTCTTCCTTACTAAGAAGTACCTGGAGTAAACGCCAGTGCCCTGGAGTTGCTTTGGACCTAGCTCTATCGCCCCCTTTTTTAACATGGCCTGAACCTCTAGCCGCAGCATGTGGTCCTGCCGGGGCACCAGTGCCATCTGCTTACACTTTCGCTGAAACTCAAAAATGTGCCCGTGGGCGAGAGCGTCCAGCACCCATCGATCGGTGGAGATATTTTCCCATGCACTGACGAAGTTCGCCAGGAGGCCTCCTACCGAGGTGCAGGGGTGGGTGGCTCGACGTCTTGGCTGGTTCAATCCTGCTTGGATGCCGATGTGCCGACTTGGGAGCCTGCACTAGGATGGCGGCCACCTCTGAAGGCTTTGGAACGACCTGTGTACGCTTCAATGGTCATAAAATGGGAGGGTTGGCAGTACAAGGACGATCCTCTGCAAAACTTTGATGATCTGCCTGACTTCTCTCCTGAGAAACGAAAGGACCGACAGTGCTGTTGCAGCGTGCTGTGGCACGGGCCGCCCATGTCTGTCTTGATGGCCTGAAGTGATTAATCAACAGCTTTTCCGAAAAGATTGTCCCCGAACAGGATGTCTAGGACCCTCGTCTGAACTTCCTGCCTAAAGTTGGTGGGCCTCAACCAGCCACAGAGGCAAACCCCCGTTTCCCATTTGGCGGAAACCAGTGTCCGCAATGTCCAGGGTCACAGTGATGGCATGGTCCGACGCCACCTCGCCCTCCTGAAGGATCTCCATCACCTCGATCAGTTTGTCCTTGGGGAGGAAATCCAGTAGCGGGGCCATCATGTACCATCACTCCCGATCGTACCTGGTCAGTATCACTAAAGCGGTCAGCCGCCTCGACTATCATAGAGGCAGAGTAGATGACCTTTCTACCTAAGGCGTCCAACTTCTTACCTTTGCTATCCAGGGGAACGGAGGCAGAGGATTACTTCTTCCGCGCAGCCGCCAGGACCACAGAGTCTGGTGATGGCTGTGACCGCAGACACAGGGGTGCAGACTCCGGCACCCAGTATTTCTTCTCCAGCCGTCACTTTTCGCGGGGGCTGAAGATTTTTCAGAAGCGCCAGGCCCTCACCCCAGATGTCATCCAGGAGGGGCACTGCCAGAATTGTCTTCCTTTTTGCCTCCCGGCACTGATAAAAGAAGCCCTCCTTTGTATCCTGTGTGAGCTGGAAGAATTCCGATGCGTGGGCTACCATGGAGTGGAAGGAGCCCACTTTGTCCGGGGGAGAAGCCCTTGGAGGTGGATAGATGTCACCGCTGTCTTTGGTGTATCGTCGCAGTGTCCATGGGGGTGTGGGGGGGGCACATATGGTGGCTAGAAATGAGGCATAGGGTGCTGCTTCCTCTTTCGGCAGAAGTGGGCCCGTGTCAACAGGGCCGGTGCCAGTGGCGACGTCGGCATCCTTTTCTATATCTCAAACACCAGCGTGTGTAGAGTCAAAAGAATGTTGTGTGACAAGTCTCTGGGAGGTTTCGGTGGGGTGGGGGGCAGGCAGGCTTGCTGGGCCCAGCGCCTAAGCCGTTGTCACCCCCTCTGGTGACTACCACCTCCTCGTTGTCCCAAGCGTCCACCTGGACCATGTGGACTGAGACCATGTCCTCTTCCTCGGAAGAAATATCTGTGCCCTGCAGTGCATCCACCCCCCCCCTTTTGTTTGTGTCCCGAGTGGTCAGTCTCAGGCTTACGGACGGCATCCTCTTTTCTGGGGTCTTCTCCACTGGATTGGCCGAAGCCTCCCGCATGGGCGGAAGAGCCACTCTGGCCGCTGGAAGGGCCCTATGGTACTCTGGTCAGCCCCTCTCGCCTTAAAAAGGGCGACCGCCACCAGTTTGAGAGTGGATGACTATTTAGCCTGGGCCACCTGGGCCTTCACAGGCAGTTGGGCCACTTTCTCTTGTGGCTTGGCCTTCTCCAGTTTCTCCCTCTGCTTCCCTGGGGTAGCTGATTTTCTTTTCGAAGCACTGGAGCAGTGGCTGGAGACAAGATGGGTGTGTCCTGCCAGTCATGGGGCCCGCTTGCACAGTGCCCACAATGGAAGCAGACTCTGTGCTTGGCCTTTACTTGGGCCCCTGTTGGGGAGGAGCTAGCGCCTTTGGCTAGTGCCTTCCTGCACCCCTCAAGTGCTTTTACAATGAGAAGATATCCAAGGACTATAGCAATAAGAAAGCTTTTTTCATGCAAAAATAATCACACAGAGGCGTGGCCAGTCACTAAATAAAGATAGCGAGGATTGAAATATATTGTGCAAGCAATTATTTAGATGGATATATATTAGTAAAACTGTAAAATTGTAGCTAGCTTTGCTGAAAGCACACCGTGATTTCAGGCTGTGCTTAACAGACTACAGGCAGGCTGGTAGAGAGCACGAGTTAACTCAGCAGCTGGTCCCGTCAATCACAAGCCAATGGAGACTAAAAGGTTCAGTACGACAAAGTACTAGGAAAACAAGGTTATTTTCAATGAGAAATACTGGACCAGATGATATGGGATACATTACTCACCGTAATCATATTTCTGATGCTTGTCTCTGCTTAGATTCACATGCTGTGCATAGGCCGACATCTAGTGGAAGCTGCAGAGTATTACAGTTTGCTTTTCGAAATTCAAAAAGAGACGAACAGGGCGTTGCCAGTAATACTATCTCTAGTGTGACGTCCCGTGTACCCATGATCCCTCGCGCGTGTAGGACCCTCAGATTGTATTTTTTCTGACATGGAGTAGCACGAGTACAGAGTATCCAAGCAGATAAGCTAGATAAGACCACAAGCATCCATGTGCCTTCTCTCAAAGGGGAGGAAGGGCTGACGCATGTGAATCTAAGCAGATACAAGCATCAGAAGAACAAGCTGCTTTACCTGGTAACGTTCTTTCGATGGGATGGTCCGACGACGTATTCCATATCTATGACAGGTAATGTCCACAGCTGTGCTGCTTTGGAAAATCTTCGGCGTCTGCGTCCTGCATTGATGAGCCGTCCCCGAGGACTTCCTCCGATGGCCGACGTCACCTGATGTGATAAGTAGGACGCCCGTAGACTCAGTTGTAGATTTTTCCCCAGAACGTGTGACACCAGTTTTCTGCCAGTCAGACACACAAGGCCTTGCGGAAAGCAAGCTGCAATCGCAAAAGAAATTCTGCAGCGGGGAAGGTAGGGAGGGAGCGATATGGAATACGTCGTCGGACCATCCCATCGAAAGAACGTTACCAGGTAAGAAGGTAACTTGTTCTTCGAGGGTATTGGGTCCTCCGAAGTATTCCATATCTATGACAGACTTCCAAAGCAGTACCAAGCAAGGAGGTGGGAAAAGACTTTAGAACACAAATTTAGCATGCCCAATCAAATTGCGGAATAAAGGACTGCCTTGCCAAAGGCCAGATCTTGCCCTCGTATGGACAAGGGAGTAGTGATGTACAAAAGTATGTACTGAAGCCCAGGTGGCTGCATCACAGATGTGACGAATAGGAACACCCCTTTGC